>NC_138357.1:108496462-108841462 GCF_046562875.1 Panthera onca
ACTTGGGTAGACCAGGAGATTAACCTATACTTACTAGAGGGGGCAGTATTTGCATAGATTAAAACCAACTTGTTTGAAAGCCAAGGAAAGTAATGGCCTTAATCGCATAGGGAAAGATTACTGGATTAGACATCCACGCTTCAAACTTGTGACTCAATTTCCATAAGCCTCAGTGAAGTCAGGTATAAAGTACTATTGATAATTTACCTTTGTCTCAGAGTAATGATCAGAATCAAATACTCTACTTCTTAACTCATAAATCTTGGAGTAAAAGTTATGGACCTCATTGCCACAAAATGTTCATGATATACACAATGTTTCATCCATTACTGGGGATCCTCACCCTTGAATCTCCAATAAAAATCCCTGTGCTGAATGAGTAGTCCCAAAGTGTCCAGTCTCTTCATACTAGAGATGACACCATTTCACTGAAGTAAGTTTCCAGGCAAACAAAGCAACAAAGGGATGAATCCAAAAAACAGGAAGTCTATTTCATCTCATCAAAGGCCTGACACTAGACAGAAGCACAGAAAGATGTAAGTCCACCACGGGTTTACATCACATACTCACCTAGCTCATCCCGCGTGTGTCCTCAAACCCGTGCCATAGGGCAGGCACCTTGCTGGGGCTGGCTAAGCAGGGAGCAGACGCAGACTTAAACCACAGTTTCCCTGGCTTCAGCACTTGGGGGAAGTATAGTTGATGCTGAGGCAACCAATGCAGCAAGATTTTTTTAAGCACACATTATTTATCATTTTAAAATCTAACCATTAAAAAAAGACCTGTAGGCAGAGATTATTTTATGAAAGATAAAGAGATTTATTTTAAATTTTTACTTAGATGACTATAGTGTTTAATAAAACTGTTCTTTTTCAAATTATTTAAAACAAATTAATGCTTATAATTCTTCAGGCTCTGCCCACAGATGACAGGCATATTAAGACTTTATCTGCTGAAGCGAATGAGTAAATTGCACTTAAATACCAACATTATAGGTCTATTTGTTCTGAAATCTTCCTCTCAAAGATTCCTCCGCCCTCTCGCCTCCCTCTTCCAAGCCAAGAAGGTCACTCATTCTTACTGTAGTGCAGAACTATATTTTTGTTTTGGATGCTACTGTTAGTCACTGCATTAGTCATTTTCAACTTCCTTGAAGCAATACTGAGACCTTCTTTGCCAAATACATTACCTGCTATGACTAGAGCTGAAATTACCCCTTCTGCACTTGTGGGTCCGCCAAACTCTCAATCCAGTGACTTACGGGATGTATATGTGAAATGGGGTATGCCCAGAGGAGAGAAAATAGCAGATAGAAACAAGCGACACAGTATATTATTGCATCTCGGCTGAGCATAATCCCTCATCAGGAAGAAATTTTCTTTCCTCTGCACAATTTTCTCAGTGGTTAAGCGACTCTTTTTTTTTTTTTGCAAAATTAAATAAGAGTTATAAAAAAAAAACCAGAGAGGTTCATGGAGCAGCAAGGGATGGGTATTGTGGCTCATAGCAGCCCCCCTCTTCTTTCAAGGAAAAAAAAAGAAAAACTCATCCCTGTACCTCTCCTTCCTAGGCTCCCAAAACAATATGATTGTTTCGGGGGATATAATTTTGCATTTCAATTTCTTCCCAGCACACGGCAGAAAAAATTGCAAAACTGGAGCCTGAAACCAGAAAGTCATGCAGAGCTTTGTGTGTGCTTTGGTGGGAAGGGGGGAAGCGATGAACAGAAAGGAAGCAGAAACCCATTGTGCTGCTCTGGTCTGCAGCCAAACCACCCCACTTACTCCTGCTTCTGGTGCCTCAGGGAGTTTGTTTTTCAAGTTTTTTTTTATGGAAAAAAGAAAAATGTATTGGGGAATGGGGGGAGAATCTGTTCTTCAAATGATATTTAGTCCTATCCTGGCAATCTACAGGAGACAAAGATGAAGGCATGCAAGTGACTTTTTTTTTTTAAATCTTATATGAAAGAGATTTTCATATATAATTGCTGTATCCTCTGAAGATCAAACAACCTCAGTTCTTTGATGTTAAAATCTGGAGTTAGTTTTTAATTATTTCCCAACAATCAAATAGGGTTTCTGGTCCCCACTTTGCACATTTGGAAGTAAAAGAAATGACCACTCCTGCTGGCATCTCAGGAATCAGTCTCATGGAGCTGCATGCTTCATTAGACCCTGACAGGACAGTGGAGTGCCGTGTTGGAAGGCGGAGGGCCAGCAGTGAGCAGATGTATTACAAAAGGTCACGTCTCAATCTGCTGACTCCCCTGAGAGCTGGGGACCTTCTCTTTAGGAAAACTCTTCAGTCCTAGAAAGCTGAAAGGTTTAAAAACATCACTTTGCCCTTCTGTGTATCAGACTATTCTCTTTTCATGAAAAAGTGTATGAAAAAAAGGAATGGATTAGCTGTTAACTCTTTCCACATAAGTGTTACCAGAACACAATACTGTTATAATGTTGATCATCTGGTCTGGTTATGGTTTTTCCAATGGTGACCTCTCTTGAAAGGTGACAGATTTTTAAAACCTATATGATAGATAGTTTATAGCGTAATATGCAACATTATATATGCAATATGTTATATATACCTCTATAACTGAGATGATATGTAATATACAATATCATATGTATATACACTATTATATTGCAAACTTCCAGCTATAGTTTGACAACTTCACCTTTTCTCAAGCATAAAAAGACAGACTATAGTGAGGGCAAAAAAATTTTTGTTAGGAACCTAGCGTATATGTCTACGACCATGGTACTATATTAGGAGTAAGTAATAGAAGCTTTGGGTTTAAGTAAACAAAAACGAGATAATAATAAAGGGTCCTTACTGACCAAATAATGTAAATCCATCAGTTTATTGTCAAATAAGTTTTTGTTACTCTGATAGAGTCTCCATTACTAAGCAAGTTAATCTCTTCCAGAGCCATAAATGACTTTTTTTTTAATTTTTTAACGTTTTTATTTATTTTTGAGACAGAGAGAGACAGAGCATGAATGGGGGAGGGGCAGAGAGAGAGGAAGACACAGAATCGGAAGCAGGCTCCAGGCTCTGAGCCATCAGCCCAGAGCCCGACGTGGGGCTCGAACTCACAGACTGTGAGATCGTGACCTGAGCCGAAGTCGGACGCTTAACCGACTGAGCCACCCAGGCGCCCCCATAAATGACTTTTAAGTTCTATCAATAAGGATGCTCGAGGTCAAAACTAACACCCAGTGTGTGCTTTTAACCTTTTGTACTAAAGCACTCATGAGTATCTTCACAGCACTTAGTCAAATAACTATATATGAACGGCATTTCGAGTAGTTCTAATTCATGACAATACTTCCCGGAGGGTAGAAACTCACCAAGCCTCATGGCAGGGACAAAGAATGAGTCACTAACTTTGCACCAAAATCATTCATCCCTTTGCCATTGATTATGTGCCTAAGACATGCCAGACACTGTGCCAGGGATAAAATCTGGGCCCTAGGTCTCAACTCCATCCTCAAATGTTGGGCTTGAGCATAGTTATTTCCCTCAGCAAGTTCCACTAAGCACCTGAGGTTCCAGAAATTTAGGAATAAACAGGGTCTTTTCTGTTAAAAATTTTTTATTACTTATAGCAATAAATTTTCATCCCCCTAAAACATTTATTTTTATTCATGGAGAATGTTTAAAGTATTAGAATCCTTTAAAACGTACAACCTTCCTTTCTTTTCATAGTTTGAGAGGGCACATCTCTGGCAGTGCTCTCTCTCTCTGCCTTTCTCAAATAACTGCACTATTTTTCTTTGACTCTTTTCTTTAGGATATAACCTGTTGAATTTATCAGGAGCCTGGCTATTTATCTTGTGAAACTCTACATCATTGGAGGTTGACAAAAATCCAGCAACCACAGAAATCTCAGTTTTCAATCCCAGAACCAGTGAGACAACAGCACTAGAGGTGCGAATAAGGGAATTTTCTGCCTTATTTCTGCAGCCGAGTTCAGAATATGATATCAAGTTGCCCACTCTCCAGAAACTAGAGCCATGGGAGCTATCCAACTTGTTCAGAGGTACTTTACAAGGAGAACTTGTTCAGTCTCTGCCGCTCCCAGAAGTATCCTGAAATCAGAGAAAGCCATAAGAAAACATAAAAGCTTCGATACATTGACATGTTCCAGGAGAAGGCTCCATTTTGAATGGCTGCATTTTTAACTTTATGAAGTCATCTTAAAAACCTAAACTCTGAAACTCTCTTAAAAAGACCACAAAGAACCATTGAAATAGTAACATCTTACTATAAATTATTTCCTAGGGGTCAACTTCGTGCCTTCACAGAGATACCAGAATTTTAGTCGCCGGCCTCAAAAGTCAGGTTCACTCCTATTAAGAGCAGTGTCTTCTCCTCCCAATTCGTTTTTTTCCCTTTGGCTCCCATTCCCCACATCTACTATTATGTCTTCACTCCCATAATTACTATAAGCTAAATATGTAACAACTTGGTTTGGAAAAATATAGAAAGACTAGATTTTAGGCTTACAGAAATATCAAGCATGTAAAACGTTCTACACAGGGAGGTTAGCGTTTTGGCTTGGAACTATAATAGGGCAATGTTCTCAAGTAAAATACAGGTTTGATCCTTGGACCGAATTGGCAAACAACAAAAACAATGAACACTTGATAAATATGCCAATGGCGTCCCCCAATACTTCGGTTTGCTAACGTGATGAAGACCTCACGGGCCCCGGAGGCATTTGTGTGCGAAGTAACATTTTAGTTTGGCCAATTTCACTCTACGTTTTTTGGGTGTTGTAGGATGGGGATTGGCACTAAACCTTTTTGACGTGCCTGAAAGAGAAGGATTTAAGTTGAGTTCATTATCTCTTTAGCGCAGAAGTCTGGGAAACGAAGAGGCTAGACCAGAGAGACTCAATCCATCTAGCGTTCCTTTTTGTTTTTCAAGCTGCCCTGACAATAATGCGGCAGGGTGAAAAGATCAGGAACACTTTATACACATTGTGCTAATTACTGCAAGTACTTAAAGTTGTAATTAGCTTATTATACTGCAGAGATCCTAACATGGCATGTCTTTCAAAAGAATTTCTCTCCAGATCATTAGTGGGAAAGCTAACAACATCTGCTTCAAATAAAATCAACCAATTAGCACAGGCAACTCCACATAGTTTGCAATCAGAGAATTATATTGTGCCAAGTGCTAATTTCAATGTGAATGCTATCTCCTTCTCATATCCCACGCTTCTCTGCCAGCACAGCTGGTGTTTAACACCACTGACTTCAGCGAAGTCTCCAAAAACTTATGTTAATTTGAAATAACCTAATCAGAAGTGTGCGATACAGACTGAGGTTGATCTCAGCTTAATTAAAACTGACCTTGTCATTTCACTGCCTGTAAAACACCATTATCTCACCATTTATCGCTCAACTACCACAAATATTCCATTTATCTGAAAACCCAGGAAGACGAGTTCCAAACCACTAGAGCTATTTTGAGCGCCGGAGTTTAATGGAAGGAGAGGTCTGCCTTTAAGTACCGGGCAACAATAAAGGTAATTCAGCAGACTCAAAATAACTTGTCAGCCCTACCCATGAAGGCTGCTTTTGCCCACTTCCGTTGGCTCGAATGGCACATTCACTCCAGAGACTGACAGGCATTAGCAGATGTGAAGGCTTTCATTTTAAAATTAATATCTCACCCGGTACCTTTCAGCAAGCTGAATCGTTCAATCAATAAGCATGACATGGCAGGTGTGATGTGTACAAGGCACTAAATTCTTCTGCCAAAGGTACTAGAAAACATCTGCTCACATGCGTGTGTGTGCATGTCAATGGATAAACTGCGGAGCAAATGATTGCAAGCGGAATATATAATATGCTTGTATTCAATGAGATAAAATTAAAAACAAAGATCCTACTTTCACGGTGCAGACCTGCCATTAAACACACCTTGTTTAACCTGCCTTGTCTATAACCCCATGTTTTTATATGTACATGGTCACCTGTCTGTCAAGCTAAGCAACCACCATTCTGGTTTTCTGCACTTTAACAGAAATATCTCCAGGTTCTCCTTCTGTGCTTTGTTTAATTTCATACCATCTTAGTCCATAAAGTATCCAGGGCAAACGCTCTAAGTACTGAAAAATGTATTTATGAAATAATTCAAATGATTCATGTCTGGAAGACGTTTAATTTGCCCACAAATCACGTGCCCAACCGTAACTCAACCTATTTGCTGATGCTTTTCTTTCAGTCAAGCAAGCCTCCCTTTTCCTCTTTTCTATGCACTTAGCCAGACCCCATCTCTGATTACCATAGCCCACATGGACTTCACCCCTTAACACTTGCTAGGCCAATCTTTTGATACAAACAGATATTGAGTATCTTGAATTGTTTAATGTGTTCCTGTTTTTTCTTGACCAACTCACGGAGGGATAGTCTCATTCCATTCATAAGAAGACCCTCTGATCTTTTGGAACAAACAGAAGGCAGGTGAAAATATTTTAATTCTTATCTTGATTCTCCTGACTCTATGACCTTGGACAAGCATGACCTGGAACCATATGCCAAATTGTGCCAGCCCAGGGCTCCCCATCTGTAAAGGAGATTAATAACACCCACCTAAGAAAGTTCATTTTGAGATTAAAAGAGATATTATGGGGTGCCTGGGTGGCTCTCTCTCTCTCTCTCTCTCAAAAATTAATAAACATTAAAAAAATTTTAAGAGATATTATGACAGATGTGACTGAGTCTGAGAGTTCAACAAAAGTTTACTGAATGAGGTACATGGGAAGTAACCAAGATTTAGTGAAATACTGCTTTGAAAAATATAAGGGCACCAGGAAATAAACTTACCAAGTAAGGAAACAGAGAGTGGCCATCTTATAATGTTCATATAACTAGCCTATGTGCAAACAAGAGGCGTTACTTACCTTCAAAACCTCATTTTTAAATGTAAAAAAAAAAATGGTATTCAGGCCTAAGAGAACAAACAAAGCTCACGTCCATTTGAACCAATGTAGGTGAGCAAAGGTGCCTCTGTTTCACTAATGAGAGGGCCCTGGGAGATGTTGGAATAATTGGGAGACATGAACGCTCTGTAATGCGAAGTACTAACAAGATGAAGAGAGAATATGTGGACAGGATGGCCCCATCTCTGCTTTCACGGACAGTACTATTTTATTTTTGCTATTACTATTATCACTATTTCAGTCACTTTGGAAATCCATATGAAACAAGACTTCAGATCAGAAATGAATTCGCAACTAAATCCTCAGACATGATAGAAAGCTTTTGAATGAAAATCTTCATCATTTCTCAGAGAACCATTCAGAGAGAAGTACGACCACAGTTAAACCAAGGAACCAAAACCCAAACCCAAACCTGTATCCACCTAAGTACCATTTGTCCAGAATAGACATCAATTAAAATAGCCTAATATTAAAAATTTTTTCATTGGTGTTCACATGACCCTGAGGTCATTGATTCAACAGACACATAATCTGTATTAAGTGTATTTCATCAACTAATAATTGTAACATGGTTAAAATGTGTATGATTTCACTGTATCGTGACCATTCTGGCTTTTCCAGGACCATCTCAGTTTCACGTTTTCTATCATTGTGTAAATAGACATGTGTTTGTCAGACCATATGTCCCAATTTGGGATGCAAAAATTATGGTCTCCATATTTAAAGTCCTCAGTTAACTGAAATGTATAATGACCCAGAAACTCCATTCCAGGTCACTAGGACTGTGCTTCCTAATTCAAGTATCTGATTTATGCTTTATAAGAAATATTTCTTTACCACTTGTGTGTCATTTCATATATGGACTTATCAAAGTGAAGGGATTCCCAAGAATGGATTTGGGTCAATTTTGCTTCAGCACAAATCAGTGATCACAGAAATTCCCCTTTTGTCCTCTTCGTGGTTTTTCTCAGCCTCTTTTCCCGTTCTTCTTGTCTCACTGCGTAGTAAACCTTCTTAGTGCCCATGTTATAACAACTTCCATTCCAAAAAGCCCAGACAATGGATGATGTTTACTTGCTGTTTGCAAACAACAGAATCCACAGCATTGCCAGCAGATGCCCTTGATTCACTGTGAATGAGAAAGGGAATTATAGGAAATCAGTGTGCATTGTGTGTCCAGCTGAGATGGAAGCTGGCAGAGGAGGCTTCAGGCAAAATTTCAGAGCATGAAAGTGTATCTTCTGGGCCTTTCCCACTATGGGGCAATCCCTTGGAGCCTGACCATCTCCCTTGTATCTCTATTCAAGATATGTCCACTTTTCAATTCTTTAAAGCCATCTTTCATTTTCTCAAGACCTGATAAAATGAATGGCTAACACCATACTTTCCAGATGATCTTATATTTCCATAGGGAATGCCTAGAAATTCTATACTCTAACCTAAAGCAATCGTTTCTAAAACAAAAAATACCTTGTTCCACATTAGGTCAGTAAGGACCCATTTCCTGAGAACTGAGAATGGTCTGAGATTATGGTCTGAGAATGGTCTGAGGTAACCTACTTTCAAGCTGACAAATTAACCTGCCAGTTTCACAGGTGCTGACAGAAGGCAGGAGAACCCCGGATCAAAGCACAAAGGACTTGATTACCCACGGTACAGCCTGCCGCATGAGTCTCAAGTTTGTGTCAATTCCTCTTACCCACGTGACCCACGGGGTGACACAGAAGGGCTCCAATGGATCCTTGCCTGCAGTGGGTATGCACCACAGATGAGGATCCCCAAGCTTAGGGAACCTGAATCTTTTATAATGGGAAGCCAGCATGCCTGCTCTTTGTCCCAATGGGAGAAAAGATTTTTATTCTACTGGACAGTAAGCAAATCTGCCTTCTTCTCCAAAGGGCTGTGATCTGTATCTTCCAAGGAGGTTTGCTGTACAGACATCCTCGGAAAGAGAGTCCAGAACAAAGGTCCAACAGTGCCTCTACTCACGAGATGTGCAAAAATAAGAGACCCATGAAGAATTGTCTCCCACTGCTATTCAGAAAATGATTTTCACCAGTTATCCCAAATAATATCTGGTAGACTTTTGGTCCATACCTAGAGAACTAATAGACATGCATATTCGTAGGTCCCACCCCAGAGATTCTGATTCAGTAAGTCTGGGGTGAGGCTTACAATAGTCATTTCATTTTTTAAATTTTTTTTAAATTCATGTTTATTTACTTTTGAGAGAGAGACAGACAGAAAGTGCGAGCAGGGGAGGGGCAGAGAGAGAGGGAGACACAGAATCTGAAGCAAGCTCTAGGTTCTGAGCAGTCATCACAGAGCCCAAGGCGGGGCTCGAACTCACGAGCTGTGAGATCATGACCTGAGCCGAAGTGGGACGTTTAACCGACTGAGCACCCAGGCGCCCCTAATGATGGTGGATCCTAGACCATCCTTTCTGCACTATTGTAGATGACAGTTTACTGATGTCTAGAAAATCACTGGAATTAGAATAGAATGAACAGGTGACAAAGCCCACAATTAAAAGCATATAAAGAAAAATGGAGTAAGCAGAGGAGTTAGTCTGCTCTTCCTCAGGGTGAGCAATACTAGGATTTGGATTTCAGGCCTCTATGCATAGCAATGAATTTTTCCCTGTGACTTTCAGCTAGGTGGTGACAAAGTTATTTTGCTTTCCTAAGCTCAGGGCTCAAAACTGGTGAGGTGTGATCCTACGCAAGCCCCGTCTGAGAGGTAAAGTCGCTGCTTAACAAGAGTGCCCGTTCTCGTTTGTTTCCTTCTTCTGTTGCGCTCCATTTTACCCGGCCCTTGATACTGAAGGTTTCCTGAGGGGGTGACACTGAATTTCTCCACCTCAGAAACATTTATCTCTTGATCCAGTATGTTCAAGGCATGCACATTCACATTGGCATTCCCAAGAAACACATTATGTAACAGGTTTTACTTGAAAATGTTTCTTATGTGATTTTTATGCCATTCTGAGAAATTAGGCCAAATCATAGCTTTATTTTTATAAGGACAGTTTTCCTTAACCTCAGAGACAGATGAATATGAGTCTTTAGAGATACTACTTACCCTGTTACTTATCAAGCATGACATGGTGTATGTATACTATACACGCCCTGCCCTGTGAGACCAAAATGAAAGGTGCCATTTGAAAACAAGGATCCAGAACCTACAATTGAAGAAATAATGATTGTTTCTCAATCTTCACCCTCTTCAATTTCTCTACTCTATTTGATGTTGTTATTTGTGCTCTCTTTGAGGCATCGTACTGCCTTAACTTCCAGGACACCAAGTTTTAGATTTTTTTACATAATGATTTTTATCATTTTTTTATAAAATTCGTCCATGCTTATTATGTTTTTTCAAGATAAGCAATAGCGGGACACATGAATGGCCCAGTCGGTTGAGCATCCGACTCTTGATTTCAGCTCAGGTCATGATCCCAGGGTCATGGGATCGAGCGCCGCATTGGGCTCCACACTGACCATGGAGCCTGCTTGGGATTCTCTTTCTCTCTCCCTCCGTCCCTCTCCCCTATTCACGTCTCCTCTCTCTCTCTAAAATAAAGTTTAAAAAAATTTTGAAAAGAAACTCTTTTTAAAAAAATAAAAAAGATAAGCCATAGAGAAAAGTATCAAAAAGCAAAGACTTACTCCAAATCACATCAAACAAAAATAAACATTGTTAAACACAGTGAACAATATGCCAAACTTCTATGACTGTAGAGATGGGACAGAGAGATGGGTAAGGATGTACGTAGATTAGAGAGAGAAAAAAAGAGATAGGAAAACAAACAGGAAAAGATAGAGTGATAAAGACCTCCTTATAAAATGGGATTATATTTGGGGCACATGGGTGGCTCAGTCGGTTAAGCATCCGACTTCAGCTCAGGCCATGATCTCACAGTCCGTGAGTTCAAGCCCCGCGTCGGGCTCTGTGCTGACAGCCTGGAGCCTGCTTGTCTCCCTCTCTCTCTGACCCTCCCCCATTCATGCTCTGTCTCTCTCTGTCTCTCTCTGTCTCAAAAATAAATAAATATTTTTAAAAAATTTAATGGGATTATATTCTAAATGTTGTGTTAAATAAGATGCATTAAAATTTATATGAATTTAAAAGGAAGAGAAGAAACTGAAGGCATTTCCAGTTTAAACTGGTAGGTTGAACACATGTGGTTACCTCTAATACATCCTGAAACGTCATTAAAATGAGAACAAATGAATAAAGAAGAAAACAGTGTAGGTCCCCAAGGATAAAAGAGAATGGGGAAGAGCCCATAGCACACTATTTTGGAGAGGTGAAAGCCCAGAGATGAGTGGAAACCCATATACCCGTGTGTGAAGCCAGCAGTGAGAAAAGGTGAAACACATCACAGATTCCTAGTGACTCCAGGTGGCAACATGGAACGCAGTGCTTAAACACTGCTAGAAAACTGCTTTAAGAAGCAGATAGAGGGGCGCCTGGGTGGCTCAGTCGGTTAAGCATCCGACTTCAGCTCATGTCATGATCTCACGGTTTGTGGTTTCGAGCCCCATGTCTGGCTCTGTGCTGACAGCTCGGAGCCTGGAGCCTGCTTCTGATTCTGTGTCTCCCTCTCTCTCTGCCCCTCCCCCCCTTTCATGCTCTGTCTCTGTCTTTGAAGAATGAATAAAGGTTAAAAAAAATTTTTTTAAAGAAGCAGATAGAACCCTCATGCACAGTCAATGTAAAGTGTTGCAGGTACCTTGAAAAACGATGGGACCGTTCCTCAAACAGCTGAACACAGTCATGGTATGACCAAGCAATCCACTCCCAAGAGAAGTGAAAACCTAGATCCACACAAAAGCTTGTGCATGAATGCTGACAGCAGCATTTTTATAAGAGCCAAAAAGCCTAAACAACTCAAATGGCTGACAGCTGATGAATGAAAAAACAGGATGTGATAGAACTGTGCAATGGAATATTATTTGGTCATAAAAAGGAATGAAACGCTGACACAGGCTACAACATGGGTGAACCTCAAAAACATTATTACAAGTTACAAAAACCACTCACCGAAGGTCACATGTTACATGATTCCATTGATATTAAGCGTCCAGAATATATTGGCAAATCCACAGAGATAGAAAGTAAGTTAGGGGGTGCCAGGGGCTGGGCAGGTGGAGGAGAAGGGGGAGTGACTCCTAACAGGTACAGGATTTTGCTTTCCAAAAATGTCTAGAAAGTATCATGGTGATATTTACACAACTCTGTGAACATACTAAAAAGTACTTAATAGCATCAATGGGTGAACTGTATCTCAAAGCTATTTTTTTAAATAATTGTTTCTTAAATTCCACCTATGAATGAAAATCACATGGTATTTGTCTTTCTTAGTCTGATTTATTTCACTTAGCATCATACCATCTAGATCCATCCATGTTGCTGTAAATTTCAAGATGTCATTTTTTTTAATGTTTTTTATTTTTATTTTTGAAAGAACATAAGCAGGGGAGGGGCAGAAAGAGAGGGACAGAAGATCTGAAGCAGGCTCCAGGCTCCGTGTGGACATGAGCAAGCCTGAAATGGGGCTCGAACTCACAAACCGCTAGATCATGACCCGAGCCAAAGTTGGATGCTCAACCAACTGAGCCACCCAGGTGCTCCAAGATCTCATTCTTTTTTATGGCTGAGTAATATATATATGTGGGTGTATATATATATATATATATATATATATATATATATATTTATATTTATACTTATATATATATAAATATATATAAATATATATAATATATTATAATATATAATATATTATGTATTTAATAATATATATAATATAATATATATAATTATATACATAATATATTAATATATATATATATATTTATATTTATATTTGCAGGCAGAGTCCCTGTCTGCTTTCTTCACTATCATATCCCTGGCACCTGCACAGCATCACACATACAGGAGGCACCTAGTGAAACCTGATGAATGAATACAGACACTGGACAGCAATATTACACCTGTTTTTCAATTGGGATGTTGTGATAAGGAATAAATAAAGATATATATATATTAATATATACCCACCCCACATCTTTATCCATTCATCCATTGGTGGACACTTGGTAATATATACAGTTGTTGCATCATTGTATTATACACCTGAAACTAATATCACACTGTATGTTAATTATACTTCAATAAAAAACAAAGTAGAAGGTTACATTCCCAGATGTCCTCCTTACTTTGCACAGTCAGGCCACGGACCCTTCCCCACCTCTTCAGAAATTCAGAGACCTGTTCTCTTGTGAGGGTAAACCAGCAGGCTTCTGGAATGGGTGGCAGCAGGCCAGTTGAAGGCAAGAGCTCTTATGAAAGCAGCGGACTATGGGGCACCTGGGTGGCTCAGTCGGTTGAGCGTCCGACTTCGGCTCAGGTCATGGTCTCACTGTCCATGAGTTCGAACCCTGTGTCAGGCTCTGTGCTGACAGCTCAGGGCCTGGAGCCTGCTCTGGATTCTGTGTCTCCCTCTGCCTCTGCCCCTCCTCCGCTCATGTTCTGTCTGTGTCTCTCTGTCAAAAATAAATAAACATTAAAAAAAAAAATGAAAGCAGCGGAATTTGAATAAGGGAAATTTCACGTACTAAACATAGAGATTCTTAGCCTTCTTTCCCATTCAGATCCCAGAACCCTGGTTGGCAGGCAGGATCTGTATGAGGGGCTGTCTCATAAAACCAAGACAAAAGATGAAGTACCTGCCTGACGTGGAGCCCTCATGCGTAACAGTGGTAAGCAGGTATTATGGTGTGGTGGTTATGGACACTGACTATGGATCTCCATTCTCTAGGCCAGAAACCTAACTGTGCTGGCTATTGGCTGAGAGGCCTCTGGTAAGTTATTAACCTCTCATGCCTCATCTATAAAATGGGAATAATCACAGAATTTATATTATGGGATTGTTGTGAGAATTAAATGTAAACACAAACAAGGCATGGCATAAGTTTAAGCCTCTAATTATTTTTACAGTGATTATTTATGCCCCATTCTTAAATGTGACTAGATAAAGCATGCCAGGCAGTTAAGGAAAGTGTTTGCAATGAAAGATAGAAATCAAATAAAACAACAGGGAAAAAAGCCACTGGGAACAGAAAGCATGAAGGGAGATATGAGAAGATACTGTGACCCTGATCAATAATGGAATGCTAGCAAAGAACAAAAGTAAAAGAACAACAAAGAATGAAATAAAACAACTCCTGGTTAGAACTAAGAAAATAATTCAAAAAGGAAACCCATGGGGCCATGGGTCTAGCAAGGCAGAGACAAAGCAATATTTGAATACTGTGAATGGAAGAGGGAAAAAATGGTAAACGAAAACTAAGAAATTCTACATGACAATGATGTGCCACCTGGTACTGTCTGTGGTCTCCTGCCTAGTGGGTGCTCAACAAATACTTTGTACATTAACAAATAAATCAATGAACGACTAGAGAACTTCAGGAGAAGCAACAAGCCATGTGCCACTGAGAAGCGATATGCTGGCACAGTAAATCTTTTCTGGAAAGCAATTGAGCAATATGTCTCAGAAATGCACAAGAAAGTTACCCCAATAATTATATTTCCAGTAATTTATCCTTGGCAAATACTCTCAGAAATGTAAGCAAATGTTTATGTGCAAAGATCTTCACTGCAGTATCATTCCATAATCAGAAACTTAGGGAAATCTAAATATTCAGTAACAGAAGTTTCAGTAAATATATTGAATATACTTATACAAGTTAGTGAAACTCATTAAAATGTGATTTTGAAGGCCATTTTATGATAATATGGAAATGTTCCCAATGATGGGTGAAAATAGTAGGACACAAAAAGAAGTAAACTATATCAAGTTTGAAAATGTCAACAACTTCGAAATAAACTTTTGTTTAAACCTAACCCTCATATGGAACCACAAAAGGCCCCAAATAGCCAAAGTAATTTTGAAGAAGAAGACCAAAGCAGGAGGCATCACAATCCCAGACTTTAGCCTCTACTACAAAGCTCTAATCATCAAGACAGCATGGTATTGGCACAAAAACAGACACATAGACCAATGGAATAGAATAGAAACCCCAGAACTAGACCCACAAACGTATGGCCAACTCATCTTTGACAAAGCAGGAAAGAACATCCAATGGAAAAAAGATAGTCTCTTTAACAAATGGTGCTGGGAGAACTGGACAGCAACATGCAGAAGATTGAAACTAGACCACTTTCTCACACCATTCACAAAAATAAACTCAAAATGGATCAAGGACCAGAATGTGAGACAGGAAACCATCAAAACCCTAGAGGAGAAAGCAGGAAAAGACCTCTCCGACCTCAGCCGTAGCAATGTCTTACTTGACACATCCCCAAAGGCAAGGGAATTAAAAGCAAAAATAAACTACTGGGACCTCATGAAGATAAAAACCTTCTGCACAGCAAAGGTAACAACCAACAAAACTAAAAGGCAACCAACGGAATGGGAAAAGATATTTGCAAATGACATATCGGACAAAGGGCTAGTATCCAAAATCTATAAAGAGCTCACCAAACTCCACACCCGAAAAACAAATAACCCAGTGAAGAAATGGGCAGAAAACACGAATAGACACTTCTCTAAAGAAGACATCTGGATGGCCAACAGGCACATGAAAAGATGCTCAACGTCGCTCCTCATCAGGGAAATACAAATCAAAACCACACTCAGATATCACCTCACGCCAGTCAGAGTGGCCAAAATGAACACATCAGGAGACTATAGATGCTGGAGAGGAGGTGGAGAAACGGGAACACTCTTGCACTGTTGATGGGAATGCAAATTGGTGCAGCCACTCTGGAAAACAGTGTGGAGGTTCCTCAGAAAATTAAAAATAGACCTACCCTATGACCCAGCAATAGCACTGCTAGGAATTTACCCAAGGGATACAGGAGTACTGATGCATAGGGGCACTTGTACCCCAATGTTTATAGCAGCACTCTCAACAATAGCCAAATTATGGAAAGAGCCTAAATGTCCATCAACTGATGAATGGATAAAGAAATTGTGGTTTATATACACAATGGAGTACTACATGGCAATGAGAAAGAACGAAATATGGCCCTTTGTAGCAACGTGGATGGAACTGGAGAGTGTGATGCTAAGCGAAATAAGCCATACAGAGAAAGACAGATATCATATGTTTTCACTCTTATGTGGATCCTGAGAAACTTAACAGAAACCCATGGGGGAGGGGAAGGAAAAAAAAAAGGTTAGAGTGGGAGAGAGCCAAAGCATAAGAGACTCTTAAAAACTGAGAACAAACTGAGGGTTGATGGGGGGTGGGTGGGAGGGGAGGGTGGGTGATGGGTATTGAGGAGGGCACCTGTTGGGATGAGCACTGGGTGTTGCATGGAAACCAATTTGACAATAAACTTCATATATTGAAAATAAATAAATAAATAAATGAATGAATGAATGAATAAATAAATAAATAAATAAATAAATAAATAAAAATAAACCTAACACTCTCAGCCCCAATCCAGATGTCACACACCATTTTTGAATCTGTCTCCCTCTCTTTGCCTGCTTGAATCATGCATGATACCCCCATCCCTTGTTCTTCTGGATTCCAATAGCAATCTAACTGCCCTTCTTTTTTAAGCTTCTGGAAGGCAAGAATTACATCTCAAATTCATGCCTCCTTTCATAGCCAGTAAAATGCCTTGCACACAAAGCACTCATCACTTATTTGTAAATTCAAAGAAAATTATTATATGTCTATTGCATGCCTCGAACTACTAAGAAGTTAAAAGAGCATACACATGGACTCAAGAGATTTGGGTCCAAAATTAGGCTGTGCATGACTCTAGGCACATTAACCACATTAGGCCTCATTTTCCCCATAGTAAAACGAGAATGCCTTAGGTCAGCGTTCCCAAAGAACCTTAAGATGCAGATTCATGTACAAATGCTCCCAAGAAAGACGAAGGTTGGGGGTGTCAGAAAGGGAAAAATCCAAACAAGGGTGTGATCTCAGGTAAACTCCCAGCCTAACCCTGACCAGGGGAGCTCCAGTCACACATATAAAAGCTCCAACACTGCCCTACTTGAGTCATACTCAACACCTGTCAGTCATTGGCCAAGATGCCCTGTTGCAGGGTGGGACTAGGAGTGGGACCGTAACACTAAAGTCCCAGGCACTTCCTGCTCTGTGTGTCTGGGCAAAGCAGCTCCAGTAGTGCAAGTCCTGGCCATCCTTCAGAAGAAAGTCACAGGTAGAGGCCTTTAGAAGCAAAAGAACATAGAAGCTGTGGGAGGCACAGCATTCTGGGTAGAGGTCAATGGCCACTACAGAGGGTTTTGGAGTAGGTGACCTCTAAGCAAGTTTTCTGATTCAAATTTCAACAAGAGTCTTTTATATTTAATCTAGAAGATATAATCCATAAGAGACTCTTAGGGATTGAGAACAAACTAAGGGTAGATGGGGGGTGGGGGAGAGGGGAAAGTGGGTGATGGGCAGGGAGGAGGGCACTTGTTGGGATGAGCACTGGGTGTTGTATGGAAACCAATTTGACAAGAAATTAGATTTTAAAAATCTAAAAACAAATCTAAAAAAAAGAAAAGAAAAGAAAGGGGAGTGAGCCAGGTTCAACTTGAATCAATTGGGTTAATAGGATTTGTAAGAAAATAGTTATTCCTATTCCTAAGGTATCTAGAACCAAATCTCCCTATCCCTGATATGAATACATTAGGTTATATGACAATGAAAATTAAGGTTGTAGATAGAAGGATGTTTAATAATTATCTGATTTTAAGGTCAGATTATGCTGAATTATCAGGATAAGACAACTATTTCACAATCTTCTCTAAATGTGGAAGGAGGAGGAAGAGAAAGTGTCACAGTATGGGAAATGAAACTAGACATTATTTTTTCCCAATTGTTTTCTTGTTAATTCTTTCCCCAATAGCATAAAATGAACAAGAGTTCAGCTATAAAAACACCTGGGAATTCTTTATCTGGCTATCAAAATTTTATCTGTCATAAAATTAAAGCAAAAATAATCATTTTGGGGTATAAATATTTCACGAATAAGTAGTTATAAACTGATCGTAATTTTTCCACATTTTTGAAACACATTTTTTATCCTTTTATCCAAACAAATTAACACCAATGCACTGACAGTGGCATACACATTGGATACAAGCTTCTGGAAATCCAGGTTACTGGGTCATATCTCCATAACACAGTTGCAGAGGAGGAGATAATGATGTCCACCCAGTACACGACTACAAAGAAACTCACCAACAACAGGATAGTCTGGGTGGCCCTTCTCTCTGGGGAGACCCTCGAGGAGAGGCTGGAGCTGTGTAGCTGCTGGCACTGCCTCTGATGCCTGGACAAGAGAATCACCATATATGCACTAGAGAGCAGCATGGCGCCTATAAAGAAAACATCCCTGGGTAATGTCAAAATGAGAAGCCGTCCCCTGATGATGGAGTGTATGGGGGAAACCGAGCAGTATTTACTGACATGCAGTAGATGGATCTGGGTCGTGTTAGAAGAAGCAGCAGTATACAAGAGGCACTTACTATTGAGAGACAAACTAAGAACCCATAAGACAATAAAAGGACGGAAGACGCATTTTGTGCATTTATGTTTAAACCTGACCAACCAGGAGGTGCTGGTGCTGGTGATGAAGGCCTGGAGGATGCTCAGGAGGCAGGTGATGTTCATGGACAGACATCGTGTCACTCCGTTCATGCAAAATAAAGCCTTATATTTGAAATCGTTCAGAAAGTTTAGTGTTTCCAACAGGTCTGTAGACAACAGCACAGTGAAGAGTTTCATCGTGTGGACAAATGCCAAGTGACAGATGATCAGGTTGGTGGGCTTAGGCCTGCGATCCAGAAGGTGTGTGAAGATGTGGAAGAGAAGGAGGAAGCTGTCGGCTGAGATTCCTATGACTGCTTGTAGATATTGTCGTATTTTAATGGTCATGTAAACGGAAGAAGTGATCTTCATGGTCACAAAGAAAAAACATTTTTAGCTGGAAGAAACAGGTCTCACATCAACAATATCATTTACTTTGTTGTCATACTCCTCGCCACATCACAGTTTTCATCTTATCCATATTAGTTCACCCAATTAGTGAGTAAACCTATGTTGTACAGAGTATTAGAAATACAGTCTCTCTTAAATATGGAGAACAAACAGAGGGTTACTGGTGGGGTTGTGGGAGGAGGATGGGCTAAATGGGTAAGAGGCATTAAGGAATCTACTCCTGAAATCATTGTTGCACTAGATGCTAACTAATGCGCATGTAATGCACTATATGCTAACTAATGTGCTAACTAATGTTGCACTATATGCTAACTAATGTGGATGTAAAGTAAAAAAAAGAAAACTAAAAAAAAAGAAAACAAGATATAACTTAAATCTATTTGGGAAGATAAAATAAACATATATAAAATCACTGGATGCTAAGTCGATGTACACTCAAACATCAACACCATTCAGAAAAAGAGAAAATGCTAAGTTTAATCTGAAAGACATTCTAAAGGGGGTCAATCTGCAAGTTAGCCATGAAGGAAACATAACCTTGAACTGGGACCTCTTCAACACCAATCACTGCTTCCTGAAATCCTGAACAATAAAATCCTGCCTTTGAATCCAGCCTTCTCTCTCTTCACCTTCTTTCCCACTGAACTTGTATCTCAACTCTTTACGATATCCAGATTCTCAAATCCTCTTCCAACCCTTTGGTCATTATTTCCTCACTTGTTCCCTACACACACCTACACAGACGCGCGCGTACGCATCCCTGTATTTCTTTTTCAGTTTTTCCATCCTACGATGTTCTTCTTCCTTTCCCCAAGTTATTTAAAAAATCACAGTTCCACAACCAAACTTCCACAAACACTTCAGTGATTCTTCAGCTCATAAACTGCCTCTAACACCCACAAAATGATTAGAAACGATATGACAGTGTATAATTAATGTCTAAACCCTATGGTACTAAATTTGGCTGCTATGAGCATTTCTTCTTTCTCTTCAGCTAGGCTGTAATCCCCCAAGGGCAATGTATTGTACCCCTTCACACCAACTGGCAGAGATCTAGACAAACCACAGACAAACACGTGAGAGATGACATCTCCCCCCAGTAAAAATAATGATTACCAAAGACAATCATACAACATAAACTTCACTTTATAAAATAACACATGAATACAATGCAGAATCAGCTTGTGGATGCATTCTGACATATTACTTCAGGATGATAAAGCAGAAAATGAAAAAAAAGAAACTATCAAAAACATTTTACAAAATACACATCTTTAAATGCATCTTCAGGCTGATTCATTTAGGTGTTTATATGTCTGAGGATCACAGTTTATCACATTATTGTGATAAATAGTATTTTATGCACAGACATCTGGCTTGTAAAAAAATATGAAACCTGAGGCACCAGAGTGGCTCAGTAGGTTGGGCACCCGACTCTTGATTTTGGCGGTCATGATCTCAGTTTGTGGGATCAAGCCCAGCTTTGGGCTCTGCACTAACAGCACAGAAGCTGCCTGGGATTCTCTCTCTCTCCCTCTTTGTCTGCCCCTCCTCTGCTCTCTCTCTCTCTCTCTCTCCCCCCCCTTCTCTATCTTTCAAAATAAGTAAATAAACTTAAAAAAAGAGGAAACCAGGCAGCCGAAGGCAGTAAGAATGGGAGGAAAGCTTTTGTGATATGGCAGGTGTCTGACTACAACACAGTGACTATGTTCTATCTGGATGTCAAAAGCCGATTTTTTTTATGTTCCCTACAGTCAGTCTTAGGAGAGATTTAAATTTCCACCCTATAGAATACTTCCCAAAATGAGAAAAGTATTAATGATTCTTAGGAACGATGCTTCATATGTTACTGATTCCATGAAAATCTATTTATAAACAAAAGGAGAACACCTGGAGAAGACAAGAATGGGTTAAGCAGGGTACATAGACTAGATTATCTGGGGTTCATATCTGCATGTGGCAGATACTCCCTTCCTCAATGGTTCCAACAAGTGCTTCATAATCTGCACATTTCATCCTCTGCCTATGTCTTTGGTTCCTTCATCCTTCTACTGATTCACCTTTTTCCCCTCTGGCCTTGGAGCCCTGGATCTTCTAAGCCTTAAGCATCGTCATCTCTACCCCCAGCCAGGGCCACTTCACAGGCATTGGAATCACTTGAAACTCGGCTCCAGCTCACTGATTTCCAGCTCTGAGACTGCCTTCTCGAGACACACTTTCCTGTCCTTCAACCTGTTACATCCCTCAATTCTACCTACCTTTTTTTCTCATTCCTCAGGCTCTAATGTTTTGCTATCCTCCAGGAAAAGGAGAATACATTCCTTGTGGTGATATGTGATGCCACCAAAATGTTTAATTGATGCAGATAATAGAATCTACATTTCTTCACTCTATTAGACAGCATTCATGTCTACCTAAACATGACTAATTTTTCTAAAGTCCAGTTTACTACATTATTTTCTTTTATGCCTCATGTCTAAGAACTCTTGGCGCAAGAAGAAATATGAACGGCAAATAAGCACATGAAAAGATGCTCAACATTACTTGTCTTCAGGGAAATGCCAACAAGCCACACAGTGAGGTACCACCATGCATCTATTAGAATGACTTTTAAAAATGGCAACACTAAGTGCGGACAAGGATGCAGAGCCACTGGAACTCTCGTTACCGTACGTGTAGCACAAATCTACTCTGCAAAACAGTCCTAGAGTTTCTAATAAAGTTAAATATAGTGAGCATATACCCAAGAAATCCCACTTTTAGGTATTTACCTCAGAAATGGAAGCATGTCCACACAAAAATCTGTACCCAATTGTTAACGCCAGCTTTATTCATAATTACCAACACGGAAGCAACCCAAATGATCCTCAACTGGGAAATGGGCAAACCAACTGTTGGGTATCATTCCATATAAACAATTGTTTTACAATTGGTAAATGGTAACAATAAATGTTACAAATGGTAACAATAAACAACATTGTTTAGATGGAATGATACCCAACAACAACAACAAAAATGAAGTACTGATATATCCAACGGCATAGATGACTCTCAAATGTACTGTGCTGAGGAAAAGAAACCAGACCCATGAAACTTCATATTGTATTATTCCATTTACATGACATTTCTGGAAAAGGCAAAATGATAGGGATGGAGAACAGATCAACAAATGCCAGAGCCCAGAAATGGAGAAGGGAGTGGCTAAAAAGAGGGAGCGGAGGGAATGTATTGGGGCGACGGAACTGTTCTGCATCCTGATTATGGCGGTGGACACGTGGCTGTACACATTTGTCAAAAGTCATAGCACAACAGTAATTTACAAGAGTAAACTTTATGATACTGCAAATTTTTAAATAAAATTTGTAAAAAATATGAAGTGTGGGTGAGGATATAGAGCAAATGGACATTTATACAATTTTGTTGGGGTGCAAATTGGAATAATCGTTTTGGAAACAATTTAGTATCATCTCATAGAGTTGAGTATGAACATATCTGATAGTCTGGCAATTTTGCTCCATGGAGAAGCTTGTGCCAGAAAACATGTATGTGTGTGTATGTATATATATGTATGTGTGTGTGTGTGTGTGTATTCCCCTCATACATATATAACCCACATATATACCCATAACATATATATACCCATACAGTACTTTGTAATAAAAAAAAATCTGGAAACAGATTTCCACTAGCAGGAAAATGGACGAATGTATTGGGAAATACCTAGGGGCAATATTCAGTTCAGGGGTGTTACAGTAGGTTGCTCCTGCTACGTGACCTCGGCACTAGCTCCTATTGGCCAGCTCTTGATTCTGCAAACCTCCTGATAGGGTGTGAATGTTTGTATCCCCTCAAAATTCAGGTATTGAAATCCTAAATCCCAAGGTGATGGTATGTGGAGTTGATTGGATTGGGATTAGCACCCTTATAAAAGAGATGCCAGAGAGCTAGCCTGGACCTTCTGCCATGTAAAATTACAGGGAGAAGATGGTCATCAGCAAAGAGGCTGGCTCTCACTAGACACCAAGTCTGCCAAATGCCACGCATGATTTTGGACTTTCCAGCCTCCAGAAGTGTAAGAAATAAATGTTGCTTCTAAGCCACCAGTTTGTGGTATTTTTCATACAGCGCTAAGACACCTCCTATCAACTCGGTAAGCCCCAATTCCTCCAGAAAATTTCCTTTTTTCTTATCATAGCCAGGCCTGGTTTATGTTTCTTGCACTCAAGAACGCTGAAAGGTACAAAGCCCCATCCAAACTTAACATCTGCCTTCAACACATGTAGAGCCATCACCTTCCAAATCACTCACACTCAAACCTGGCATCACTTTAACAACTTCATCTGCCTCACCACCCGTCATTTCTACCTCTTTAACATGTCACACATCTGTCTAAAATAAATGCAGACCTCTGTGAAATCACAGCAGCAGATAAACCTGTTTAAATCTCACTCATTCCTTGAGAACTAGTTCAAAGTCAGTTCTTGCCTTATCCCTGCCTCCTATGCCTAGCCAGATATAACCACTCTTCAACCTGAACTTTCCTAGCACAATTTGCCTCTTTTCCTACCCCTACTAGTGCATTCAACTAATATTTAACGTGAACCTACTCTGCACCAGGTACTGTTCTAAGGGCTGGAAATAAAGACATTAATCCTTGGCAGACAGAAAATAAACAAAAATCATAAAATGTTTAGTAGGCTAGTGAGTGTTCAGAGAAAAAGTGAGAAGAGAAGGGGTGAAGGGGTTAGCAAATGTCATGGAGTGTACCATACTAGATAAGATGGGCACAGAAGGTCTCAGGAAAGGCAACATTTGAGAAAAGACCAGAAGGTAGTAAGCAAGTGGACCAAGCGGGTATCTCAGGGAAGTTCATTCAGGATGGAGAGAACAACAAATGCAAAGTCCCCAGGTCTGAAGCAGGTCAGAGTTCTGGTGAAAGAATGAAGAGGCAGAGAGAATAAGAGGGAGAATAGAAGGAGATGAGATGAGAAAGGAAAGGAGGAGCCAGGTCAGACCAGAGGGCTTTGGTGATCCTGATGAGGACCTTGGCTATTCCCTGAATAAGACGGGAAGCCTCTAAAAGAGTCTTCAGCAAATATGGTCTAACTTACAGGCTCATTCTAGGTTGCAAATAGACTAAGGTGAGGAGGCTGAGCAGAAGCAGGAAGACGAGTTAAGAGGTTGCTGCCCTTTGGCACGATGTCGGGGGAGACAGCATAGACTTCCAATCTCCCTATGTTCTTCTTGGAAACAGAAAAATCAAGGAGGTAGCTTAGAAAAAAATTAACTGAAATGAATCTACATGAACCCAGAATACAAATTGGATGCAAGAGTAATGTGGGAATAGCAGCTCTGCACAAAAGGAGAAAAGACCAAGGGATTTCTCGTGGTCTTAAGAGCTAGAGAACCCAGAAATTGCCAACAAATCATCACCACAAAGAGGAGGAGTCCCTCCTGAGAAGGGAAGGCTCAGTGGAATAATTTGAGAAAAAACGACAGAAACAGGAGGGGGCTTCTCAGACACACATTTGCACATGTGAGGTGAGTCCGAGAGCACCACAGGGAGGGCTCACTTGCTGGGCAGCCTGATCCCACAAGCTTCTGAGAAAGAGCTCTGCAATGAGGACATCCCAGGGCAAGAACTTTGAGGGAGGAAAAGGGATAGTCCAGATCTGGGGGATGATGGGACGGGAAACCAATAGAGGCAATTTTCAGAAATAAATGGACAGATGGCTGCACTTAGAGACCATGTTTTTTTATTTTATTTTTTAAATTTTTTTAAATGTTTTATTATCCATATTTGAGAGAGAAGGAGACAGAACGTGAGCAGGGAAGGGGCAGAGAGCGAGGGGCGGGGGGGTGACACAGAATTTGAAGCAGGCTCCAGGCTCTGAGCTGTCAGCACAAAGCCCGACACAGGGCTCGAACCCATGAACCGTAACCAACTGAGCCACCCAGGTGCCCTGAAAGACCATGTTTTTTAATATGTCAAAGTAACACGAGAAGAGGGAGCCCAAGAGCTCTGCAGCTTGGAAAGCTACCCTGGTCGAACCCACACGAACTTCCTCGTAAAAGTACAGGTAAACTTCTCTTACTTAAACATGAGCAGCAGAAAAGGGGAGCATGCAATTTGACATGCAAAAATATCAGTTTTCTACCTTTTTTCTTCTTTTAATGAGGATAAGGAGAGCAGGTAATTATTGTATGCTCTAGCAATGCAGATTATACATAGATATACTATAGATAGATAATACAGCTATCAAAATCAGACGAAGAGGAGACTGCAAGGAAAGAAGAATACGTTTGCCTTGTAAGAGTAAAAGGAAATCACTAAAGAATAGACACTCTGGAAAAGTCTGAGGAGGCAAGAAGTTACTAGCTAACTTAATATTGCCCAAGGTAGAGACACAGTAGACAGTAGTCAAGAACCTCTGTAGCTCTGGGATATGGAGGTAGGAAACATTTTTGCATTAGGACCCTAGAGTCTCTTCAAGAATGACAAGAACAACTTTGGAACTCTCAGTCCCACTCCCAGGCAATGAGCCACGTTCCCAGACACTCGAGCAACTTGGGGAAAGTGCCCTTGGAAAGTCAAGGAACTTACCCTGCAGCAACCAGAAGCCAGAGACCGTATGTACACTATTTAGGGGGCATGAGCCAGTGTTGCCTAAGGAAGCATATGGAGCTGTCACAAGACCAGCTCCTCCATATGCTTCTAGAACATGTAATCTAAATTTCTGAGGAGGGAGACAAAAGATCTGCTACATAGAAAACAGAACTTCTATTTCAGAGCATAAGAGGTGTCAACAGCTTCAGTGGAAAGTAGTCTGGCAAGTAGGGGAAAACAGGAGCTTGAAATCAAACGGATCTAATTTCAATTCGCGTTTCACTCAGTAAAGGTTATCTTGGGTCAATTCCTCACTTTCTATGAGCCTCACTTTTCTCTACGGTGCCAGTAATAACATATCTGGAATATCACTGTGAGGGCGGGCATGTGGAGGTATGAAAGATCTTAGTTCTTCCTTCTCTCCTTCTTCTTCCCCTCCCCCGCTCAAATCACCTTTGTAGGTCAAGTGTAACTATATCTTACATATGGGGAGACTACTTCTTGTTCTGGCTTCAGAACTTAAAACAGCTAGCTCTCACTCTCCAAAAACTTACTCTGCTTAAAATTTAACTTCACTTGGGGCGCCTGGGTGGCGCAGTCGGTTAAGCGTCCGACTTCAGCCAGGTCACGATCTCGCAGTCTGTGAGTTCGAGCCCCGCGTCAGGCTCTGGGCTGATGGCTCGGAGCCTGGAGCCTGTTTCCGATTCTGTGTCTCCCTCTCTCTCTGCCCCTCCCCCGTTCATGCTCTGTCTCTCTCTGTCCCAAAAATAAATAAAAAACGTTGAAAAAAAAAATTAAAAAAAAAAAAAATTTAACTTCACTTATAAAATAACAATTTCTACTCGGGACACATATTAATGATGTTTTAAATAGCTTTTTCTAGTTCCTGCCCGACTGTTTTGTTATACACCATTAAACAGTCGTTACATTCCATTTGTGGTTGAAGTTCTCTCCGCTTTGCTTTTACGGTGTCATATTGGTTTATAAACCACGTGGGAAAACTGCCAGATGAAAGGCTCTTCATCAGTGCAAGACATTAGTATTCTATCTTTTTAGAAGAAGAGTTTACTCTCTAGGCATATGGAATTGAATCTAATTAAAGGCATTTGCATCATTTAGTTCTAGCAAAAGCAACACTGTCATTCTGTCATATTAATTTTGTTTCTGTCACCTTAATGTGTAATGGCTGGGTCTAAAAAGCTGGGATGCTTGGCCATGCAGGAGAACAGTGAGGAAGGCATTTGAACAGTATCATCATTCGCTTCATCCTCACTGGCAATCCAAGGGGCTTCCTGAACTAAGCTCTGGTGGTTATAGCCATAGGGGTCCAACATCACAGTTTCCCACAATGCGGTATAAGAAAATCACACTCAGTAGACAAATACACAGAACAAGCTGGTTAAGAGCATCAGAGACCATGTGACTCCTTTCTGGTCAAAAAGTGAGGGGGAAAAATCACAAACCTGCCAGACAGCAAACAACCATTATATCTAGCTTGCGAGAAGCAACCATGTGCAAACAAACACTTATCCTTACAGGAACTGAATAATCTCCCCCAAATGAGCCACATTTCCATGACCTCACACCACCTTACTTAAAACCTGCTTTAAACCGTGCCCATTGACCTTAAGGGTAAAATAAAAATCCTTAGTAGAACTTATTCAAGGATTTCAGGCCCGGTGTTAGATGATAAATGACAACTGACCCTAGGCCTGTGTGTCAGGAAGGTATAGGAAGGGATGGGGACTGTGTTGAATGACAGAGCATAGGGGGCATTTGACCCAACTTGTTTCTGGATGAGGATAGGAATGCCCGACCTTCCGAGTGATGAAGAGAAGCAAGAGAACTAGATTTTGAAATCTGGTTTTTATTTTTATTTTTTAAGTTGTTGTTTTAATTCCAGTTAATTAAAATACAATGTTATATTAGTTTCAGGTGGACAGGATAGTCATTCAGCACTTCCATACATCTTCCTGTACTCATCACAAGGATACTCCTTAATTCCCAGCAACTGTTTCACCCATCCCCCACCCACCATCAGTTTGTTCTCTATAATTAAGAGTCTATTCCTTGATTTCTCTCTCTCTTATTTCTTCCTTTTGCTTGTTTTGTTTCTTAAGCTCCACATATGCATGAAATCATATGGTATTTGTCTTTTTCTGACTTATTTCACTTAGCATTATACTCTCTAGCAAATTCGTCATTGCAAATGGCAAGATTTCATTCTTGTTTATGGCTGAACAATATTCCATCGATGGACACTTGGGATACTTCCATATCTTGGCTATTGTAAATAATGCTGCTATACAAGAATGAAACTAGACCACTTTCTTACACCATTCACAAAAATAAACTCAAAATGGATGAAAGACCTGAATGTGAGACAGGAAACCATCAAAACCTTAGAGGAGAAAGCAGGAAAAAAACCTCTCTGACCTCAGCCGCAGCAATTTCTTACTTGACACATCTCCAAAGGCAAGGGAATTAAAAGCAAAAATGAACTATTGGGACCTCATGAAGATAAAAACCTTCTGCACTGCAAAGGAAACAATCAACAAAACTAAAAGACAACCGACGGGATGGGAAAAGATATTTGCAAATGACATATCAGACAAAGGGCTAGTATCCAAAATCTATAAAGAACTCACCAAACTCCACACCCAAAAAACAAATAACCCAGTGAAGAAATGGGCAGAAGACATGAATAGACACTTCTCTAAAGAACACATCCAGATGGCCAACAGGCACATGAATAGATGCTCAAAGTCACTCCTCATCAGGGAAATACAAATCAAAACCACACTCAGATACCACCTCACGCCAATCAGAGTGGCTAAAATGAACAAGTCAGGGGACTATAGATGCTGGAGAGGAGGTGGAGAAACGGGAACTCTCTTGCACTGTTGGTGGGAATGCAAACTGGTGCAGCCGCTCTGGAAAACAGTGTGGAGGTTCCTCAAAAAATTAAAAATATGACCCAGCACTGCTGGCAATTTACCCAAGGGATACAGGAGTGCTGATGCATAGGGGCACTTGTACCCCGACGTTTACAGCAGCACTTTCAACAATGGCCAAATTATGGAAAGAGCCTAAATGTCCATCAACTGATGACTGGATAAAGAAGTTGTGGTTTATATATACGATGGAATACTACTTGGCAATGAGAAAGAATGAAATATGGTCTTTTGTACCAACATGGATGGAACTTGAAAGTGTTATGCTAAGTGAAATAAGTCAGGCAGAGAAAGACAGATACCACATGTTTTTACTCTTATGTGGATCCTGAGAAACTTAACAGAAGACCATGGGGGAGGAGAAGGGGGAAAAAAAGTTAGAGAGGGAAGGTGGCAAACCATAAGAGACTCTTAAAAACTGAGAATAAACTGAGGGTTGATAGGGGGTGGGAGGGAGGGGAAAGTGGGTGATGGGCATTGAGGAGGGCACCTGTTGGGATGAGCATTGGGTGTTGTATGGAAACCAATTTGACAATAAATTTCATATTAAAAAATGTTTTTTAATTAAAAAAAAATAATGCTGATATAAACATAAGGGTGCATGTATCCCTCTGAATTAGTGTTCATGTATTCTTTGGGTAAATACCCAGTGCAATTGCTGGATCATAAGGTAGTTCTATTTTTAGAACTATTTTTAGAACTATTTTTAGAACTATTTTTATTTCCTTTTCAAGGAACCTCCATACCATTTTCCACAGTGGCTATACCAGTTTGCATTCCCACCAACAATGCACGAGATTTTTAAATAATTCAAACTTAAAACACTATGTAAGCCAATATTCTGCAGAACAAACAAAAACAAATCTGGACTAAAGACCACCATTTCGCACTTTGGCACGTGCCAAGAAATATATGTGTATATTACTATAACTATATATATGATATATATAACCATATAACTATATATATAGCTCTATTTACATACATGGTCTGATACAGTTTTGTATATATACATACACAAACAGTGATATATTTATATGGCTCCATGTATATCACTTACATATAACTATAACTTTTATATAAAACTATATATTATATATAGTTGCACATGGTTACATATATATCCATACGTATCCATGTATCCACATGTTTTATATATATATAAATATATATACATATATATATATATATGCGCACACACATAAACACACATAGTGGATACATGGTAAGAAATAAATACATGGGATAATGTTTAAACTAGGACAAGAATATATAACTAGAACAATTTGTATCATCTAGGCTGCATTCCATATTTTTAATCATTTGGGCAGGTGCTAAGCTGAAGTATCACTTGGTACTGATTATAAAAACAGAGTCTTACGAAGCAAATTTATAGTATCAATTTAAGTGAATTCTCAACTTTTTAAAATTAATTAATTCCAAAAGCCTCTGAGTATTCACTAACACACAAGGCAATTATGTATTAACCAAGACAAAAACTGATTCTTTAATAAATTAAGACATATATTAGATTACTGTTTTTGTCCTGTGTCCAGAATACATCAATATTCTCGACTGTCATTTTTTAATGGCAACAATTTAAATATTTCACTAATTTACATAGACCCATCCAGTAACCAGTTCAAAACAGAGACTTCTAATATGATTGTACTGCTTTCAACTTAGGCTTATTATGCTTAAAATACAAGATTATTTCCAGTGACTTTGTTTTTGCTTCTAAATATTAGAAAATTGTGCTTCAGTTTGATAAGAGATATCAGTACATTCTTTCATTAGTTTCTTGCATGACACATAAACTAGCTTCAAGGAAGTTCCAGGAATGGTTTTCAAAAATGTTTGAGCAACGGTAACATCCATGTAATAAGTCCCTTCTCCCAGGGTGATATTTTTGAACAACGAGTTTATTTTAATATCTAGGACACAGCATATTTTTAAACATTATTTCCTTATCGCTATATTCTATGCAGTAAAATCTAATAAAAGTTAAATGGACTAATTCCTTTTTTATTGCCTCCAGTATGTGGGTATATAAATCGGTATAAAGTTGAAAAACAAACCACCCCTCATAATAAGGTAAGGAGTCTTACTATTTCCTCATGAATGGATTGTTCATAACTGGGTCACTGGATAATTAACTATTTGCCTGAAAAAGCCACTTAGCATATTGTGCGTCTACATGTACTAAAGCTGAAATAATGCATTCCTAAGTTTGAAAACACTTCCCTCTAATGCTTTGTCTCACAACTGCAGAGTACCGGAGGGTCTTTGATTTTAATTTTAGTTTTTTGTACCACAGCTTTATAAATAATCTGGAGCTTACAAATACAGCAGGAGAAGAACTGCCTCAACGGAATCACTTGTCTGGGCAGTAGGAGTCTCCAGGATGGGCCAAATGTTTATATGCAGCTCTCCTCATGAAAAATGTCTGTGCTCCTTTGGTTCACCCACTGTCTGGAATGATGAGTGCTAGTGCCTTCCAATTCAGACACAGCTGTAAGGACACCAACAGGTATCCTTTTATTTTGTACCTATTATTGCCTAATGGGGACAAAAATGATTACTGAGCATCTGCCAATTTGATAAAGTGCTACAATTATCCTAACTGTGTAATACCTATCAGCTTTTCAACAGGGGTGTAAGAGGGATATGCCCAGGTTAAAGTAGCTTAAGTCTCTCAGTAGTTTTAGGATATATTTCAGTATATTTGGGATTTCTCCTTAGAAATAATGTAAAGGGAAAACTGTATTTTTCTACTTTAAGCCAAACTTAGATATACTAACATACCTATTTGTTTTATTTGAAGAAATTATTTTTTGAACATCAATTAATGCAATCCATCACATCAACCTACTAAAAAAGAAAAATCATATGATATCAATAGTCACAGAAAAAGCGCTTGACAAAATCCAACAGTGAATCATGATTTAAAAAAACTAGGAATAGACAGGAACTTTCTCAACTTGATAAAGTTCATCTACAAAAAACCTATAGCTGAAATCGTACTTAACGGTAAAAATCACAAGCTTTCTAAGATCAGGTACAAGGCAACAATGTCTGCTCTCACCACTCCTTTTCAACACTGTATTAGAAGCCTTTGCTAATAAGTCAAGAAAAGAAAAGAAGAGAAAAGAAAAGGTATATAGATTGGGAAGAGAACATAAAACTGTCATTGTTTTCAGATAACATGATCATCTATATAGAAAATTTGAAAGAATAAAAAAAACTTCTGGAACTAATAAACTGTAATAGCAAGGTTGTAGGATACAAGGTTAATTTACAAAACTCAATTTCTTTCCTCTATACCAACAACGGACCAGTGGAATTTGACATTAAAAACACAACACTATTAACATTTGAACCCAAACAAAGAAACACTTATAAAGCTAACAAAATATGCACAAGATATCCATGAGGAAAAGTATAAAATTCTGATGAATAAAATTAAAGAAGAACTAAATAAATGGCGAGATAGTCCATGCTCCATGAATAAGAAGAATCAATATTGTCAAGATGTCAGTTCCTCCCAAAAGGACTAATAAATTCAATGCAATGCTAATCAAAATCCAAGCAAGTTATTTTATGAATATTGACAAAATGATTCTAAAGTTTACATGGATAGGCAAAAGACTCAGAATAGCCAACACAATATTGAAAAAGAACAAACTTGGAGGACAAACACTGCCCAACTTCAAGACTTACGATAAAGCTGCAGTAATCAAAACATTATGATAACTGGCAAAAGAATAAACAAATAGATGGCACAGAATAGAGATCAATGAAACAGATCACCATAAATATAGTAAACTGATCTTTGACCAAACAACAAAGGCAATACAATAGAACAACGATAGTCTCTTCAGTAAATGTTGCTAGAACACCTGGAGATACACATGCAAAAAAAAAGTCTAGAAATGGTTCATTCACTCTTCACAAAAATTAACTAAAAATGAATCACAGACCTAAATGTAAAGTGCAAAACCACAAAACTCCTACAAGATAATGCAGGGAAGAATGTAGATGACCTCGAATTTGGTGATGCCTTTTAAATACAACACCAAAGACATGATCCATGAGGAATCCCTGATAACCAAGACTTGATAAAAATTTAAAACTTCTGCTCTAAAAAAGATGATGTCAAGAGATTGAGAAGCCACAGACTAGGAAAAAAAATACTTGTAAAAGACACATCTGATAAAAGACTGTTATCAAAATTTACAAAGAACTCTTAAGACTCAACAATATGAAAATAATGAAATGAAAATAAAGGCCAAATATCTTAGGAGATTCCTCACTAAAGAAGCTATACAGATAGCAAATAAGCATATGAAAAGATACTCCACATCATCTGTCATCAGGGGAATTCAAATCAAAACAATGAGATACCATCATACACCTATTAGAATGGCCAAAATCCAGAATACTGACAACACCAAATACAAATGAGGATGTGGAGGAAAAGGAAGTCTCATTACTGCTGGTGGGAATACAAAATGATATAGCTGCTATGGAAGACAGTTTAGCAATCTCTTTAAAAACTATACATACTCTTACCACACAATCCAGCAATCACATTCCTTGGTATTTACCCAAAGGGAACAAAAATTATGTCCACACAAAAACCTGCACACAGCTTTATTCATAACTGTTAAAACTTGGAAACAACCAAAATGTTCTTCATTAGGTGAATGGATAGATATAAACTGTGGTCCATACAGATGACAGAATATTATTTAGCGCTAAAATGAAGTGAGCTAGCAAGCCATGAAAAGACACAGAGGAAACTTAAATGTATATTACTAAATGAAAGAAGCCAATGTGAAAGGCTATATATTGTATGATCCAAATTGTATGATATTCTGGAAAAGGGAAAACTATGGAGACAGTAAAAAGATCAGTGTGTTCCAGGGACTAGGGGTAGAGCACAAAGGATTTGGGGGCCATGAAACTACTCCCTATAATACCATAACAATGGATACACGTTATTATACATTTTTCCAAAACCACACAATGTACAACACCAAGAGTTAACAATGTCAACTATAGACTTTAGGTGATTATGATGTGTCAATGTAGTTCATCAATTTTAACAAGTATATTATTCTGATGGAGGATGGTATTAATGGAGGAAGTCACGCATGCGTGGGAACAGGGAATATATGGTAAATCTCTTTACCTTCCTCTCAATTTTGCTGTGAACCTGAAACTGCTCTAAAAACAAAGTCTTAAGAAAAAAATTAAAACAAACTCTCCCATCATTATTGCAGATTTATCTAGTTCTCTGTGTTATTCTGTCAATTTTGGCTTTATGTATTTTGAACATACACTATTAGGTGAACACAGATTTAGAATTTTTTTTTATCTTCCTTGATAACTGGACTTTTATCATTATGCAGTATCTTTTTATATTGCCTACTAACACTTTTTCCCCTTAAATTCTACTTTGTCTGTTATTATTATAGTTATACTAGCTTTTGAGCGTGCATGTGCAAAAAGAGGCATGAGTATTTCCATGGTGTATTTTTTCTTCCTTTAACTTTCAACCTTTCTATACCTTTATATTTTAAGTTTATCTCTTGTAAGGAATGGAGAGCTGGGTTCTGTTCTTTGTTCCAGTCTGAGAATGTTTTACTCTAATTGGAAAGTTTGGTCCTTGGAATTTAAAGCAGTTGTTGATATACTGGGGTATAAATATACCATTACACTATTTTTTTTTCCATTGTCTCACTATGTCTGAATTCCTTTTTTTTTTTTTTCTTTTTTCTTGCTTTTCTTTGAATAGAATGAAATTGTGTTCGTCTGTTACTTTACTCCTCTGTTAGTTTGGTAATTGCTCATTCTTTTACACTGCTTTAGTAGTTAGCCTATAGATTTTAACATGTTTCCTTAACATACTAAGTTTAACATAAATTGATGCATTTTCCACTCTTTGGACAATGAGAAAACCATAGAATATTTATTCTACTATCAACTTAAGCTCTATTTTACATTTTAATGCCACTTATGTTTTAACACTCAGAATACATTATTTTGGTTTTATACATCTAATATTCACTTAGATTTTTCCACATATTTATCTTTTCCATTACTCTTAATTTCTTACTACATTTTCAACCTTCCTTCTGGGTCTGTTGGTATCATATTCTCTTGGTATTTGCTTTTCTGAAAATGTTCTTATTTTATCTACATTTTTGAAGGATATTTTCACTTAATATAGGATCCTGGATTAACCATTAATTTCTTCTGCACTTTAAAGATATCATTCCCTTATATTCTGGCTTACTTTTTTGATTGACAAGTTAGTTGTATTATTATTGCTGCTTTTGAAGGTCATATATCTCTTTTCTCTGAATATTTTCAATAATTCCCCACTGGTTTGGGTCTTTATAGAGTCTGCTATGATTCACCTCATTGTGGGGGGTGTGTTTCTTTATATTTATCCTTATTGGGTTTTATAGTGCTCCTGAGTACATGGATTAATGTCTTTCATCAGTTTATTATAATTCTCAGCCAATATCACTTCAAATGCTATTTTTGAACCATTATGTATCTTCTCTCCTCCTGGGACTCCAATTAAATGTATGTAAGAAATTTTTATTGAATCTTTGTCTTTTATGCTCTTTTATATATTTCCTATTCCTTTGTGTCTTGATGTTTCATTTTGTGTATTTTCTTCTGACCTACGTTCCAGTTACCTAATTCTTTATTTCTCAGTATCTAAAATCCTTGAAATTCATCCAATGAATTATCAAAATCAATTGTTGTAGTTTTCATTTATATTTCCATTTGGTTCTTTTTGAGAGATTCTAATTTGCCCCTGAGATTATCAATCTTGTCTTTTATTTCTTTGAAGACATTAAGCTGCCACTTTAATGTTTTTTTAAGTAGTCCCCATTAATTTCTGTTTAATACCACTCTCACAAACAGTTTCATCTTAAAATTCTCAAATTATCTATTCTGAACTACTAATTCAATGCATTATCAATATTCATAAAATTGATTATCTAAAACTATTCACTGGGAATATATGGCAAATTTAAATAACAGTAGAGACTAATAATTACACAGGAAAAGAGAAAAGGCTGGTCCAATCCTGCTACTCTGTATATATATGAAATCACTGACAGTTTTTACTTAGCTTACAAGAGACTGGATACACCTAGATTTCTGAAAAATTAATATCCTCTTTATCTGAGAAATCACATATTTCCCCTTCTAATTGGCCAAGAAAAAAAATAATAATTCTCCAACGTGCTATTCTCCTCCTCCTCCATACCTTTCTTTTGAAACATAAAAGGAAAGAGGAGCTTTTCAAAAGGAAGATGCTAAGCAGGTATTTTTTAAAAGTTCTCAGTTGTTGAATTTCCTCAAGACAGGGTTTGTAAAAAACACTAACTCCAGGGGCGCCTGGGTGGCTCAGTCGGTTAAGCAGCCGACTTCAGCTCAGGTCATGATCTCGCGGTCCGTGAGTTCGAGCCCCGCGTCCGGCTCTGTGCTGACAGCTCAGAGCCTGAAGCCTGTTTCAGATTCTGTGTCTCTCTCTCTCTGCCCCTCCCCCGTTCATGCTCTGTCTCTCTCTGTCTCAAAAATAAATAAATGTTAAAAATTAAAAAAAAAAAAAAAAAAACACTAACTCCATTTATCTTAGATACAGATTATATTTACCATCTCCATTTCTCCAAGTTATGTAACTACTTCAAAGATTAAGTCTGGCTTCCATTATAAGAATATCTATTAGGGGTGCCTAGGTGGCTCAGTTGGTTGAGCATCTGTCCAACTCTTGATTTCAGTTCAGGTCATGATCCTAGGGTCCTGGGATCAAGCCCCACATTGGGCTCTATGCTGAGTGTGGAGTCTGCTTGAGGGGATTAATAAATTCAAATTAATCCCATAGGGTTCTATATAGAAGGAACTTTTCTATAACTTTAGTGGGTCCAAAAACTCTATGACTGATGCATAAATAAAAAATCAGAACAATCTGAATCAAGAATATTTGCAAAATGTCAGAATTCCCAGAAGCAAATAATCTCTCATCATACAGCTGTGTGTGTGTGTGTGTGTGTGTGTGTGTGTGTACACACTATTTTAAATTACTTTGATTTAAAAATGATTCATTTCCTTTCATAACACTCCATTACCTACTTCTTCCAGATAAATTTAGAATGTAGGTCTCTCCAGGAAACCATCAAAACCTTAGAGGAGAAAGCAGGAAAAGACCTCTCTGACCTCAGCCGTAGCAATCTCTTACTCGGCACATCCCCAAAGGCAAGGGAATTAAAAGCAAAAGTGAATTACTGGGACCTTATGAAGATAAAAAGCTTCTGCACAGCAAAGGAAACAACCAACAAAACTAAAAGGCAACCAACGGAATGGGAAAAGATATTTGCAAATGACACATCGGACAAAGGGCTAGTATCCAAAATCTATAAAGAGCTCATCAAACTCCACACCCGAAAAACAAATAACCCAGTGAAGAAATGGGCAGAAAACATGAATAGACACTTCTCTAAAGAAGACATCCGGATGGCCAACAGGCACATGAAAAGATGTTCAACGTCGCTCCTTATCAGGGAAATACAAATCAAAACCACACTCAGATACCACCTCACGCCAGTCAGAGTGGCCAAAATGAACACATCAGGAGACTATAGATGCTGGAGAGGAGGTGGAGAAACAGGAACCCTCTTGCACTGTTGGTGGGAATGCAAATTGGTGCAGCCGCTCTGGAAAGCAGTGTGGAGGTTCCTCAGAAAATTAAAAATAGACCTACCCTATGACCCAGCAATAGCACTGCTAGGAATTTATCCAAGGGATACAGGAGTACTGATGCATAGGGGCACCTGTACCCCAATGTTTATAGCGGCACTCTCAACAATAGCCAAATTATGGAAAGAGCCTAAATGTCCACCAACTGATGAATGGATAAAGAAATTGTGGTTTATATACACAATGGAATACTACGTGGCAATGAGAAAAAATGAAATATGGCCTTTTGTAGCAACATGGATGGAACCGGAGAGTGTGATGCTAAGTGAAATAAGCCATACAGAGAAAGACAGATACCATATGGTTTCACTCTTATGTGGATCCTGAGAAACTTAACAGAAACCCATGGGGGAGGGGAAGGGAAAAAAAAAAAAAAGAGGTTAGAGTGGGAAAGAGCCAAAGCATAAGAGACTGTTAAAAACTGAGAACAAACTGAGGGTTGATGGGGGGTGGGAGGGAGGGCAGGGTGGGTGATGGGTATTGAGGAGGGCACCTTTTGGGATGAGCACTGGGTGTTGTATGGAAACCAATTTGACAGTAAATTTCATATATTAAAAAATAAAAAAAAATAAAAATAAATTAAAAAAAAATAAAAAAAAAAAAGAATGTAGGTCTCTCATCCATTCATTGGTCTTCAGTATTAAGTATGGTTAGGTATCTCTACTTTGTGAAATAGACCCAAAAGTCAGTAATAGTAATTAATTTTTGGTCCATCCAATCTTAATCAGAATTAAACTGTTAGTGTACAATTTATGGACCTACCCTCACATTATTAATCAATTTAGCATAGTCATATACTCTGCCTCATAGTTTATAAGATTACATAACATAAAAGCCTTTCTTTACGCTGTAAATTCTTACATTATGCTAAGTTCAATAAGCCAGCCACAGAAAAACAAATACTGTATGATTCTACTTATAATAGGTACAGAAAGTAGTCAAATTCATAGAAATATAAAGTAGAATGGTGGATACCAAGGGCTAGGAGAAGGAGGGGAAAGGGAGTTTAGTAGGTACAGAGTTTCAGATTTGAAAGATGAAAAATTTCTGGAGATCTCTCTTACAACAATGCAAATACACTTAACACTGATGATACTGTAGTTGCTCTTCTGACTGAATACATTTTTTGCCTTTTACTAAAAAATATAGTTATGACTTTATTTTAAGATACAACTGTATCACATCAAGGATATAATCTTATCGCACTAATCCTTTACAAAGGCAATTAGTCTATCTAATAATACTCTGATAAACAAAATTATCAGAGTAATGTCACCAAAAATACTGTTTTCAAGGTCAGTGAAGTATAATTTTAAAGAACTAGGATGCCAATACCTCCTATTATTTTCAAACCCCCAAATATAACTGGTAATTTGAAGTCACTTTCCCCCCAGACATTTTATAGTTCAAGCAATTACTTTTCTCATTTAAAAGTACATGTTAAAGGCACAGTGGTAATAAGGCAGGGTAAATCATTTCTGGCCAATATTTATAGGGCTACAAACAAGCCTGTAAGAACAGAGTGACATTATCTGAATTACATGCTTTGTCTTTGCACTAAGTGATAGCCAGAAGGCCTATAAGAACTAATTCCTAAATCATAAGTAAATAATTCAATTGATATCAAAGTTCTTTGAAAGTATATAAAAAATTGGTATTATTAAAAGTCCTGCTAGAAAATGCTAATCCCATTATAGGAAAAACTTACTACTATTACTCATTTTTGACAAATTAATGCATTTCTGAGAAACTGTAATAGCTTTTGTATTGGTCTTAGGTCCCTATTTTCTACTCCTCTGTCTTCCTATCAGCTATGGCTCTGACTAGGGTAGGAAAAAGTTAAAGCATTTTTGAATACTGACAGGAGCTTTTCTATGAGAACAATAGTATTTTGGATGTGAGCTGAAGTTTCTGTTTTAAAAAATGGCAATTCAGTAAGGTAACTATAACAACCTAAGTCAGAATTTTTTTGCATATCCTCTAAAAAACAACAGATTAATAAGAACTATAAAATCACACAAGTTCCATGAGATCATCATAACTAGAACACACAAAAAAAATTTTTTAAACATCAAATTACCTCTAAGTGGGAAAATAAACACCAATTTCCATTAGAGCTATCTTCCAAGTTCCCTCCTCAAGCATTTGCAGAAAGCTAGGGTGACCCAGAAAAAAATGCAGTGGAGAAAAGAGGACAACAAAGGCCCTAAGACTGAACGAAAATAATTCTCAGAAAGACCCTTATCTTACATCACATACAAAAATCAACTCAAAATGGATGAAATACTTAAGCAATCATTAGAGGGAAAAGGCACCCCATGGAATGGCAAAAAAAATTTGCAAACCAGATCATCTGATAAGAGTGAATATCCAAAACATATATGCTGTAACTCAACAGCAAAAACTCAAATGTTCCAATTAAAAATGAGCAAAGGACTAAAATAGATCTTTTCCCAAAGACGACATACAAATAGCCAACACGTATGTGAAAAGGTACTTAACATCACCAATCATCCAGGAAATACAAGTCAAAACCACAAAAGTGTGCCACATCACATCTGTTAGAATGGCTATTATTAAAAAGATAACAAGTGTCAGCAATGATGTGGAGAAAAGGGAACCCCTGTGCACTATGGATGGGAATGTAAATTTGGAAAGCCCTATATAAAAGAGGACGTAGATTCCACAAAAAGTTAAAAACAAAACTAGCATATGATCCAGCAATCTCGCTTCTGGATATATATCCAAAGGAAATAAAATCATTATCTCAAAGAGATATTTGTATTATCTTGTTCATTGTAGCAGTGTTTACAGTACCCAAAATATAGAACAACCTATGTGTCTGTCCAGAGATGAAGAGATAAATAAAATGTAATACATGAGCTCACACACACTATGAAATATTATTCAGCCTTTTAAAAGAAGGAAATTCTGCCATTTGTTGCAACATGAGTGAGCCTGAAGGACATCATGCTAAGTGAAACAAACACGCCAGGCAAAGAAAGACAAATACTGTATGATCTCACTTTTATGTGGAATCTAAATAAGTGGAACTCATAAAAGAAGAGAACAGAATGGTAGTTGCCAAGGGCTGGGGGTTAGGGGAAATGGTGTTGCTGTTTAGTGAGTATAAAGTTTCAGTCATGCAAGATGATTAAGTTCTAGAGATCCACTGTACAACATCATGCCCAGAGTTAACAACACTATATTGTATTTATTTAACTTCTCTCAAACTGATGGAAAAGCAAATTAAATCTACATCAGTTCTCACCTAGCAGATTAACTAAACCAAATCAAACCAAAACCACTTTGCAACATATTTTGTTGAGGGAAACAGACTCTCTCCTTCTCCCAAGACTGGGTTCCTTTTCATCTTTTAGGTGTCAACGCTGGTGTCAGAGTGAAGACGTGACTTTCTTTGGTCACCCAATACAAAGAAATCTGAAAATGTTTGTTAATAGCTTATTTATTATTTCTTGCGCGTATCCCAGAAAACAAACTCGCTGGAGGCACAGACTTTATCAGTCTTGTTAAATGATGGATCTCCATCATAAATGTTCAATGACTATATAATGAATGAATGAATGATAGATATCTAAACTCTTTACAGAAAAAATATAATGCATGACAACTTTAGAAGACATTATAAATTCTAAAAATATGGATTCTCTTAGAATTCGAAGGACAGTTTGACAGATCAGCATTTCTTTAGATATGAAAATGCAGTAGGAGTGAAATTCTAGTTTCTATAGGTTACCTTTAACGTTCCTGATTTAACTTACAATTACTGTTTCTCACAAAGTGGTCATGATGTATTGTAATTACAAGCCTCAAGAAGCACACATCACCGTGTCTTTAGAAAACAGATAGCAAGGTTATCTCTGGGTGGTGAAATTACAGATTTTTGTTTTGTTTTTTCTTTGGAATTTTTGGCATTGAGCACGAATTATTTTCATAATTAGACAAAGGCAATAAATGTTATATATTAAAGGAAAAAAAGAAGCATAGTTCAGGAAGGAGCAAGAAGGAGGGTTTTTGATGTGAATACATTTCATCCCAAAGTCTACCAGTCCAAGCAGAATAATTGGGAAGAAAAGGCCAGGTGTTTGCCTTTCAGCTGCTCAATTCAATACAGTAAGTTGGTTTTTTGTTGTTGTTCTTGCTGTTCTTGTTCTTGTTTTTAATGTGTTCTCCCAAATGCTGAGAGCAGTGTTCCCAAGCCTTAAAAAACATATTTATGTAGGTGAGTCATTGCAACCTAAATCTGGCTGGACAAGCAGGAAATCTAATTACATTTAAAAATAAACTTCACTTTTGAATAGATACACAAGAATGATGTTTTGCAAACTGGCAGTATCAGGTTTGCAACTTGGGTACTTGTTAGAAACACAGATTCCTGGGTCCTATCACAGGATTCCAGTCAAAATCTCCAAGATCAGTGCAGTTTGGGCAACATGAAGCTGGAACTTGAGTCAAGCTTGCTCTTGGTCCCCATCCATCTCAGGAGCCCTGGGAAGATTAATTTTTTTTATGAGAGCCTTTCTTTTTCTCCAAATGCAGTGCTCTAGCATCGTGCCAGAGCCCCATGCTTATCGTCAAATGGTATTAGCATAACCACAGCCAAGAGGAAAATAGAAATAAAAAGAAAAGGATTTAACCGGAGGCCCTGACCCCATCTGGACTCTCTAATCTGTTCCTTTTTTTTTTTTTTTTTTTGGATAACAATCAAGAAGGTTCCTCCTCCTTATTATTTCAACTCTCCACACTAGATAACTCATCACAAAAGCCAGGAAAGTGATTTGCATGCATTTCATGTCTATCTGAATCCTGTAAAAGAGTTGTTTGAGTATTTAGTTATATTTTCTGTCAGCTTTTTCAGCATTTTGGATTCTCTCACAAATCAATATTATTTTCTCAACAGCTCTGGGAGAGAGTAAAAAATTGATCAGCTATCCACAGAGCATTCTGCCACAGGAATACTGTCTTCTCAAACATCTACTGACAAAGACAGTATGTCCAAAGGCTCAACGGTTCATCTGTTGCCAGAGCTCCTCAAAGAAGGAAAGGTTGGGCTTTGCCCATTTCTCCTTGCTGCCATGTGTTTGCACGTACCCTGAAAGACAACTAATGAATTCTATTTCTTCCACTGACGGCAATTTAAGCCAAGCACAGGCAGTGGTGATAAAACTGGCGTTTGATTCATCGTGCCCACAGTTTTGCACCTGTGTCACTGCCAGCAGGAATGAGGCAGTATAACCTAACACTTTGCTCATCCACCTCCCTGGGGACGAGAGTATACACCAAGGAAAACAAACTCATAATGCAAATTACTTCTATTAATCAAAATGTACAGTTCATAGAAACCATTCCCTAAAACGTTGTATCTTATTATAATGCTTAAACAATCTCGTATGAGTATCTGCACCTTGTCTGCTGATCAGAAGGATAAAGTCCTTCAGGGCCATGAAGCTTCTCTTTTCATGGCAATCAACAAGGCAACCAGTTTCTTACATGCCAGAGCAGATGGGCTATCATAGCTGCTCTGGGGGCTGCTCACGATTTATCCAGAGGCCCTGACCCCATCTGGACTCCCTAATCTATGCCATTTTCCTTAGGATAATAATCAAGAAGGCTCCTCCTCCTTATTATTTCAAGCCCACCACATCTATCAGGGTGTAACCGACCTCCTCTCCCAACCACATCTCTAGAATACAATCTTGAGGGAAGCGTTCTCAAGAATGCCAGGTCGCATTCACTCCACATGCCATTTTGTCCTGCTCACATCACACCCACCCAGCCAGCCAAGACAGCTGAGCTCCTCACAGAGCCAGAAACCACTGTGCCCACCAGCACAGCCAGGTGCCCTTTCTTCCACTCTAACCCCCCACCCCCACCCCCCATCCTTAAACCCAACCATAGCAATTCATTTGGGTGAAAAACAACTACCTGAGGGTTTAAGTTAACCAAAAATGTAAAAGAACCTGGGTCATTCTAGTCAGGACACAGAAACAAACCATTAATTTGAATAGGGAAAATTCAATATAAATAATTAACAAGTAAAAGGTGGCTAACTACTAATAGGGTAAAAAGGAACTCTGAGAATAGAGGAATAGCAAATGTAGGGGGCGGCTACTCCTTCTAGGACTAAGGGAGATAATGCAAGGAAGGAACAAACTTGGAAGAGACCCCACTCCACCCAAGACAGATTTACCATTGGAAAGGGTGTGACGGTAGTTCCCTGGATGACAGAGAAGATCAGTGGAGTGCCATAGGCAGAGCTGGTTCACAGCCAGTGGTCCAGAGTGATGAACAAGAATCTACCCACCAGGTACTAGGGAAATTCCCTGGATGGTGAGTATTACTGGGTCTCACATATGCCATTGGCAGCCATGTCACAAGAGCAAAAGGTAAAAAGCACCTGAAACCAGCAAGAGAAACCGCTTCCTCTGCCATGCTTTGTACTATCCCTACAACACCCTCTACTGACAAGGCTTAACATTGTGTCACCTGGCAAAAGAAATGTTGACAGGATCAAATGCCAGTATCAATAAAATAGGGCATCGCCTTCACTGCTCCTATTCAACACCATACTGGAAGTCCAAACTAACGTAATAAGGAAATAAAAGGAAAGGAAAAAAAAAGTATATAGATTGAGAAGGAAGACAGAAAACCATCGAATTATGTATTCAACATGACTGTCTACGTAGAAAATGCCTAAGAATTGACCAATAAACTCCTAGAACTAATGAAGTGATTGTAGCAAGGTACAGGATACAAAGTTAATCTATAAATTCAATTGGTTGCCAATACATCAGTAAGAAATAACGAGAATTTCAAATTATCATCTGCATCAGCACAAAAAATGAAATGCTTACACATAAATATGACAAAATATGTACAAACTCTATACAGGGAAAACTACAAAACTCTGATGGAAGAAGTCAGTGAAGATCTAAATAAATAGATAGTCCATGTTTCTAGATAGGAAGACTCAATATTGTTAAGATACCAGTTCTTTCCAATATAATTTATAGATGCAATGCAATCTCAATAAAAATCCAGGCAAATTATTTTGTGGATATGGAGAAACTAATGCAAAAGTTTACATGGAAAGGCAAAAGAGCTAGAGTAGCCAACACAATATTGAAGAAAAAGAACAAAGCTGAAGGACTGGTACTACCTGATTTCAAGACTTACTATAAAGCTACAGTAATCGAGACAGTGTGGTATTGGCAAGGAATAAACAAATACACTCAGGGGGTCAGAACATGGAGCACAGAAATAGAGCTACACAAATATAGTCTCCCCTTCTTAACAAAGGAACAAAGGCAATTTGATGGAAAAAGGATACTGTTTCTAACAAATGGTGCTGGAAAAATTGGACATCTAAAAGCAAGAAAAAAAATGAATCCAGATATAGACTCACATCTTTCACAAAAATAAACTCAAAATTAATCATTGATCAAAGTGTAAAATGTAAAACTATAAAACTTCTAAAAGATAACACAGGATAAAATCCAGGTGATCTTGGGTTTGGCAACGAGTCTTTGGATACAACATGAAAAGTACAACCCATGAAAGAAAAAAAAAAATGATACGTTGGGCTTCATTACAATTACAAACTTCTGCTCTGCAAAAGACAACGTTAAAAGAATGAAAACACAAGCTATGGACTAGGAGAAAATACTTGCAAAACATACATTTGATAAGGACATGTATCCAAAATATACAAAGAACTCTTAAAACTCAACAGCAAGAAAAAGAACCCAATTAAAAAGAAAACAAAAGATGTGACCCAAAATGTCACCAAAGAAGATACACTAATGGCAAAGAAGCATATGAAAGAATGCTTAACATCATATGTTATTAGGGAATTGCAAATTAAAACAACAATGAGGTACCACTATATCCATATTAGAATGGCTAAAATTCAAAACACTGACAACACCACATGCTGACAAGGCTGTGGAGCAACAGGAACCCTCATTTACCGCTAATGGGAATGCACAATGGTAGAGCCACTTTGAAAGACAATTTGGCAGTTTCTTAGAAAGTTCCATGCATACAACATCTTCTTGGCCTCCTTCAGTGCCCTTTTATGTCTCATCTGTCACATTTCCTCAGTATACGTCCACCCGCAATGAACAAACAACAAATAAAGTAAGAAGGACACCAAAGTGGGAAATGCTTTTTTTAAGTGTCACATTTTAAGATATCCACCTATTTTTTTAAAAATTTAAAGGAAAAATGTACTATCAGGGGAAACATTAGCAGCTTACATGTCAGCAAATTTCTTACCTTTAATTTAAAAAGAAAAAATACCATAATAGTAGGGGACTTCAACACCCCATTTATAGCAATGGGCAGATTATCTAAGCAGAAAATCAACAAGGAAACAATGGTTTTGAATGACACACTGGACAGAATGGACTTAATAGATATATTCAGAACATTTCATCCTAAGGCAGAATACACATTCTTCTCAAGTGCACATGCAACATTTTCAGAATAGATTACATACTGGGTCACAAATCAGCCCTCAACAAGTACAAAAATATCAATATCATACCATGCATATTTTCAGACCACAGTGCTATGAAACGTGAAATCAACCACAAGGAAAAATGTGGAAAGACCACGAAAGCTTGGAGATTAAAGAACATCCTACTAAAGAATGACTGGGTTAACCAAGAAATTAAAGAGAAAATTAAAAGTACATGGAAGCCAATGAAAATGAAAGTACAATAGCCCAAAACCTCTGGGATGCAGCAAATGTGCCCCTAAGAGGGAAGTATATAGCAATCAGGCCTTCCTAAAGAAAGAAAAAGGTCTCAAATATACGACCTAACCTTACACCTACAGGAGCTAGAAAAAGAATAGCAAATAAAGCCCAAAACCAGCAGAAGAATGTAAATAATAAAGATTAAAGCAGAAATCAATGATATAGAAAAAAACAGTAGAACAGATCGATGAAACCAGAAGCTGGTTCTTTGAAAGAACTAACAAAATTGATAAAGCCCTAGCCAGGATGATCAAAAAAAAAAAAAAGGAAAGGACCCAAATAAATAAAATCATGAATGAAAGAAGAGAGATAACAACAAACACCACAGAATTGCAAACAATAATGAGAATATTATCAGCAATTATATGCCAACAAATTAGGCAATATGGAAGAAATGGACAAATTCCTAGAAACATATAAAGTACCAAAACTGAAACAGGAAGAAATAGAAATTTTGAACAGACCCATAACCAGTAAAGAAATGGAATTAGTAATCGAAAATCTTCCAACAAACAAGATTCCAGGGCCACATGGCTTTCCACAGGAATTCTACCAAACATTTAAAGAAGAGTTAACAACTATTCTTTTGAAGCTGTTCCCAAAAAAATAGAAATGGAAGGAAAACTTCCAAACTCATTGTATAAAGCCAGCATCACCTTGATTCCAAAACCAGAGAAGGACCCCACTAAAAAGGAGAACTACAGACCCATTTCCCTGATGAACATGGATGCAAAAATTCCCAACAAGATACTAGCAAACCAGATCCACCAATACATTAAAATAATTCTTCACCACGATCAAGTGGGGTTTACATGGTTCAATATCCACAAATTAATCAATGTGATACATTACATTAATAAAAGGAAAGAACTACATGATCCTCCAGGCACCTAGGTGGCTCAGTCAGTTAAGCATCCAACTTCAGCTCAGGTCATGATCTCATGGCTTGTGGGTTTAAGGCCCACGTTGGGCTCTGGGCTAACATCTCAGAGCCTGAAGCCTGCTTCAGATTCTGTGTCTGTCTCCCTCTGCCCATGCCCTGCTCATACTATCTGTCTTGTCTGTCTGTCTGTCTCTCCCTCTCACTCTCTCTCAAAAATAAACATTAAAAAAATATTTTTAAAAACCACATGATCCTCTCAATAGGTGCTAAAAAGGCATTTGACAAAATACAGAATTTCTTGATAAAAACCCTCAAGAAAGTAGGGATAGAAGGATCATACCTCAAGATCATAAAGGCCATGTACAAAAGACCCACCACTAATATCATCCTCAATGGGGAAAAACTGAGACCTTCCCCCCTAAGGTCAGGAACACAACAAGGATGTCCATTCTCACCACTGTTACTCAACACACTGTTGGAAGTCCTAGACTGAGCAATCAGACAATACAAAGATATAAAAGGCATCTAAATCAGCAAGGAAGAAGTCAAACTTTCACTCTTCACAGATGACAGATACTCTGTGTGGAAAACCCAAAAGACTCCACCAGAAAACTGCGAGAACTGATTCATGAATTCAGTAAAGTAACAGGATATCAAATCAATGTACATAAATTGGTTGCATTTCTATACACCAATAATGAAGAAGCAGAAAGAGAAATCAAGTAATCAATCCCATTTACAATTACATCAAAAGCCATAAGATACCTAGGAATAAACCTAGCCAAAGAGGTGAAAAATCTATACACTGAAAACTATAGAGAGCATATGAAAGAAATTAAAGAAGACACACAAAAAAGGTGAAAACACCCCCTGCTCATGGATTGGAAGAACAAATATTGTTAAAATGTCGATACTACCCAAAGTAGTCTACATATTCAATGCAATCCCTGTCAAAATAACACCAGCATTCTTCACAGGGCAAGAACAAACAATCCTAAAATTTGTATGGAACCAGAAAAGACCCCTAAATAACCAAAGCAATCCTGAAAAAAAAAAAACTGGAGACATCACAATTCCAGACTTCAAGCTGTATTACAAAGCTGTAATCATCAAGACAGTATTGTATTGGCATAAGAACAGACACATAGATCAATGGAACAGAATAGAGGACCCAGAAATAGACCCACAAATGAATGGCCAACTTACCTTTGACAAAGCAGGAAAGAATATCCAATGTAAAAACGACCATTTCTTCAGAAAATGGTGTTGGGAAAACTGGACAGCAACACGCAGAAGAATGAACCTGGACCACTTTCTTATACCATCCACAAAAATAAACTCAAAATGGATGAAAGCCCTAAATGTGAGATAGGAAGCCATCAAAATCCTAGAAGAGAAAACAGGCAACATCTGTGACCTTGACCGCAGCAACTTCTTACTTGGCATGTCTCCAGAGGCAAAGGATAAACTATTGGGACCTCATCAAGATAAAAAGCTTCTGCACAGACAAGGAAACAATCAGCAAAACTAAAATGCCACCAACAGAATGGGAGAAGATATTTGCAAATGACATACCAGATAAAGGATTAATATCCAAAATCTATAAAGAAGTTATCAAACTCAACACCCAAAAAACCAAATAATCCAATGAAGAAATGAGCAAAAGACATGAATAGACACTTCTCCAAAGACATCCAGATGGCTAACAGACACGTGAAAAAATGCTCAACATCACTCATCATCAGGGAAATCCAAATCAAAACCACAATGAGATATCATCTCACACCTGTCAGAATAGCTAAAATCAACAATTCAGGCAACAGATGTTGGCAAGAATTCAGAGAAAGAGGAACCCTTTTACACTGCTGGTGGGAAAGCAAACTGGTGCAGCCACTCTGGAAAACAGTATGGAGGTTCCTCAAAAAATTAAAAAAAGAACTGCCCTATGACCCAGCAATTGCACTACTAAGTATTTATCCAAAGCATATCGGAGTGCTGATTCAAAGGGGTACATGCACCCCAATGTTTACAGCAGCACTATCGACAACAGCAAAAGGATGGAAGGAGCCCAAATGTCCATTGACTGATGAATGGATAAAGAAGATGTGGTATATATATACAATGGAATGTTACTTGGTAATCAAAAAGAATGAAATCTTGCCATGTGCAACAACATGGATAGAACTACAGTGTATTATGCTAAGCAAAATGAGTCAAAGAAAGACAAATAACATAGGATTTCACTCCTATGTAGAATTTAAGATACAAAATATTTAAGATACAAAACAGATGAACATAAGGGAAGGGAAGCAAAAATGATATGCAAACAGAGAGGGAAACAAACCATAAGAGATTCTTACATACAGAGAACAAACTGAGGGTTGCTGGTGGGATGTTGAGTGGGAGGAAGGGCTAAAGGGTTAATGGGCATTAAGGAGGACATTTGCTGGGATGACCACTGGATGTGATATGTAAGTGATGAATCACTAAATTCTATTCCTGAAATCATTACACTATATGTTAACTAACTTGGATTTAAATTAAAAATAAATATATACATTAATACACATAATAATTAAAAAAATAAAATAAAGGAAAAAGAAAAAATAGATAAATAAAAAGAAAAATATTGTTACAAGGCAGCAAGAAAATAATAAAAGCCAGAATAGAGAATGGGCAAAAAGAAGCAATTTACAAAATAAACACCAAGGGCCAAAAAGCACATGGGGAAAAAAATATTCAACTTCATTAGCTAACAAAGGAATGCATGTTAGAACAACTTGTCACGTTGGCATTGGCGGAGACAAAAAATGCAAAGCACCCACAGGCAGTAAGGTGGGTGGGAAAACAGGCATTCACACACATTTCTGATTTAGAGTCAAAGTGGGTTAAAATTTTCAGGAGACTGATGTAGCTCTATGCACCAATGCCTTAAAAAGTGATTTCCTGTAGGATATTCGCTTAGACAAATAATCATGTACTTATGCATGGGTTAATCAACTAGGACATTTTTCAAAAAATCATTTATAATAGCCAAAAATTAAAAACAGCTTAACTGACCAAAATGAGGAAACAGAATGCTGTAAAGTCCAGGAGAGAACTATAGAAGTACTTAATGGCATAGGACAGAGGTCTTCAAAATTTTTTCTTTACAGGGCTAGAGTCTCTGTCACAACTACTTGACTCTGGCATGGTGATACAGAAGTAGTCGCAGACAATATGTGAATGAAAGGGCATGGTTGTAGTCTGATACAAGTTTAGTGAAGGACACTGTAATTTGAATTGCATATCATTTCCATGGGTCATAGGGTATTCCTCTTGTGATTTTTTTCAACCATTTGAAAATGTAAAACCCATTCTTACCTGGCAGGGTGTGCAGAAACAGGCGGCAGGTTGGATTTGGCCAGCGGCTGTGGCTTGCCAACTCCTGGCATGGGGAAATGCTCAGAAAATACTGTTAAGGGAGTAGGGTAGGTTACTAAGAATATCAAAACATGGAGAAAGACTAGAATCAGAAGGTCCAGGACTGGAGCCCCAAGTTTTTCCAAAGCTTCATAGACATAGCCAGGTTTGAGAGTCACTGTGATAAAATGTTAGTTATTTCTGAGAGATGGGATTATGGGCAACTTATGTATTTTTTGTGCTTTTTGTATATTTGAGATTTTCTACAATGAATAGGTTTTTCCTTACTAGTCAGGAAAATGTTAAAATAACTAAAAAGTATTTTTAGCTTAGATCAGAGTTCTCAACCTCGGTAATGTTGACATTTTGAGCCAGATAATTCTTTGCCGTGGGGCTGTCCTGTGTACTGTAGGAAGTTTAGCAACTTCCCCCATTTCTACTCACTACATACTAGTAGTAAGCCCCCCCCCAAGTTGTGACACCTCAAAATATGTCCAGATATTGTCAAATGTTACCTGGGAAACAAAATCGCCCCCAGTTGCGAACCACTAACTTTTAGAAGAAAGATCTGATCTTCAGCAGACTTTTGTCATGGGAAAAAAGACTGAGTACTACACGTGCATTTCTAATCTTAAGACCTCTGTGAAAAGTTCTATGCTTGTCCAAACTGTACGATAATAAAAAGATAGTGTTTATCAGAGTAAATGCTGTATAATTAGGAGTGTAACAGTACCTGCAACATATTTTCTTTTTTTAATGTTTATTTATTTTTGAGAGAGAGAGAGAGAGAAAGACAGAGTGTGAGCAGGGGAGGGGAAGAGAGAGAGGGAGACACAGAATTTGAAGCCTGAAGCAGGCTCCAGGCTCTGAGCTTTCAGCACAGAGCCCAATGCAGGGCTTGAACTCAAAAACCGTGAGATTACGACCTCTACCTAACCGGCTGAGCCACCCAGGTGCCCCTACCTGCAATATATTTTCTTGTTTTCATTTTCTCACAACTGCCTGATTAATCAACATGTTGGGCCGAAAACCCTTCAGAAGGGTGGATTTGTTGACTTACAAGATAAATACAGTGAGTCCCATGAGCTTTGGACCCATGAAGAGGCTACTTAGGCTCCTGTGATGGATAACGTGAAAGTGATTCTTAACTTGTAAGCTCATTTCTCCATAACGTGAGGAAAAGTTTTGCACCTAACCCTTTTTGCTATGAAATAGTCCAGACACACAAAACAAAATGGAGAATTACGTAACAACTACATACTAGCCACCAGAACAGACGAATAAAACCTCATCCCTACAACTGCCATGTTGCCCGTGTATCACGATTCCATCCCCCCAAAGTAGTCACTGTCCCAAATTACCATCCCCATATTTTTAACCAGTTGTACAGCCTGGTTTTAGCTATATGACTGGCAGGATATAAAAGACCCTTGAGTAAATTTGTGTCTCAGCTCCCCTGAGGCCCAGGTACCTCACACATATCTTAGTGGTCTATAATCAAAAGATGAAGCTCGTTCTGGGCAAACAAGAATGGTTCTTGGGAGCTGCATGTGAGAGGCTTAGCCCTCTCAATGACCGTCTGGGCTTCCTTCCTCCTGCTATTTCTTTACATTCCTTGAAGCCTTACGTGAGTAGAGCCTTGTGAGTCCTTTCAATTTCCAACCTTATATATTCCCTCAGTGATATTTGATCTTTGTTTACAGAACAGGATTGCATTTATTCTTTGTGGAAAAGATGTATTGTTTTCATATACCTTTTGGAAAAGGGCCTTCAAATGTTTCTCATCCCTTAGACTCAAAACTGATTAAAATTGCATACAGCTAATATGAAACACTAATACATAGTATGGATGATAATGACCAATTTTTCACATTGCCCATTTGTAGCATTTTTTATTTTTGGAAACCTGAATAAATATTTGGTCCCTAATAAAATGTTTCTATCAGAAACCTTGCTTCTGACATCTCCAGTTATAAAAGTTGTTTTCTGTATAATTCTTTCAGTGACTGTAATTTACATTCACGATTGCATTATTATTTGGTAATATGAAAGTCTGAAAAAATAATCTTGACAACATGCAATGAGACCCCTTGGCCATGCCTTTGATGTTCTCCCAGCCTGTGTTTGGCTTATGCTGTGTTCTTCCTTTGCCTTTTGTTCCTGTCTGAAATGTCCTCCTCCATATGTCTCTTGATATACACTCTTTTTCTCCTTCAAGAGTTAGCGAAAGTCTGGCCTCCTCCACTGAAGTCTTCCTGGTCTGCTCCAATGCCTTCCTGTAAATTCATTCCTAGAGAACACCATGTCAGTGTCACTCGGCACTCAGCGTGGCTGACACTAATATTCCATTAGGCAGACCTGTGGTCCTTCCAGAAAATGGTTAATAGTTCTTACAGAACAGGAATCCTGCTCGATATGTCTTGCTTTATAGATCTTTATTTTGAGGACAATGCCTAAAAACTGCCTTGCATTTATTAAGAGCTGGATGAGTACATACAGATCTGCTTGATAAGGAGACTACTGTATTCAAGAGTTTAGGTTGTGGGGGCACCTGAGTGGCTCAGTAGGTTGAGTGTCCGACTCCTGATTTCAGCTCAGGTCATGATCTCATGGTTCGTGGGTTCGAGCCCCACGTTGAGATCTGCACTGACAGCACAGAGCCTGCTTGGGATTCTCTCTCTCCTCTCTCTCTGCCCCTCCCCTGCTCGTTCGCTCACTCTCAAAATAAATAAATAAACAGACATAAAAAAAGAGTTTAGGTTGTAGATCAAGTACCAGTTGTACTGTTTACTATTAATTTACTTAACCTCTCTGACTCCATTTTCTCATCAACAAAAAAAGGATAAGTATAGAATCGACCTCACTGGGCTGTTGTAATGATTTGCAGAGATGAACTAAGGTAATACCAGGCGCCTGTGAGAAAAACTCCCTGTGTTCCCTCTGTATTCTCATACTCACAATACTCCTGACACCAGGTGCACAGGGTTTTCCACACATCAAGCAATTCTGCAACATCAGCTGGGTGGCCTACAGTTCAGTTCCATTTCTGACACCATCTACCTGGAGTTAGCACCAAATCCCACAAGTTAAGGGCTCAACCCCAAAAGACAACCTGCACTTCAGAAGCCAATGGCAAGTCCCAGCTTGTCAGCTGTACTTTTGACTGACCTGCTATAAATCAGGGTTCCCGTAACCCCCTCCTTCCTCAGGTTTGATAATTTGCTGGACCACTTTGCAGAAATCTAGGAAATGTTTCCATTTACTGGTGTGTTCTATAATAAAGGATATGCTAATGAATACAGATGAACAGCCAGATGAAGAGACACACAGGGTGAGATCTGGAAGGGTCCTGAGCACAGGAGCTTCTGTCCCATGGAAATGAGGTGCACCACCTTCCCGATACACAGATGTGTTCACCAACCCACTGGCCCCCATCGTGAACCTATCCAGGAACCGAGCAAACATTGCCTCGCCTAAACAAAAGACAGTCCGATCACCCAACAAACTCCAAGGGATTTAGGAGGCCTGTGTCAGGAAATGGAGTCAAAGACCAAACATCAGGACAAAAGATGCTCCTAAGTGCTCTTGTCACTTGGGAAATCCAAAAGGATTTAGGAGTCCTGTGCCAGGAACTGGGGGCAGAAACCAACATACATATTTTCTATTATTTCGCAGTGGCTTAGCACAAATAAACCTCAAACAATGATAGATTTTTTTAAGATTATCATCAGTAGGATCCAGAAGGATGTTTCTCTTTGCCTAACAACTGTACTAGCTTCTTTAAGATGAGAAGACACTATTAATTTACACAATAACAAGGACTCTCACAAGAGGGATACCTCATTCCCCAAATGGCTTTGCAGAAGTCAAATTTCAATTCACTATTTAAAATGTCCAAATAGGCATCAGCAAATCAGAAATAGCTAGATTCTGTATACACTATAGCCGATGATGCTGTTAATAGCCTTTCGGTGCAATTGAGTATTTTTGCACCTTATTGTCAAAATTTTTGTTATTCCATATTATGTGTTTTTACTTCTAACTAAATCTACTACTGGCCATAAATACATTAAATTTATCTTTAAATATTTAGCCTTCTTGAATTTATGAGTTCTTTTGGTGACTACTGAGTACAGACTAGACTGGGTTAGGCTGTCTAAGGCATTCAGACATGAACAAAACATATTAGATCCTCTTAAAAATCTGTACTCTCTCAGAGCAGATTAAACACATACACAAGCATCCATAACATGATGGAGGTTGGACACGTGTCATGAAAGAACTAAGAGAATTCAAATAAGGAATGAATGACTTCCGGAGGAAAGAGCAAGGTAATGTGGCAGTAGTCTGTGCAGTGGCCCTCAATCCCCAGAAAGGTATGGAAAGATGGCAGCACATTTCACAACAAGGACATCATTCCTTATAACATATTCAACTGTTCAAATGTGAACATATTGAGTTATTGATACCTGGAACAAATATACAGAACTTAACTGAAACTAACAAATTATTTTATTTTCAAAATAGAAGGTAAAAAGCACATTAATTCTATTATTCCCTATAATGGATTTGATCATTCAAATCCTTTGAAGTAATTAGTAAATACTCAGATTGTAAAGATTTATAATATGCCCTTACTAATAGCAAATGCTTTTTGGATTGGAGTACATACACAAACACCTGCATACACACACGCATACACACACACACACACACACACACACACACACACACACACCTTGAATCCTGTGCAGGTAACACTTAAAAACTGAAAGAAAACATTCTTTTTTCTATCATCATACTCCTTCAGCCCTCTAGTGCTTTGGAACATACTATTTCCACCAAGCAATGAGCCACGCATTATACAGAGGATATTTAGAATATCATGTCTAATTCTGGACATGTTCAAAATTTAAGAAAGACACTGACATTTATTTGTATAGAGGAGAATGACCAAGACAGTGAGACTCTAGAAATCATAGTTTATGAGAAATGGATAGAAATGGGTATGAATGATAAGAAGGTTAAGGATGGATATTAGATCCGTCTTCAAATATTTGATGGACTTGTGTTTTGCTCTGGAGATGAGTAGCAAAAAAAAAATCTGTTATTTATAATACAGTGTGGATTTTGCAAGCAGTTTAGTTTTATATAGACAAGAAAGAGGTCAGTGTTACCAAGATACTCCCTCTCCCTCATTTGCATTTCAGTGTTTTCTTAAATGCTCCAGAAGTGTGGTTACATGTAGAGCCAATTACCTATACTATCTATATTCCCATACATGTGTCAAACAGTAACTTCCCTAAGGCTCAAGTACCATAATACAAAAACGTTGTATTCTAGAGCTAATGAGGAGAATTAAAAGCAGGCACATTTGAGCTTTACCAAAAAAAAAAAAAAAAAAAACCTTGTTTCATCAAGGAAATGATCTTTCTAGAAAAGCACTGAGCTGCCCAATACTGAAAGTATTAAAGCATAATCCACAGGTTTATGTGAATGGTTATAATAGTGGTCACCAGAGTAAATAGGGTCATAATCTCTGAAACATTGAAAATCCATGCAATACAACAAAATATCTGGAAAACACAGTACCATATTTTAATCCCAAAGCAAGTATTTTCCAAAGCCAAAACAAAAACAAAAACAAAAACAAAAAACTGCAACAATCTTCCCTCTTTCTGAAGTTTTCTAGTAACACAATCCCTTCTACAGGGGTGGTGCGGTAGAGCTAACCTTGAAAACAGTGAGTCCCATCCCCTACATGTAAAATTCTTAGACTCAATTACAAATAGAGGATCATGGGAAATACTATCACTCAACCTACTGGAAGAACAAGAACATAGTTTCTCTAAGGAAAAATCCTACAGGACTACATACATAATAAGCGTTTGAATAAGGGGCAACCCATAGATAATCTGTTTAAAATTTAATTGTTTTGTCGATCATAGCTGAATTAAAGACAGGCGATCAAAGGCAGTGATTATAAAGCACTCATCTAGCTGGAGTCATGCTAACAATGGGATTCCCCCAGCCATCATGCCAGCACTGATATTATTTTGACATTTTTATAAACAATCTGTGAGAGGGAGACATCTCCGGATTTGAAGAATTTATTTACCTTTTCTAAGTAGTGAGCTGTCAAACTAGTTAGGGATAAACTGCTTTAAAATGTCACATGATTGAAGGAGTGGACAGCAGAAAAGAGGTACAAGGGCTTCAAGGTGAATGCCGAGTAACGCTTTTAAGCAAGAATTACCCCAAGAATCAACCACTTAGTCATGGATGACTCTCAAATCTAGATCTTTAATCCTGACCTCCCTTCATGAAGACCAGGCTTGTATAGCCATCTGCCAACGACATATTTCCCCCTGTATGGCCCACATGTACCTCAAACTCAAGATATCTCAATATGAACTATTCATCTCCCCTTCTTCCGTACTTCACATCCTCCTCTAGTCTCCTACACATTTTCTAGCACCATCAATCATCAAATGCTCACGCCAGAAATGTCGAAGTCACCACATTCCACCTGTAGCAGAGACTGCCAGCTGTCCACCGAAATCTATGCTCCCCTACAACACGCATCTGTTGCACTTTAAGAGTGGTCTTACGACAAGGTTCTCTGCGATGAAATGAGAACAGAAGTGAGAGGGGCCTACTTTTGGGTCTGGCCAATAAGCTGTCCTGTGTTCACGCCTTCATGCACTTTCCTCCTTCCTGAGGATGAGAATGGCAATAATCAAAGCAATCTCGGAAAATATATGTTGAAGATGGCCCAGGTGTGATGAACTGGGATGCCTGAAAACTGGAACAGATCCACCCACCATCAACATTAGTGACCTAGAACACACTCTGAACCTGAAAAAGAAATAAACTTTGATTTCTGAAGCTATTACATTTGGGCCTTCTTCATTATGGTAGTTTAGCCTCGCCTAATTAATACACCACTCTTGTCTCCTAACAATGACAAATCACCAAGTCCTTCTTCCTACGTATTTCTCTAGTTTACTTCCTCCTGACTTTCACTAGTCCACCACCTCATTACATATGTCTGTCACTCCAGGCTTGCTCATTTCTCTGCTGTAAAGGATATTTCTTAGGTTCCCATCAAGTTAATAGTTCTCCATTCCACCTTCCTAACAGCCTCTGGGGAGGTTGTCTTTTGGAAAACCACCTCTCCTCAATGACTTAGCAGCCTTGCTATCCAGGTTGGAGTAATACCATCCCCTAGACTCAGGGGCGGGTTCTAGATGGAATTAGTCAATCAGAATAGTTCTATCCCCCTCCATCCAGTGACTGATTCAGTGGGCATGTACAATCAGAATCTTGGTTTGATTCAGTGAGGCATGGTCTTTATGTCCCTGTTTTCTCACTTTCGTTATAGGAAATGAAGTATAGAGTCTCAGGAGCTGTTGGCAGCCATCTTGCAGCCAGGAAGTAGCAGGGACACCCTGGAAGGCAGAGGTGGAAAAAAAATTTATCTTTGGTGACATCATTCAGCTGTGTTCAAACCCACCTTGCTACCTCTAGACATTCCACTTATGTGTGTCAATAAATTCCCTTGTCATTTAATCCAATTTGAGTTTGACTTTCTATTATATACAATATAAAGAATGCTAACTGAAACACTCCTCATCCCAATCCCAGTGTGACCTCCACATAACCCACTGGAACAAGGTCTTTAAAATGAAAACCTGATCAAATAATCCCCCACTTAAAATCAGTGAAAGCTTCCCCATGGCCTTAGCCCCATATACTGGGCCCTTTCCCTCATTTACCTCTCCAAACTCATTTTATGGTCTTTGAATCTGCATAATACACACATCCAGAAATTCCAAGGACCTTTTTTGTTTCAGGAACACTGAGATGTTCCCCTACACCACACTACCTTGCCAGAACTGCTCTCCCCACAGTGCTCTAGTTTTCTCCTCCCAGATGGATGTAGTAGCTCTTAGAACTATATACACCCTTATCCATGTTGAAAGAGAGGCAAAGACACATTATTAGAAGACATTCATCGCAGCATTGTGTGTAGTCATAGACAGTCAGCAACAACTCAAATGCCCATCCACGGGAGAATAGATAAATGAATTATGATATATTCAGATAAAACCACAGGCAGTAAAATAAATGACATGTATCAACACGGATAAATTTCAAACACATGATGTTAAGGAAAAAAGAAGTCACAAAAGAATTCACACAGTGTCAACGAAACATGAAAAACTGTAATATTTACTGTAGAAGTAAAAAGGTGCTTGAGAAATGACATTTCTGTAGAAAGGAGATAAATGACATCAGGGAGGGATTACAAGCAGCTTCAAATCTATATGTACTATTTCACTTCCAAAAAAGGATTTAAAGTAAATGTTGCAAAAAGGATAAATCATAGCATTGTAAGGTGGCGAACAAGAACGTTCATTCTGATATTTATTCTGTTTTGCATGCTTGAAGTATTTTTAAGAAAATATATTTGTATATAAAATATAATGTTTTGAGGCTTTCTCCTCTTCTTTCTCCAACCTCATTAAGTACAATAAAGTGGGTTCCATAGCAAGTGGTCTATGACCAGAATGATGATGGTCTGGCCACCAAATTTTAGAAAAGATACAATCAAGCTAAGGAAGGTTTACAAAAAGCAAATGAAATAATACACTGTGTTGGCAGGACTGTGGAAAAACAGCTTCCTTACACTGCTGGTAGAACTATGAATCTGTACAGCTGACATGAGAAGAAACTGACAATGTATATGTCTACTGAAGGAAAGAAGGAAGGAAAAAAGGGCAAGGAAAAGGAGGGAAGAAGCCCAAGTCAGCTTACTAGGGTTTTTGGTAATGCCTCCAGAGGAATTGTCTGAGCTATTAATAAAGACCTTTGGGCACATCAAATCCTTAATTTACCAACCAATATTGTAGGAGGCAAGGCAATCATATTGCTTTATTCATTATCTTTTCAAGTTTTGTTTCTTTTTTTTTTTTTATTATAGTAAAGGTCCCTAACCATAAGGTTTGCCTATAAAAGCTCTCACACTTATATTCTCACTTACATAGCAGCCAAGGAGTTGCTAGATTGCTCAAGGACGATTTTTTTTCAGAAGATTGAATCTGGCCCACCTTGTGTAAATCAAATAATCTCAAAAAGTTTATGTAAAGTTAATAAAAATCACACAAGTAGAAATTTTATACTTTGTTGCCAAAATCACATAGATGATAGAATGTGTGTGTGTGTGTGTGTATGCGTGTGTGTGTGTGTGTGTGTGTGTGTGTGTGTGTATACACATGTGTACTGAGAGAGAGAGAGAGACATTTAGGTGCGTGAAGGCAAGATATTTACACTAACTGCTAATTCTGATTATGGAATGTAAAGAATCACATGCCAACATGAAATAAGACTCTCTACAACTTGTAAGTTGGCAGCTGAAAATTGTCCTAAACACAAATGTCATAGTTATTATGGTGATTTGATTATAGCAATCACTAACGTTGAGAAACCATATCATAAATCAGGAATATACTGAGATTCTGAGTGCTTACCGTGTGGGGGTCAAAACCTAGCTTACTCATAATCTTACTGTGCCTTTAAATCATAGTTTAATTAGGGAGGAAAGCAGGTTTTAAGGGAATTCAGAGAAGAAACAAATTTAGGTTTCTAAAGGGAGACAAATATATACAGCCACTCCTCGGTAGCAAGAGATGGAGAAAACAGCAAATCTACTCCTAAACACTGGTTAGAAGTACTACCTACTATAAATTTCGGTTTTGTTAAATATCATTAACCTTGGTATTAACTAGCGACCTAAATATTATGTTTGTTCTGATTCATAAAACACTCACTCGACTTAAGAACACTGGCAGCCCACAATCAGATTAGCAATCATTTAGTAACTGCTGCAGTGCCCATCGACAACAACACACATAAAAACCCTGAAGTCGCAGAATGGGTTGCTTGATAAAAGTCGTTGACTGGTTGTCAGTAAACTGTCAAGTTCAAGCCCTCCAGGAAAGCGGAGGGGGAAGAGGTCATGAGAATCCAAACAACTGTGGGTGTAAGAATGGTTCATTTACTAGAACCCTTAATTTATACTAGAACATTTTAAGCTATTCTTGTGGCTGAATTAAGAAAATATTTGTGAAGCACCTGCCCTCTGCTAGGGACTAGAAGAAGACAGCAGTACAAACCTCCCCCTCTCACTCTACCTCATCCATCATACACCATCACACGTCATATACATCACGTTTTATCAATTCTGCCTCCTTGCAGTCTTGCTCTCGCACATTCTCTCAGCTCCTCCTCTCCCTCCAGGTTGCTTCCGCCTTAGTTCAAGGGTTTATCACATGCTCACATCTGGGCAAAATGACATATATACACAAAAGAAAAGTCACTATAGCACTATGCACAGTAGTGAATGGCTGAAAGCAGCCTAAATATCTAAATATCCACAATAGGGCACTGGTTAAATAAGTTATGGTCCAATAATCAAATTCTATGAAGCTGTTAAAAAGAAAAAAACAAGGCAACAGGGGGGCCTGGGTGGCTCTGTCAGTTGAGCATCGGACTCTGGATTTTGGCTCAGGTCATGATCTCATGATTCATGGGATTGAGCCCCATGCTGGGTTCTGCTCTGACAGTGCAGAGCCTGCTTGGGATTCTCTTGGTCCCCCTCCCTCTCTCTCTGTCCCTCCCCTACTGACATGTACTCACTCCCACTCTCTCTCAAAGTAAATAAATAAACTTACCAAAAAAAGAACAAGGGAACTTTCCATGTATTGATGTGAAATAATCTCTAAGATATAAAGTGAAGAAAGTGAGACAATACGCAAAACTTGCTTACAGTAGACTACAATTCGACTTTAAGGTGAGAGTGTTAAAATAAAATGGAGACCAGGCTTGAAAATCCCCAGGCAAGCGAAGTCATTTAAGCCACATGAGCAAAACTAAATCTCACTTATTTCATGAACACAACCAAAACTCAACTTAGGTTATTCTCATAGATGCCTCTGATAATCATCAAAGAAGGAAGTCACCTTCCTAAAATAATACAAGATAATCACTTTTAAGCAATACCCTGCTGTCTGGAAACCCCTACTGTGATAACCAATCCTTGTAAAGGTTAACAACTTCCTCATTTTCACTTTATAAGCCGTCCTGTAATGACAAGCTTCTGGGCTTCATATCAGTTGATATTGAAGACTCATGAACTGTTCTTTTGTATACATAAACTCTTACTAAACACAATTTTACTGTTCTGGTTTTAATTTTCACTCTTTCTGGACTTCTGATAATACATATATATTAGAATACACAGATACATATGTACACATACATCATTATACATATACACGCACTCTATTTTATGTACACACATATACACACACTTACGCACAGGCTCAAAATATATCTGAATCTGATAATCATGTCTTCCTCACAGGAAAAGGAACTGGGTGACTGGGAGATGGGGAAGGAAGGAGACTTACATTTTCTTGAGACCCTTCGTCCTTTCTTTTTTTAAACTGGTAACATGTGCATGACTATTTACAAACCACATAAATACAATGCCTTTAGAAAAAAGAAAATACTTTTAAAATGTAGCTTGCATCAGAGCTATCGTCAGACAAGTCTTTTAACTGCTCTCTCCCACTCTATCTTTTATATTGAGGTGGAATTTACATAACTAAAATTAACCATTTTAGGGGCACCTGGGTGGCTCAGTCGGTCCGGCATCCGACTCTTGGTTTCACCTCAGGCGATAATCTCACAGCTCATGGGATCAAGCCCCGCATCAGGCTACGGGCTAACAGGGTGGAGCCTGCTTGGGATTCTCTCTCTCTCTCTCTCTCTCTCTCTCTCTCTCTCTGCCTCTCCCCAACTCGCTGTCTCTCTTTCCAAATAAATAAAAAAAATTTTTTAATCAACCGTTCTAAAGTATACGATTCAATGGGTTTGAGTACTTTCACAGTGTTCTGCAACTGTCACAACTATCTAGCTGCAGGACATTTTCCTCACCTCAGAAGGAAGCCCCATACCTATTGAACAGTCACTCCGCATGGCAACCGCCAACCTGCTTTGTGTCTCTGTAGATGTGCCCATTCTGGACATTTCATATACACAGAATCACGCAAAAGATGTGACCTTTGACGGCTGCTCCTCCGATCCACACTTCACTCTACTCCAGAATGGAGTGCCACTCTCATGCACCACCCTAGCTCCATGTGTACTTGCTTGCGTGCTGTAGTGTACTTGCTCGCTGGTCTGCACTTGGGTAGAGTTGATGTAAGAGGGCAAGCCCCATGCCTGTTGTGTCCCTACTGTGTAACACATGCCCATAAACCTATGATGTTGAACGAATGCTTCTAAAACAATATCCTAACATATATTCCCTCACTTACATAACTAGCTTCTTGAATAAACTAGACTCACTAAGGTGAAAGCAGGAAGTGACTTTTTCTCCCACCATTATTTGCAGACGTCCTTTGTTCGGTCAATCTCCTGTTTCCATCCCTAGACGATATCTCAGCTTTCTTTGAGGAGCAAAAAAGGTCCAGTCTGAATCAGGAAAGAGGCATGCATGAGGGATCTTAACATAGAACAGAGGCAAAAGGAATTCCCAGAGTGACCAAAAGGAACAGCTCTGAGACACAGATTGTGCAGTGCACCTGCCGAACAACCCATCCAGCCTGGAACAGAAAGATGAAATTTTAGAAACAATGGTGCAAAAGAAAAAAAAAATGCAACTGGTAGGTTTCCCCATTGACTGTATCAATCATCATGTTCAAAAGTTTGGGGCAGAATTAGTGAAGGTTTGGAGAAAACTAAGCAATTATTAGCACCATGAAGAGTAAGAAAAAATACAAAGAAATAATAACTTGCTCAACTATAAATCTGCTATGTCCATTATGTAGACATAATAATGCAAACACGGGATACCGATATTATAAAATAAACCACAATACAATTAAATTGGGAAAAGGGAGGGGAGACGACTACATATGTATGACGTGGGGGAAGAGGGTAGTAATGAAAGAGCTAAATCGCCCATGGTCATTACATTCTCTCTGTAGCCAAAACTCCATAGGAAGGCCAAGTGTAATCAAAAGCTTGCTTAGTAAACACATCACAGTTAGGGGAAATGGGTTAGTCCTAGAACAGTCCTATTCACACTGGTGCCCTGAATTAATTATTAATAGCCACACACACTTCACACTCTGTAACAATGTCCCAGTTTGGAAGATAAATGAGATACGATGGGATACACCTGTTTCTCAAAGCAGTGACTGAGCCAGGGCACGCCCTCCTCGTGGCACCCTCTCTTCCAAGACGTGCTACAGACAGAGTCATCATGTCCCTTTATCACTGTTCTCTATGTTGTATAACTGATTAGCCCTCCCCCACTCTCAATCCCACCCCCAGGGACGCAGTATTTCATTAGATGGCCTAAGGACTAGCCTCAATAAAGGTAACAATTAGCATCTTTAGGGTGTTTCTGCATAACTGTGCTAGGATCTATTATATTTCGTTTATAGTTTAAGCCTTTGAGCCATCTGGACTTCATAGAGAAGAGGGAGGGGCCAGCGGTGGATACTGTAACCCTCAAGTCCTAGCTACAGAAATCTTGCTAGCTATGCTTCCTTGAGAACTCAATCGCAGTGCAGTAATACCTAAGTTGGGTCATTCGCACTTTATCTGTGGATAGGAAGGTGACACAAACTTCCAAACTTATCACACAGCAGAGGGACATTTGGTTTTGGGGTGAGGAGCCTCACCTGCTGAATAACAGCATTCACACGTCTGCCAGGCAAACTCCGAAACTGAAAAGAGAAGAGGGAAGCCCGATCTACTGCTCCTTTAACATTGTGCACTTGAAGCAGGTTGCAGCAGTTCTGTGCCCTACAGGCCTAGGGGTCATTTTCTTCCCCTGCCAAGACTCTGTTTTTTAATATCTCAAAATAATCTGTCTTAAGAAACCAGACAGGTTTGACTCCTGCCCCAAAACACAACTTGTTTCTGAATCACAGGATTCAGGTCCCAGCTTAGCTGGATTCGGTTTTGGAGTCTTTGAAACTTACATTTATTGTCTTCCTCCTCCTTTGGAGAAAAGAAAGTCATATTGTGATGTAGAAATACGAACTGCACAAGTGGTAGGGCTTGGCACGTAACAGCAGTCTGCAAAGGGCTTGGCGCGCCCGGAGGGCCTGGCGGGGCTCCTGGCTGGTCCTGCACTCCTCCATTCCCTTTCTCAAGTGCTTCCAATTCCCGCTCCCTGGCCACTGGTTTTGTGACCAGTTTCTATCAACTACCTTGGCTCCAATTCAGCAGCAGAGGCGGCAGCCAGTTCCTTCGAGAGCGATGGGAGGGTGCAGCTGTGGCCTTGCCGGGGCTGAGCGTAAAGCTGAGGATTCGGCCAGTCTCTTTGAGCAGCGAGGCCACACAGGGCTCTGATGGGACAGGACATCGCGCCACCTCTCAGGAAAGGCCTTCCTTAATCCTCCAACCAGGATCGTCCTCAGACTTCCCAGTTTCTTCTAGACTGTGGCCATTTGGAGCGATGGGCCACAAATGACACGGCCGCACAAACAACGAACACAACAAACACAACACAGCTACAGACTGAAAGTCCAAAATGTTATCCCAACCTGCCCCCAACCCTGAAATTCAGTAAGAATAAGCAGACTCCTTCCCGAGTAAAAGCGCTCACTCCTATTTCCCAGTCTCACAAAGGAATTATGTGTTTTCATACATTGTAATAATAGTTTTCATATAATGTTGAAATTTGGTTATAGGTAGGGAATAGGGGGAACCATAGAAGCCAAATACCTTGTTGAAAAACAAAGATTTCTGGGAAGTCATTTAGAAGGAAGAAAACAGAAAACTTCATAAGTCGGTACCAAAGGAAGGAAACAAAATTCCAAAACCAAGCCAACATGGTATAGGGCAAAGATGTCCATTTAATTTTTTCCCGCCCCTCAGATGCTAAATTTTGCATCATCAAAATCATGGAAGTTCTCACTCATATCCCCAAATTTGGGGAGAATCTAAGCTGGTATCACTCCCCTGTCCCTCTTTTCACAGGGGCACAGTGGAAATGGCTGCGGGAGAGAAACAGATGAAATATAAGAAGTTTAAAGAGGCTAACCTCTGGGGCGCCTGGGTGGCTCAGTCGGTTGCGCATCCGACTTCGACTCAGGTCACGATCTCACGGGTTCGTGAGTTTGAGCCCCGCATGGAGCTTGCTCTGCCCCTCCCCCACTTGTGCTCTCTCAAAAATAAATAAACATTGAGAAAACCGCCAGAGGATTAGCAGAAGGGAGTCTCCGGAGTCAAGCGCAGACTAGAGGCCCACGGAAGAGGGTAGGAAGGGCGGCGAGGCGGTGCGCGCTCCACGGACTGGCGGGAGGGAGCCGGGGCGGAGGGGCGGCTCGCCGGCCAAGCAGAGCCCCCGAGTCTGGCTGGCAAAAGCGGAGGGGCCGGACAGACTGTGTTCCCACAGCAAGCGCGACTTAGCGTCTGGGAGGTCATAAGTTAACAGCTCTGCTCGGAAAGCGGGAAGGCTGGAGGACAAAGGGAGGGAGAGCTGCTGAGCCCCCGGACGGCAGAGCTCAGCTTGGCGGGGAACAAAGGCGCCAGCGCCATCTCCCCCGCCCATCCCCCAGCCAAAATCCCAAAGGGAACCAGTTCCTGCCAGGGAACTTGCTCGCTCCGCGCAAACACCCAACTCTGTGCTTCTGCGGAGCCAAACCTCCGGCAGGGGATCTGACTCCCTCCCGCTGCCACAGGGCTCCTCCTGAAGTGGATCACCTAAGGAGAAGCGAGCTAAGCCTGCCCCTCCAGCCCCCGTGCACCTTGCCTACACACCCCAGCTAATACGCCAGATCCCCAGCAACACAAGCCTGGCAGTGTGCAAGTAGCCCAGACGGGCCACGCCACCCCACAGTGAATCCCGCCCCTAGGAGAGGGGAAGAGAAGGCACACACCAGTCTGACTGTGGCCCCAGCAGTGGGCTGGGGGCAGACATCGGGTCGGACTGCGGCCCCGCCCACTAACTCCAGTTATACACCACAGCACAGGGGAAGTGCACTGCAGGTCCTCACCACGCAAGGGACTCTCCAAAATGACCAAACGGAAGAATTCCCCTCAGAAGAATCTCCAGGAAATAACAACAGCTAATGAACTGATCAAAAAGGATTTAAATAATATAACAGAAAGTGAATTTAGAATAATAGTCATAAAATTAATCGCTGGGCTTGAAAACAGTATACAGGACAGCAGAGAATCTCTTGCCACAAAGATCGAGGGACTAAGGAACAGTCACGAGGAGTTGAAAAACGCTTTAAACGAATTGCAAAACAAAATGGAATCCACGATGGCTCGGCTTGAAGAGGCAGAGGAGAGAATAGGTGAACTAGAAGATAAAGTTATGGAGAAAGAGGAAGCTGAAAGAAAGAGAGATAAAAAAATCCAGGAGTATGAGGGGAAAATTAGAGAATTAAGTGATACACTAAAAAAAAATAATATACGCATAATTGGTATCCCAGAGGAGGAAGAGAGAGGGAAGGGTGCTGAAGGGGTACTTGAACAAATTATAGCTGAGAACTTCCCTGAACTGGGGAAGGAAAAAGGCATTGAAATCCAAGAGGCACAGAGAACTCCCTTCAGACGTAACTTGAATCGATCTTCTGCACGACATATCATAGTGAAACTGGCAAAATACAAGGATAAAGAGAAAATTCTGAAAGCAGCAAGGGATAAACGTGCCCTCACATATAAAGGGAGACCTATAAGACTCGTGACTGATCTCTCCTTTGAAACTTGGCAGGCCAGAAAGGCTTGGCACGATATCTACAGTGTGCTAAACAGAAAAAATATGCAGCCGAGAATCCTTTATCCAGCAAGTCTGTCATTTAGAATAGAAGGAGAGATAAAGGTCTTCCCAAACAAACAAAAACTGAAGGAATTTGTCACCACGAAACCAGCCCTACAAGAGATCCTAAGGGGGATCCTGTGAGACAAAGTACCAGAGACATCACTACAAGCATAAAACATACAGACATCACAATGACTCTAAACCCATATCTTTCTATAATAACACTGAATGTAAATGGATTAAATGCGCCAACTAAAAGACATAGGGTATCAGAATGGATAAAAAAACAAGACCCATCTATTTGCTGTCTACAAGAGACTCATTTTAGATCTGAGGACACCTTTAGATTGAGAGTGAGGGGATGGAGAACTATTTATCATGCTCCTGGAAGCCAAAAGAAAGCTGGAGTAGCCATACTTATATCAGACAAACTAGACTTTAAATTAAAGGCTGTAACAAGAGATGAAGAAGGGCATTATATAATAATCACAGGGTCTATCCACCAGGAAGAGCTAACTATTATAAATGTCTATGCGCCAAATACCCGAGCCCCCAGATATATAAAACAATTACTCATAAACATAAGCAACCTTATGGATAAGAATGTGGTCATTGCAGGGGACTTTAACACCCCACTTACAGAAATGGATAGATCATCTAGACACACAGTCAATAAAGAAACAAGGGCCCTGAATGATACATTGGATCAGATGGACTTGACAGATATATTTAGAACTCTGCATCCCAAAGCAACAGAATATACTTTCTTCTCGAGTGCACATGGAACATTCTCCAAGATACATCATATACTGGGTCACAAAACAGCCCTTCATAAGTTTACAAGAATTGAAATTATACCATGCATACTTTCAGACCACAATGCTATGAAGCTTGAAATCAACCACAGGAAAAAGTCTGGAAAACCTCCAAAAGCATGGAGGTTAAAGAACACCCTACTAACGAATGAGTGGGTCAACCAGGCAATTAGAGAAGAAATTAAAACATATATGGAAACAAACGAAAATGAAAATACAACAATCCAAACGCTTTGGGATGCAGCGAAGGCAGTCCTGAGAGGAAAATACATTGCAATCCAGGCCTATCTCAAGAAACAAGAAAAATCCCAAATACAAAATCTAACAGCACACCTAAAGGAAATAGAAGCAGAACAGCAAAGGCAGCCTAAACCCAGCAGAAGAAGAGAAATAATAAAGATCAGAGCAGAAATAAATGATATAGAATCTAAAAAAACTGTAGAGCAGATCAACGAAACCAAGAGTTGGTTTTTTGAAAAAATAAACAAAATTGACAAACCTCTAGCCAGGCTTCTCAAAAAGAAAAGGGAGATGACCCAAATAGATAAAATCATGAATGAAAATGGAATGATTACAACCAATCCCTCAGAGATGCAAACAATTATCAGGGAATACTATGAAAAATTATATGCCAGCAAATTGGACAACCTGGAAGAAATGGACAAATTTCTAAACACCCACACTCTTCCAAAACTCAATCAGGAGGAAATAGAAAGCTTGAACAGACCCATAACCAGCGAAGAAATTGAATCGGTTATCAAAAATCTCCCAACAAATAAGAGTCCAGGACCAGATGGCTTCCCAGGGGAGTTCTACCAGACATTTAAAGCAGAGATAATACCTATCCTTCTCAAGCTATTCCAAGAAATAGAAAGGGAAGGAAAACTTCCAGACTCATTCTATGAAGCCAGTATTACTTTGATTCCTAAACCAGACAGAGACCCAGTAAAAAAAGAGAACTACAGGCCAATATCCCTGATGAATATGGATGCAAAAATTCTTAATAAGATACTAGCTAATCGAATTCAACAGCATATAAAAAGAATTATTCACCATGATCAAGTGGGATTCATTCCTGGGATGCAGGGCTGGTTCAACATTCGCAAATCGATCAACGTGATACATCACATTAACAAAAAAAAAGAGAAGAACCATATGATCCTGTCAATCGATGCAGAAAAGGCCTTTGACAAAATCCAGCACCCTTTCTTAATAAAAACCCTTGAGAAAGTCGGGATAGAAGGAACATACTTAAAGATCATAAAGGCCATTTATGAAAAGCCCACAGCTAACATCATCCTCAACGGGGAAAAACTGAGAGCTTTTACCCTGAGATCAGGAACACGACAGGGATGCCCACTGTCACCGCTGCTGTTTAACATAGTGCTGGAAGTTCTAGCCTCAGCAATCAGACAACAAAAGGAAATCAAAGGCATCAAAATTGGCAAAGATGAAGTCAAGCTTTCGCTTTTTGCAGATGACATGATATTATACATGGAAAATCCGATAGACTCCACCAAAAGTCTGCTAGAACTGATACATGAATTCAGCAAAGTTGCAGGATACAAAATCAATGTGCAGAAATCAGTTGCATTCTTATACACTAACAATGAAGCAACAGAAAGACAAATGAAGAAACTGATCCCATTCACAATTGCACCAAGAAGCATAAAATACCTAGGAATAAATCTAACCAAAGATGTAAAAGATCTGTATGCTGAAAACTATAGAAAGCTTATGCAGGTAATTGAAGAAGATATAAAGAAATGGAAAGACATTCCCTGCTCATGGATTGGAAGAATAAATATTGTCAAAATGTCAATACTACCCAAAGCTATCTACACATTCAATGCAATCCCAATCAAAATTGCACCAGCATTCTTCTCGAAACTAGAACAAGCAATCCTAAAATTCATATGGAACCACAAAAGGCCCCGAATAGCCAAAGTAATTTTGAAGAAGAAGACCAAAGCAGGAGGCATCACAATCCCAGACTTTAGCCTCTACTACAAAGCTGTCATCATCAAGACAGCATGGTATTGGCATAAAAACAGATACATAGACCAATGGAATAGAATAGAAACCCCAGAACTAGACCCACAAACGTATGGCCAACTCATCTTTGACAAAGCAGGAAAGAACATCCAATGGAAAAAAGAGAGTCTCTTTAACAAATGGTGCTGGGAGAACTGGACAGCAACATGCAGAAGGTTGAAACTAGACCACTTTCTCACACCATTCACAAAAATAAACTCAAAATGGATAAAGGACCTGAATGTGAGACAGAAAACCATCAAAACCTTAGAGGAGAAAGCAGGAAAAGACCTCTCTGACCTCAGCCGTAGCAATCTCTTACTCGGCACATCCCCAAAGGCAAGGGAATTAAAAGCAAAAGTGAATTACTGGGACCTTATGAAGATAAAAAGCTTCTGCACAGCAAAGGAAACAACCAACAAAACTAAAAGGCAACCAACGGAATGGGAAAAGATATTTGCAAATGACACATCGGACAAAGGGCTAGTATCCAAAATCTATAAAGAGCTCATCAAACTCCACACCCGAAAAACAAATAACCCAGTGAAGAAATGGGCAGAAAACATGAATAGACACTTCTCTAAAGAAGACATCCGGATGGCCAACAGGCACATGAAAAGATGTTCAACGTCGCTCCTTATCAGGGAAATACAAATCAAAACCACACTCAGATACCACCTCACGCCAGTCAGAGTGGCCAAAATGAACACATCAGGAGACTATAGATGCTGGAGAGGAGGTGGAGAAACAGGAACCCTCTTGCACTGTTGGTGGGAATGCAAATTGGTGCAGCCGCTCTGGAAAGCAGTGTGGAGGTTCCTCAGAAAATTAAAAATAGACCTACCCTATGACCCAGCAATAGCACTGCTAGGAATTTATCCAAGGGATACAGGAGTACTGATGCATAGGGGCACCTGTACCCCAATGTTTATAGCGGCACTCTCAACAATAGCCAAATTATGGAAAGAGCCTAAATGTCCATCAACTGATGAATGGATAAAGAAATTGTGGTTTATATACACAATGGAATACTACGTGTGAATGAGAAAAAATGAAATATGGCCTTTTGTAGCAACATGGATGGTACTGGAGAGTGTGATGCTAAGTGAAATAAGCCATACAGAGAAAGACAGATACCATATGGTTTCACTCTTATGTGGATCCTGAGAAACATAACAGAAACCCATGGGGGAGGGGAAGGAAGAAAAAAAAAAAAAAAGAGGTTAGAGTGGGAGAGAGCCAAAGCATTAGAGACTGTTAAAAACTGAGAACAAACTGAGGGTTGATGGGGGGTGGGAGGGAGGGCAGGGTGGGTGATGGGTATTGAGGAGGGCACCTTTTGGGATGAGCACTGGGTGTTGTATGGAAACCAGTTTGACAGTAAATTTCATATATTAAAAAATAAAAATAAAATAAAATAAAATAAAATAAATAAAATAAATAAATAAATAAATAAATAAACATTGAAAATAAATAAATACATAACTAAAGAGGCTAACCTCTGGATGAAATGAGGCTCCCAAGATGAGGGCTGAATCGGGGAACAGATGTGAAGTCTATGGTACACAGCTGCCGCCCACATGTGAAGGAGACCTACATCTTGGCTAGGTGGAGGGTACCTGGTGCAGGGCACTTAACGCCGGAAAGCCCAGGGACTTTAAAACACATGCTCCCTTCCTTAGCCCCCCATCCTCTGCTATGTCCCCAGTTTAACAGAGATTAAGTACTACATGTCCAATTTCAACTGTGGCTTAAAGTACAAATAAAATTAATCTCATATAAAGTGAGGAATAAGGAAATTTTCTATACTGTATTAGAACAATCAAAAATTATAGACGGAGCCGTCCAAGTAAAGTATTAGAAAAATAAAAAGTACCAAGGAAAATATGCAAGCACACCGCACCAAAAAAGTAAAGAGAAGGAAAAGAAAAAAAGACTAAGAAATCACTCTAAGGAAATATGTTATCCAAGGAACAGAAAGAAATTACTCCACAAATAAACATAACAACTAACAGGAGCTCCATTCAAAAAAAGATTTAAAAAAAGAGACTAGGTTTTTATTTTGCTTAAATATTCATAATCTCAAAAAGGGCACTGAAGTCACTAATAACACTGGTTATGTCCACAGCAAGTTAACTAGATGGGTGGAAGATGAGAGTGGGTCTTTTTCTACAGATTTGTTCTTTCATTTTCCAACTATGCAAATACAGTAAAAACTATACAAAACTATACAAAAAAAAGTTCTGGTTAACAGAAAAGAATGGAGGCTCAAAAGCAAGATGATAAAAAGAGACGAAGAGAGAGATTGCAGATATGAGAAACAAACCGAGGGTCAAAACCATGCGATACAAGACTAAGAGATAAAATAGAGAGAAGGCACATTATTGATAAGGTGGAGATTCACCAAACTGGCAAGGGGGAAAAAAGAAAACCAAGGTATCACAAAGAGTGTAAATAAAAAAGTCAAAGCTAGTGGAGAAAAGCTAACAATAAGAAGGAAAGACAAAAAAAAAAAAAAAACAGTCCAAAAGAAAGATAACTGGTGTCATTAAAGCAGAGAACTCATCAAAGATAATGTAAAGCCATAATATGCAAAATAAAAAAGCACACACGTCCAGGAAAGCTTACACAGGACACACTTCATGCTCTGGTCAGGGTTATTTACTGTCAAAGATCAGGAAAGAGTTCTTCAGGCATTCCGGGGAAAGAAAGCAAATTAATGCAAGGGATGAAGGGGCAAGTGGGTTGGATCAGGCTGCAACCAGTCTTCTCATAATAACATTCCAAGACAGAAAAATGGGACGCACCTACAACATTCTAAAGGAAAGTATGCCCAAGAATATTACACCCAGTCATGATGACACTCAACTAAAAAGGCAATAGGCCGACATTCCCATCGGTGAACAACCCAGGGACTGAAACACACATAAGCCTTTCTTAGAAACAACTACATGAGTATCTAAGCTACCTAATTAAGATAGGCACCAAAATGACAACTTGGGGATGAAGAACACATCGTAAGACAATTGGCAGTAACAGTCCCATTTAAAAATAGACCAATTCCAGAGAACCGTGTGAATTACCAAAATCGAATAAAACAAATGTAAATCTTAACAATTCAAAAATAGTAAAAGGAAGATGAGGTGGAGAAGTGGAAGAATAAAAATGCTAATGTCTTCAGGAGTTTAAATTAATTCTGTAAAAAACCAAAGCATACACACACCCACACACACACACCCTTAATTTTTCATATTGGCTTTTATCTTAACCTAAGAGGTATCATGCAATCATTTAGGAGAGAATAACTGTGGTAGAGAAAAGCTGATTTAAATTATAACAATTCCTTTAGGTTCATTTTTATGTATTTTAATTTTGCTAAATCCGAGTGAAATTAAAGTTATACTACACCCTATTTTAAACTATTTTATCTACTTGTTCTTCTTTCCATACAGGAGCACAGAATAGTATCTGGATGGTGGTCCCTAATGATAATATTGATTCTTTTTACGTAGTAGCTTCTTTTCCTTTAATTACTTAAAAGATTTATAATCAGCAAGAACGTTACCAAAACAAAAGAAGCGATAGTATTAAAAATATAAACCAAGTTGCAATAGGCCAAACTGGTTTTCAATTCAGTTATGTGAATATTTTTATGAGCACTTACTATGTACTGAGTCTTCATGTTAGGCTTTGGGAACAGATCAGCAAACAGAATCAACACCACCTCCGTCCTCACACTGCTCACGGTCTGTTGAAGGTTTAAGGTCATTCAGATCCACTCACCTGAAACCATTTGGACTACAGCCTCCACACATGAGAATGTTTAATGGCAACTTCACGGAAAGACTACTCGGGGCTAGATTGATGAGGATCCTGGCCATGCAGACAAGTTACCTTTAAGAAGAGAAACAAATTCGTTTCAAAGTCAAAATCAACTTAATCTGCTACACTTTACACAAAGGGATCTGGGTACTTGAAGGAGGGTAGGGTTGGGAAGCACTTGGATGCTTGAAAGAGGGTGGGGTGGGAAGCTGAACAGGAATTCACATCCCAGCTCTGGCACTTAAAGCCACTGAAACCTCGACAAGTCATTTAATGTATGCTTCCATTTCTTTTTCTGTAAAAGCTGAGAACGTAAATGTATTGTTATAAGGACACAGTTAAGTGTTAAAATAGATAAAGCACTGAGAACAGCAGCTGAAACACAGCTGAAACGAAATGTCAGCTATTGTCATTTTTTAAATTGCATTACTTCCGTCAAAAATCACAATTTATTGAGATAGATTCTGCCATCTTTGTTGGTTCCGCTGTCATCAAGGTGATCTAAAATTCACAAAACCATTTCTCTACCACGTGAGGAGATAATAAAAACATTGAAAAGCAGGGAAAGTTCTTCTTGGGGTTAAGAAATTAACTAAAGTAAATTAGCTCTTTAACCTTTTTGAAAAATGAGACTCAACATAGTCCTATTACAAATGACTAGAGGCATATAATAAAAGGCTTGCATTCACCAAATTGTAACGTATTATTACCAAAGTATGGAGTCTGTGTTTGATTAGCCTTGAGGCAAGGAGCTTGAAGTATCTTAATTGCTTGTTGCTTCTCCTCTACCTTCTATTGATAAACTTGAAGATAAAGGAGGGTAAATTTGATTTACTCAGGCAAAGACAACAGATGTTATATGTTATAAATTTTGCTAAAAGCCAGTAAGATAAGAGAAGGCATTTACATGGTTGTCTGACTATTTTCAGTTTAATTTATGTGGTACGAATAGAAAAATTAGAAAAGTTTCCCTTCTTCCTGCCCAGCACTGATTAAATCAACCTGAAGAATCCCACTAAATTAATCACCGCAAGACAGCGTTCTTTACGGCTTCTAATGTTATTGTGACAAGAAAAAGACTAGGAGTCATCGATTTCTGATAACACAACCAGGGAACAAACCAAGCAAATAGAAGGATACATAAAATAAGTGAGAAGAAAAATAATTTACAGATTAGATAATGGTGCCTTAGGGTTAAGAGTCTCCACTATTAGCTCTCTGGAGGAGAAACTATCCTTGCCAGTTTAGTGAAGAGTCATTGGCTATATACAGCTTGAAGGGGAAAAAGGTACCAAATCAGCACAACATATCATACAGAGAAAGAGAACATTTAAGAGGATGGGGTGGGGGAGGTATCATATTAGGAGCTTTATAAAGGAATCCTCTGTTCCCCAAATTGCCATACTCCAAAATAATCTCCTCAAGGGCAGGCCTATAATCTACAGGTTTCACATTGACAAGAAAAAAGCAATGCAATTATTCTTCCTTCCTTCATTTTAGACCTGGACAGAAAGGCTGTCCTGCAGTGTTAAACCCCCAAGCTGGAGCAGGTCAAGAGGATGCGGTGTAACTGAAGTTATTCAATTCATATGAGAAGTCTCATGTTGCATTTTTGTTCTCTAATCCTCTAGTTATTTTAGAAACCCAGAGCTGTAATTAACTTTGCTCTGTGTCTTAGTTTAAACAGTTGAGAAAAATAAAATGGAAGTTTAATGAGGGATCGGGCCAAGCCTTTATTATAAATGCAGTGGTAATACTAATGCTAATTACCATTCAGAGAGCACTCAGTATGCTCCAGGTATGAGGCTAAACCACTTACGTACAGCATTTATTTACTCTCCCAGAACATTTCTGGCAAGTAGATATTACTCCTGTTTTACAAATGAAAAAGCACAGGATCACAACAATTAAGTAACTATGACCTCCCAATTCTGTCCCTCAGGCCCTGTTCTCCTCTTGGCTGACACCAGGAAGGCTTACCGGGCACTGAAACACCCAAATGGGTAGAAACTGAGAAAAGCAACGTTGTGTAAAGGGGGTTTTCTTTGCTGCCTGTTTTTATCCATTCTGTGCCCAGGAATCTCGGCCTGTGCGGACAGTTAGTTCCTCCTAGTGGAAATGACTGTAATGACTTCTGGAGGGCTTGGTACGGTAGAACTTTGTTGAAAACAACAATAAAGACTGGAAACCCACTGTGGAATGAAACAGTGGATCAACAACCAGCTGAGCGAGCAACATTATTTAACAAACCACAAATGTAATTCGTTATGGTTCTTCATTTCCAGTTCTTTCAAACCATTAGCAAATGTAGGTAAGAAAACGATCTCTGCCAAGATCCCGTCCATCTTCCTCTTGGCACGTGACCCAGGTTCTGTGGATCTCCTTTTGTGTGGCTTATGCATTTCTGGTCTCAGACCCGCTTTTACTGGGGTGACATTTTAGTTCATGTGAACCTGCAGTAACATTACAGATGGGCTCAATCTCTGTCTACAGTTACACAGAGATCGCTTGAAGTACTGAATCTTGCTCAATGGTGCACCTTCACTATGCTCTGTGGAAACGGCCCACCACAGTTAATGAATCCCCACCACCTCGCTTGTGTTGGCTTTCCTCTGGGTTCTCTGACCTCCAATGTCCTCTGTATTCTGCCCAGCAGCCAGCAGCAGGAGGGGTGTTTGTGGTTCTGGTTTTCTCCAGGGAAGAGTGACTTCCTGACAGAGGTCCAACATGAAAGCCACTCTTTCACAGGTCTGATTTCACATGCCACTGTACCTCCTATGTAACAGAGCTGCCTAGATTTGGAGTTTCTAAAACATTTCCCCCATTATCGTTTGGGTTTCATTTCTTGCCCCCCCAACCCCTAAAATGGGCTCCTACTTTATTTTATTTTATTTTTTTTCAATATATGAAGTTTATTGTCAAATTGGTCTCCATACAACACCCAGTGCTCATCCCAAAAGGTGCCCTCCTCAATACCCATCACCCACCCTCCCCTCCCTCCCACCCCCCATCAACCCTCAGTTTGTTCTCAGTTTTTAACAGTCTCTTATGCTTTGGCTCTCTCCCACTCTAATCTCTTTTTTTTTTTTTTCCTTCCCCTCCCCCTTGGGTTTCTGTTAAGTTTCTCAGGATCCACATAAAAGTGAAAACATATGGTATCTGTCTTTCTCTGTATGGCTTATTTCACTTAGCATCACACTCTCCAGTTCCATCCACGTTGCTACAAAAGGCCATATTTCATTCTTTCTCATTGCCACATAGTATGGGCTCCTACTTTAAATAGTCTTCAAGATGGAGTGAGATTTAGGGGCACCTGGGTGGCTCAATCAGTTAAGCATCTGACTCTTGGTTTCGGCTCAGGTCATGATCTCATGGTTTCATGAGTTCAAGCCCCGCATCAGGCTCTGTGCTGATGGCATGGAGCCTACTTGGGATTCTCTCTCTCTCTCTCTCTCTCTCTCTCTCTCCCCTTCCCACATTCATGCTGTCTCAGTCTCTCTCAAAAATAAATACTTAAAAAAAAGATGGCGTGAGATTTAAATCCAACCCAAATGTCAGAAAACATCCTTAAACTTTGTTAATTACAAAATAGGGAAAGAGAGAAGGACAAGGAGGTAGAGGGCGAGCAGGAGGACAAGAAGAAGAAGAGGGAAAAATTGTACTTAGAGAAATGCAAACATCAGGAGTAAGTCAAAGAGCAAAATGTGATTCTAATAGCACTAACTCTGCCTGTGCCTTGCCAGCCCAGGAATAGATACAAAGGCTTCTCTGCACGAGGTCAGTGCCTCTGACATCCATCATGCCTTGAGGGTCCTCTACCTGCCCACCAGCCCAAAGCCCCAAGTATCCTAGGCAGAGCTTCAAGTCTAGCATGTGAGACTAAGGGCAGAGCAGCATGGTACTTAGAATTGCTGTCATTTGGAACCTCACTATGATATGAATAAGAAAAGATGTGAAATTATTAGCTTCAAGTCATAATTTAAGTCTGGGCATGATCATATTTACAAAGATTAAAATTAGCTCATGGATTGCACTTCAGATTTTTTTTTAATTGTTTTTAATGTGTATTTATTTTTGAGACAGAGAGAGACAGAGCATGAACGGGGGAGGAGCAGAGAGAGAGGGAGACACAGAATCGGAAGCAAGTTCCAGGCTCTGAGCCATCAGCCCAGAGCCCGACGCGGGGCTCAAACTCACAGACTGTGAGATCGTGACCTGAGCTGAAGTCGGACGCTCAACCGACTGAGCCACCCAGGCGCCCCTGCACTTCAGATTTTTAACAATTAAACTAAACAGCAGAAAGAACTATTGAGATGCAACTATGGGGAAAGGAAAGGCAAAACTATCCCTATTTGCAGCTCAGACGATTATATTCCTGGATAACCAAAGAGAACCAACTGGAAAAAAAAATAGAAAGTGGGATATAAAATCCATACACAGAAACCAATAGTCATCCCACAACCAAACAACAAGAAAATGGAAGACAAGACCATCTATACAAGAGAGGCAAGGAGGGTAAAATGCCTGGGAATAAACTAGCCAAGCAATGTACAAAACCTGCATGAGAAAGACTGCGAAATCATCCCAAAGGATACCAAAGCAGACTCAAAAAATGGAAAAACAGACCATTGGAAAGGAAAGCTCAGCATCACAAATGTATCAGTTGCCCTAAGTTAATTATAAATGTTAACATAATCCTCATAAAAATTCTACCAGATTTGTTTATAGGAGATAAGCTGATTCAAAGGTCTATGTGGAAAAATGAGGGGAAAACAGCTAGAAGAACTCAAGAAAAGAAGAAGAATGAAGAGGAACATTCTTGGCCTTGGTGACTCTGGGAAAATCTCTTGCATCTACATTTCACACTGTACCCCAAAATAAACTCTAAATGCATCAAATGTTTAACCAATCAGCTTTGAAACCATTAAAGGGCCAGAAGGAAATGTAAGAGAACTGATGACTGTGGCACAGTAAAAGCCTTTCTAGCTATGCCTTAAAGTGCGAAAGCCTAAAAGATAAAAGTCAATGAAGTAAAAATTAATTTTTTCATGGAAAAAATATGTAAATCCAGTCAAAAGACAAATACAAGGAAATTCATTTCAAACATGGCATTAAGTACTAATCTCCATTTTAAGTTTTTTAAAAAAATATATAGAAATTGAGATGGAAAAGAGGAATATCCCAATAGAAAAAATGGACGCAAGACATGTCCAGTTACAGATGAAAATGCAAGACCCTTACACATGTGATGAGCCCAATCTTACTCCTAAGATCCAAAAACTTGACAGCAATCACAGTCTGCTGCCAAGAATGTGAAAGTAATTTATACGTGATCAGTACAGTGCAAAATGGCAGAACTTCTATGAAGAGCAATTTGGCAATGTCGACCAAAATTACAAACAAATTTGCCCTTGGACTTAACGATCCGTCTTCTAACAATTCAACCTATAGGTGTATCTGTACATAGAGTAAATAATGTGTATCTGGGTTCTTTTTTTTCTTTTCTTTTCTTTTTTTTTTTTTTTTTGAGAGAAAGAGAGAAAGAAGGGGGGTGGGAAGAGAGAGGGGGAGAGAGAGAGAATCTTAAGCAGGCTCCACACTCAGCACAGAGCCTGACACAGGGCTCAATCCCACAACTGTGAGATCATGTGACCTGAGCTGAAGTCAAGAGTTGGAATCAAGTGGCTTGATCAACTGAGCCACCCCAGGTGCCCCACGGGTTATTTTCTTGTAGCATTGTTTGTAATACCAAATGATTGGAAACAAACCAAGTGTCCAACAAGAGGATGCTGACTATGTACACTGTAGGACATTCACACAGTAAATGACTAAGCAATCAGGAAGCTCTCCATGTTCTTTCTGAATAAGAAAGATTCCCATGATATACTATTAATGAAAACAATGCGAAACAATACATGCAGCATACTACCTACTGTGTGGGAAAGAGGAAAAATACATGTAACTTTTTTTAATGTTTTTTTATTTATTTTTGAGACAGAGAGAGACAGAGCATGGACAGGGGAGGGGCAGAGAGAGAGGGAGACACAGGATCTGAAGCAGGCTTCAGGCTCTGAGCTGTCAGCACAGAGCCCGACACGGAGCTCAAACTCATGGAGTGTGAAATCATGACCTGAGCTGAAGTTGGACGCTCAACCGACTGAGCCACCCAGGCGCCCCCATGTATCTTTTGTATTAGCACAAATACTGGAAGAGCAAATAAACTAAAATAAATGGGAATTCATGGGGGCAAGGGTGGAGATTAGGGAGGACAAGGACAAGAATTTGAACCATGGGAACATACAGAACCTTAAATGTAAAATTAAACAATATCAACTAACTTTTTAAATGTTGTGAAAGGTTTCTTCAGTCTTATACTTTATCCACTTTAATTAGATTACAAAAGACAATTCAACACCTTTTTTTACTTAATTCCTCCCCAAATATCTTAAGTTTCCGTAAGAAACCACATTTCAGGGGCTCCCTTAGCGTAGTGAAATTCCAAGTCCCTTTGCCTTTTCTACAAGTTGGTCCCAAACCATCGACCCGTCTTTAATTCCCCAAATGTACCCTTCACTCCAGCCAGTATACCAGCCGTTACCACATGTGAAAGAGTCTCATAGAAGTGGAAAAGAAAAAGGGTTAGAAGTTAGGAAGAGGAGACAGAGCCAATCCAGATATGGACAGGAGTGTCTAGAAGAAGAGATCTCCTTGGGTGAGCCTGTATAAGGACAGGGCAGGTCCAAGTTCCCAGATATTTGTGACAATGGCCCACAGGCTCTTCAAGAACATTAACTACCAAGTTGTATTAAGCCTACATCATCTGTATTGGGGTTGGTCTCACTTCTACTTAGCAAAGATCCTAAAGCTTGGAACCTTAGATAGTCTCTGTGAACCCCATTACTTCAGCATGTGACATATTGCATTATTGGTCCTAAATTTCACTCATCCCTATATCCATACACCCTGGCCAAGTTTCTCAACAGTCCTTCTCACTAGAGGCACAGTGAATTTCCCCAGGTCATTACTGTTGGTCTGGGCCTTAAGCCTTGGTCTAGCCAATGGAATGAGGAGAGATGTGATTGTGTCTGTTAAGACTTCAGACATCATAAACATTTCAAGGATATGAATTAAATGAGTCAAAAAAGTAAACTGATCTACATATTTTAAAAGAAATCTGTTAATATGATATGCTAGTTATATGTATTTTCTATATAATCCTTTAAACAGACATCCAGAGATGTTATACTAAATTAAGTCACATTAAAGGTCATGGAATTGCTTTCCCTTTGTCAATGCTGTAATTAGTCATTTTTATTAAAACTGACCTCTTTAATATGTTTAAATTTTTTAAGAATTTAGCAGGCAGAATTCTAGAAGTAATTTCTCATTGATGTTGTATAATATGTCTGATTAAATCTTAGAGAGCATATTTAAATATGTCTCATTTTAATACTTTTCTGGATTCATCTGGGTATACTCGAAACTCCAGATGTGGATTTTGTGTGCATGTGCTATCTACACCATATATGTTACATGCGATTTCCAAAATCAAATAAAGGGTATCTTAAAACCAAAATAATAAATAAATAAATAAATAAATAAATGAAATAAAAGACTTCAGACATTAAAAGACATTGTGTACTTGGGCTCTCAGCTCTCTTGCACCTCCACCATATCCATAAGAACACACCCAGCTAACCCAGTGGCCCAAGAAAGATGACAAACATGTAGAAATCTGACCTAACTTGCAGTCTGAGTCAGGCCCAGCCAGCCCAAACCTAGACAAGAAGTCCCTCAGTTAATACACAGATATGTGAGCGGTAATAAATTGTTGTTTGAAGCCACTGAGTTTTGAGATAGTTTGCCGTGCAGCATTGCTGTGGCAATAGCTAACTCAAACATCTAATTAATCCAGTTCTGGAAACAGATATAAAATGTGGTTTCATCACGTTTATATACTCATTCCCACATAAAAAACAACTTAACCTACACATCTGCTGGTACCTTGAGTTCTATTTTAAAAGAAGAAAGTGCTTTATTTCACAATTAAGAATTAATGCCTCGGGGCACCTGGGTGGCTCAGTTGGTTAAGCATCTGACTCTTGATTTTGGCTCAGGTCATGATCTCACGGTTCGTGAGATCTAGCCCTGCCTTGGGCTCTGTGCTGATGGTGGGAAGCCTGCTTGGGATTCTGTGTCTCCCTCTCTCTCTCTGTCTCTCTGCCCCCCCCCCTCAACCCTACTTGTGTTCTCCCTTTCTCTCTCTCAAAACAAATAAACATTTTAAAAAAAGAATTAATGCCTAAAATATATGTTAGAAATAAAATGTTATTTAGAGGTAACTTAAGGGCTGAATTGTGTCTCCCCAAAATTTATACATTGAAGTCCTAATCTCCAGTACCCAAGTACCTCAGAATGTGACTATATTTGGAAATAGGACCTTTAAATAAGTAATTGGGTTAAATGAGGTCATTAGAGTGGGCTCTAATCCAGTATGACTGGTGTCCTTATAGGAAGAGCTTAGGACACAGACACAAACACAGGAAAGACCATGTGGAGTCACAGGGACAAGACAGCCATCTATAGGCCAAGAAGAAAAGCCTCAGAAGAAACCCACCAGACTGACACGTTAATCTCAGGCTTCTAGCTTTCGGGAGTGTGAGAAATTTGTTGTGTAATCCACCCACTCTATGATATTTGTTGCAGCAGCCCCAGCAAACAGACACAGATTTGGGTACTGAGAAGTGGGATACTTCTGTAACAGATACCTAAAAATGCGGAAGTGGCTTGGGAATTGGATAATGGGTAGACAATGTGTTAATACTTTAATACTCATACTTTTATGAGAAAGTGCGAGTAAAACTCTGAGTTGACAGGAACACACCCCCTGTGGCACAGAGGAATTAAGATCTCTGTTCCCGCCATACCTCTCTCTCCTTAGGCTCCAACTCCCAAGGATAACTCAGCCTTGGAGGCTACAGGTGGAGAATGGGGAACTGTCCTGACACTAGCCGATCAACAGGGCAGAGCACAGGGAACAACAGCAGGGCAAGCTCGCAGAGGGGAATGTCTGAAGGGCCTGGCAGGTTACCAGATAAAATATAGGCTACCTGGTTCAACTTCAGTTTCAGATAAACAACTACTGTTTAAATAAAAGTACATCTCAAATACTGCATGCCACATTTTTACACTAAAGAAGTATTTGTTGTTTATCTAAAATTAAAATTTGAGTCAGCATCCTATACTTTTATTTAGGAGATCTGGACAAATGTCCCTCTCCTTCACTGCTGCCCAGGATTGAGCCAGTAACAAGAAACGGTGATGGGGTGATGGGGTGGTCTCAGGCAGCGGCTGCTCAAGAAAGGGGCAGAAGAGAAGGGATGTCCCGAAATGTCTATTTTTCATTAACATGACTAGATAAACAAAATGTAGTGTATAATTACAATGGAATTTTACACAGCCTTAAAAAGGAATGAAACTATGACAACACAGAGTAACCTTGAAAACATTATGCTAAGTGAAATCAGGCAGACACAAAGAGAACAACTGTTGTATGGTTTCACCTACATGGAGTACCTAGAACAAATTCCTGGAGGCAAAAAGTAGAACAGAGTTTACCAGGAGCTGGAGGGAGGGGGGCGGATGGGAAGTTGTTGTTTAATGGGTAAAGAGTTTCTGTTTGGGAGGATAAAAAGTTCTAGAAATGGATAGCGGACATGGTTGCACAACATTGTAAATGTACTTGTGCCACTGAATCGAACACCTGATAGGGTTAAAAAGGTAAATCTTACGTATATTTTACGGCAATAAAAAATTAATGTACAGTTCCCTCCACGTTGCTGCAAATGGCCAGGTTTCATCCTTTCTCATTGCCAAGTGGTATTCCACTGTATATATAAACCACATCTTCTTTATCCATTCATCAGTTGATGAACATTTAGGCTCTTTCCATAATTTGGAGGGTATTATGCTAAGTGAAATAAGCCAGGCAGAGAAAGACAGATACCATCTCACTCATATGTGGATCTTGAGAAACTTAACAGAAGACCATGGCGGGGTGAGGAGGGGGGGGAAAGGTTACAGAGAGGGAGGGACAAACATAAGAGACTCTTAAGGACTGAGAACAAACTAAGGGTAGATGGGGGGTGGGGGAGAGGGGAAAGTGGGTGATGGACAGGGAGGAGGGCACTTGTTGGGACGAGCACTGGGTGTTGTATGGAAACAAATTTGACAATACATTATATTTTTAAAAATTAATGTACATTTCAAGAAAAGAGAATCCCTGAGGCCCCTTGCCATTGCCTGGAGTGATTTTTTTCAAGCCAGGGAGGGATAAACATCAACTGAGTGCTACTGCATTATTTTTCAATGATCCGCATGGAGGTATATAACTAGATCATAAGATCTTGTTGGTAGTAAATCATGCTTCTTTATATCCTCCTCAGTGTAATGCACATAGAAGATGCTGAAAGTTACTTCTTTTTTTTTTAATTTTTATTTTCTGAGAGAGAGAGAGAGAGCACAAGTGGGGAACAGGAGGAGTGGGAGAGAGAGAGAGGGAGAGAGAGAGAGAGAGAGAGAGAAAGAGAGAGAGAGAGAGAGAGAAAGAGAGAGAGAGAGAGAGAGAGAATCCCAAGCAGGCTCTATGCTCAGCATGGAGCCTGGTGCAGGGCCCTATCCCAACACCCTTGAATCACGACTTGAGCCAAAATCAAGAGTTGAACATTCTACCAACTGAGCCCAAAAGTTACTCCTTAAAATAATCAATACCTTTGGCCATAGATTTCTTTCAGGTCAGCATGAATTAATTAGCCTATGTTAGGAGTTTTCCATATAATGAACATCTGTACCAATGACTCATTATGACTTCTGACTGGCTATTCTGGATCAAGTTTTACTATTCAAACAGATTTTAATATATTATATTAAAGTAGTTTCATAAAGTCCATATCCCACACAAAATCCCAAGCCCTTGTTAACCTGCTTGCTGCTATCACAGTGGTAGTTTACAGAGCAATAAAAAATTTATACATCAAATACTTAAGAGATCAAGGTCTACCAAAAGAATTTAGCAAAAACTTTGAACCTGGGAAATAATATGTACAATGTTCTTGAAAACACTGATCTTTTAAAGTATTCAAGGAATAACCCCTTACTCCTTTATTAACTTGATATCAGATGAAGGCTATAATAAGACACCAATGAAATAAATTTATTGTATCTCATCTGAAATCTGGTAGCAGTATCCCTAACACAACCATTATGAATATAACTTATAGGAAGGACTTGTCAAACTGTCCTGACAAGTGGACAAACAGTAAATGAATTGTCAGAAGGTTATGTTTAAGCACCCAGCAAGTCTCTACCTACTTATTTCTCAGTTTCCATGTGCATTTAAAAGTGTCTGCTCCACTGATCTCACAAAGTTGTTTTGATAGTCAAATGAGACTACTAGTAACCCTGAACACACCTTTGGAACCCAGAAAGTACTATACAATATCATGTTGACATTATGAATTTCAGGAGTGAAACTGAACTTATCCCAACCACAGACAAGGAGCTGAACTGTCAGCAAAACTCTTGCATCAAAAAGTCCAACATGATATCAAATCCTTAGGAAAGTGAATTCATATTTCAGAAAATATGTTAAATTCCAGGGCAGTAATTAATAGGATCGTAAATGGGACCATGTGTCTGGACCAATTCCCAGGGCTTATTCAAAAAATTCACTGAAGTAACCGACATTTGGTTTGGGAATGTTTGAAGGGAGTGTTTAACATATTCAGCAGATAAGAGCTTCATAATTTTCCAGAGATGAGGCAAAAACCCTTATTTAAAAAAAAAAAAGCATGAAATAATGAAGTCATCAAATAAGTTGTATATAAGCTTGTAAACTGCATCATGGCCCTAGTATACACAGCCAATATCTAATGAGATCTTTCTCCTTGGTAGAATCTAGATACCACGGTAAAGGTCACGCTTATTAGAAATCCAAATGTTTCAGTTGGAAATAATTTCTGTTAACTGAGCCAAAAATCTTAACTGGTTCCTAACCTAACTGTATTGCCTTGGCCTCATCAACATTATGTTCTAGCCAACTAAACTGGGAGTCTTACCTCCTTCTACAATGACCTTCAAGAATATAAGCAAAGGCTTCTCTGTTATGACAGCGTGACACAGGGATACAAGGACAGAGCCAGACAGAAACAGCCCATAGAATAAAAATTTCAACTTTGAAAAAGAAAATTACAAAGCTCTTGGACTTGTTGAATTTCTAGGGAAAAAAAAAAATATATCCCCAGACTCTACTGAAGAAGTACATGGTCTAAAGAATTTGGAAATTATATTTATTTACCCTAAAAGATAAACAAAGAGGATCAAAATATCCCAACTTTGGATATTCCTAGTGATTTTACAATTTGGTTACAAAATTAAGTTAATTTACTTCAAGAGTCTCAGGGTTAAAAGATTTACTCTTAAGAAGCTTTCTACTCGAAATTGTTATTGTTGAGGACAGATTTAAAATGCATCAGGTATATTGAGAAAACTAAATGGAAAAATAACAACACTAATTGGGCTGACCCTCCAGCCTCCAGAAAGTTAAGATATATGTTTGACAGGTAATTAAATGCAATATTCTAAAATGGGAGTGAAATCAACAGAGAAACTCTCCAGAATACCAATGGCAAAGTGGCTTATGTTTCTCATACCTTCTTTTGACTCCCACAGAATGTTTTCCACTAAAATGAGTATTTGAGCCACTGCCAAAATGAAGAGCTCTCTCTGGGAATAATGCCTATTTTGTATGGTGAGAGAAACAATTTGATGCTGAAAAAATAGGTTTTAAAATTTGGTGAACAGGGTCCAAATTCTGGTTTTGTCACTTACTAGCTTGTGATACTACTAACTTATTTAATTTCTCCAGGCCTCAGGGTGTTTTTTCTCTATAAAATTGGGACAGTAATATGCAAGATTTTTTGGGAGAATAGAAAATTTTATATATATGTATACAGCCCACCACAGTGCTAGCGCATAGTATATTCACAATAAAAGTTTGTTGAGCTGCATATACAGTAAAAAATGTCAATCTCAGATAATATTCATAAAAGAGAACATCATCATTGCAAAGATAATAGCTATTATTTTCCTGAAAAGGATGTAGTTACCTTCTACCAGGACTATTCTTAGTGCTAACCACTTTCAAACACAGATCTGGCTTTGCTCTTAGAGGTCATACCCAACCACAAGTAGATTTCATCCACATCAGTCTTTTCTTTAAAGAGTTGTGATTTTTATCAAACTTTGAAGGTTCTGATTGGATAGCTCAAAGCATTTCACACCTGCTGTGATTCCAATTGGCTGAGTGAAAACAAGAAAACAGCTACATGCGGGTTGACCCACAAAACTCATTTTCCAAAAGGAACCTGGGCATTTTAAGAAAAGATAATCATCTCCAAATGGGAGGAGAGAGTTGTTTTCTCAATCACATTATTCATTTTCTTCCTATTGTATTTCTTTAGGGCCACTAGGAATAACGTGCACAAACAAAATGAAAAAGGGGATGCTTATTTACATTTAAGGGCTCAGAGAATGCTAATGAGATTTTTTAACTCTAAAAAAAAATCTCATAGCAATGAAAATATACTGAAAGGAAATCTACAAAAATTAATAAAGAGAAGTGCAGAAAAAAATCAAAGACTGAGTACATATTATACTCCAATGAATTGGTCTGCTCAACAATTATATATATATATATATATACATATATATATATATACACATATATATATATGTATATGTATATATATGTATGTATATAATATAGATGGCCTATTTGTGGTGATTTCCTTCGGTTTGAGCATGAACAAATTTTCTCTCTACTAAGAATGGGTTCTTTTATTCTCAGTTTCATTCAAGTAATAGTGGACTCAACTTTTCCTCAGTATTGTGGGATACCATGCTGCGGAAATGGCTTCATATAATGAGCACCGGCGGGGTGAAAGAAATGCTGCTCGTGTTTACACTGGCACGCGGGCACACACAAAAGCTCCAGCGCACCAGCGTTCTGTTGATCTGCTCATTCTCTCCAATATGGGTCCTGCCGAGACACAATCATGAGCGAAAATAACAAGAAGTCAGCTAACAGATCTGGTGTGGGGACGGGGAGAAACGCCTTTTTAAAATAAGACTATAATATGGTCATACAGTGCTGAAATTCACCTACACTGGTCAAAATGATTCATAAAGATGAAGTTTCAAGTCTATTCAAAACATTGCCATGGGAGCTCTACTGGCACACATCAAATAATAGAGTCCAAGGGCGTTAGCCCATCTACAGGAAATATCCCTTATCTATGCCACCCCTTCTCCCTGCCCTTCTTACCACCCAACTTAAGGGTAGTGCTGGAGGCAGCCAACAGTAGGTCATGTGGCCAGAAATGGACACAGTTCATAATGGATATGTAGTACATAACATGAATACAATAATTTTATGATCTGTGAGCTTCATCACCATGCCTCCATTTTTAGGAAACAACAATAATTTTTAGTCATTTATGAGACTTCCTACGGAAGACTGAAATCGATACCATGTATCTTCCTGGCCTTCCCATCCCAAGGAATACTGATTTTGTATGAGCATTTACCAGAGATTAAGTTCCATAAACGTTAGGAAAAAGAAAGGTAATAACTTAACCTGGGATTCCCTTAATTAGGTGTAATGTTCTGTATTGCCATAAATAATCTTACATCAGAGCCTCAAAATCAGTTACATTTTGGAAGGCATAGTTGATATTGCAGTAATTTGCTCTGATATCTCAATAATGAATCAACAGCATGTCTGTATGCCATGACACTGGTAGTAGGTACATTGCAGAAAAGAATCTAGGCTTAGGGAAATGTCTGGCCTTAACCCCCAAACTGTTAGCAGAGGGAATACAAGTGAAAGCAACATAAAAAGCCATATAATGAATTTAATGACACTCAAATGGCTTGATCTCTGCTGGATGCCACTGGCATCCCTTTAAACATCCCATTCAATGCTACTCACAATACCAGCAGCATCACTTTTATGGACAATTTTCAATTTGCCGTGACTCTTTGGACCAATTCAACCATCCAATCACTGCAGTTAAAGTGTTGGAACAAAGGTAAGTTAATGGCTCAAAATAATTCTTCCTCTGCCACCATGATATCTCTCCCACCTCCCCAGTTCTGATCTTCCTTTCTATATTTGTCTGTTAGATGGACAAAAGGTTAAAGAGAACCAGAAGAACTGAGAGGAGAGAGATTCGGCAACCACTCATGGCCCTAAGGCCCAATACCAGAACCTGTGATATCATCCCACCAAAGACATGGAGACTGGAAAAGACTCAGAAATAAATTTGACAGTGAGACCACAACGGGAAACAGTCTTGCTCTTGGACAGATTTTGAATTCAAACACTCCTAAATGGAAAGGCCACGAGACCTAGAAGAAATGAAGTGTAGGAAGGATTATGGTGGTGGATTCCTAAGAATTCTTTCAGTTGTAATTGACAAAATCTAACACAAGATGACAAAAATAAATGGGATTTTTTTCAATTATGTAGTTAAAAACTCCAGAGAGATTCTAGCTTCAGGAATGGTTTGAACCAGGGACTTAAACAATGTCTTCAGAACACCATTTCTCTATCTCTCCATTCTATAGCTCTGTTTCTCTCAGTAGGTTCTTTCCTGTCATTCATCCCAACAACTCAGTTGTCCCAGCATAAAAAAAAAAGAGCTTAACCTTCTCATTATGTCCAATAAAAACACCCAGGTTTGAGTTCCATTGATCATTACAAGTTCACATACCCTTCCATGCAGTGAAGGTAAGTATGGTGGGGAGGGGCATACTGGCCCAACCCACAGTTCCTGGTCTGAGAGTTTTCCAAAGGAAAACTGAAGTGCTATTACCCCAACAGAGAGAAATTGACACAGGGAAGAACAAAGCAAAAGATATCCACCACATTAGGGCTTCATGCTTAAGGAGGAAATGTAATCTAAACATGCACAGTTTAGTTAATATAAGAGAAATTGCTAAATGTCCCTCAATATCCATTTTCTCTTTCTTTTTACTGATACTAAATTTCCCAAGTCTCTTCTTGTACACCACCACCCTTAAAGTTAGGTGTGGCTGTCTCAGTTTAAGTTGATGGGATGAGCGAGAAAGTCATGTGCAACTTTCAGATCATCTCAGAGATAAAGTTGCTTCCAGGAAATTCTTTCTCCCTTCTTGCTACGTGAGAAATAGCCACAACTGCAGCTACTATTCTGAACCAAGATATAGAAGCCATATATTGAAGATGACAAAGTTGACCCACTAGCCTGGATCACTAAATGACCTGGTAGAGCAGAAAGGTCTACCCAACCTAAACTACCCAACCACCTTTGGACTTTTACCTGAGATACAAGTTAGCACCTTGTCCATCTATCTTTTATGTCTTATTTAACCCACAGTATTTTGGGAGTCTTTTTGTTTACCTTACACCCTAACTAATATAAGACTCACTGCAGCCAAGTTCTAGAGAAAAATGGCCAAATTATTTTAACTTTTTTTAAGTTTATTTATTTATTGTTGAGAGACACAGAGACAGCGTGAGTGGGAGAGGGGCAGAAAGAGAGGGAGACAGAGAATCCCAAATAGTCTCCGTGCTGTCAGTGCAGAGGCCGATGCGGAACTTGAACCCACAAAACCGGGAGATCATGACCTGAGCCAAAACCAAGAGTCAGACGCTTAACTGACTGAGCCACTCAGGCACCCCAAAGTATTTTAAAAGGCGAAAGATTTATACAATCTGAAGAGAAACCAGAGTATGGCCAAAATATTTTAAAATAATGGACCCATAGGGTTTATGAGTACATTTTATTACATAATATGTAGCATTTTATGTAACCATAATACTAAGATATATATTAATAGCATATTTCTTACTCTTTCTAACATTAGATTCTTACACAAGTAAAAGAATAACAATAGTTATCTCTGGGGGGTAGAATTAGACATTATTTTTACTCTCTTCTTCATGCTTGTCTTCATTTTGTAAATTTTCTAAAATTAACTTATAATATGTTTGAAGTAAAGTACAGGTTATTATCAATCTTATAAAAAGGACTGCAATGGCTTTTCCAAGGGAATTCTGTTCAGGAAATTAAGATATATTCACTGTTAAGTGACAGATGATATAGTAACGGTCAAGAGCCAAGTATATAATTTCAGATACCGCGGTAGCTTACAAAACTGGTCACATATTCTCTCCATTTCTGTATCTACACCCTTTTGCAAAATGACTGTGCACTTTTTTTCTTTTTATTATTTTAGAGACAGAGAGAGAAAACACAAGTGGGGGAAAGGGGCAGAGGGAGAGAGAGAATCTCAAGCAGACTCCAACTTAGTGCAGAGCCCGATGAGCCCTGGGATCATAACCTGAGCCCAAATCTAGAGTCGGATGCTCAACCTACCGAGACACCCAAGTGCCCTTAGACTGTGCTGTTCTCTCCAATAAGAGATAGAAACTATTCCCCCACCCCTTCAAATGTGACCCTGCCCATGTGATTTGCACTGGTCCATGAGACACTGGCAAACATGATGGGAGCTAAGACTTGAAAAGTACTTGCACATTGAAGCTTGCTCCTTCCTGCTGTTCTTGGAAACTCAGAGAACACCACGTGTGAACAAGGCCACTCTAGTCTGCTGGATGATGACATGTGTCCAAGTTAACTTTGTTGCCCTAGACAATATCAAGCCAATCACCAGACATGTGAATGGGACCATACTAAACCATATAGCCCTGGCCATGCTGGCCCAGACTGAAAGGGCCAGCCAGATGATCCACAGCACTGTGAGAAATAGTCCCATTTGTAGAGCCACAAGTTTTGTGGTTGATCGTTATACACCCTCTTAAATACAGGATGTCCTCTAGTTTAATCATTTTAAAGAGTAAAGTAGGGGCACCTGGGTGAGTTAGTAAAGCATCTGACTTTGGCTCAGGGGATGATCTTGCAGTTCGTGGGTTTTAGCCCTGTGTCAGGCTCCCTGCTGTCAGCTCAGAGCCTGCTTCCAATCCTCTGTCTCCCTCTCTCTCTTCCCCTCCCCCCACTCATTCTCTCTCTCCCTCTCTCTCTTTCTCTTTCTCTCAAAAATTAACATTAAAAAAGAGTAAAGTACACGTTGTACAGATTTTACTGATAAAAATGATGAACTTACCAGTGAATACAGATCATAATTTGAGTTTGTTTGGCCTAAAGCATAGCGAAAAAAATGACTAAAGCCAGAAGGTAGAAATTGAAAGCAATATATAAAAGCTGTAATGAATAAGGCATTTTTAAAGTTACAAGGTTCAAGTAGCATTCTACAATTATTTTTCCTTCCTATATAATTCTCAGGAGAAGTGTTATGGGCAGGAGAATCATAGATGTTTTGAACTGGAAAGGAATTTATGGTTCATGAGATTCCTGCACTTCACTTTACAGTTGAGAACACAACGACTTAGAAAGGTGAACTGGTTTCCTATGTTTTACAAAACTTATGCCAACTCCAAAAAAATGCTTCACTGCATTGCAAAGATTTCTTGATTCTAACCCCAAATCATAGGGCAATTTCAGAACCTCAGAGACAATGGGTTTAGGAATTTTGAATCAGAACACCACCTGACACTTAGTAAGAGCCCAGCGTAAGAAAATCACAACAGGCAGCTTATGGATGTAATAAGGTCACAGCGAGTCCAAGGAGCTCTCCATCAACATTGGCTCGGTTCTAATGGCACCCTTGTACTCTTCCTCTAAAATACAGCCCCCCAAAGTTGAAGGTAGATAGAATTTTGAAGGAAGATAGATTCTGACTGGCAATAAGGGATCATAAGAATTTGATTAAAGCCTTAGATTTCTCTTCTGCCACAAACTCCCGATGAAAATTCTGCTGTAGACTGAATGTTTGGTCTCCTCAAAATTCATATGCAGAAACCTAATCCCGGGGCACCTGGGTGGCTCAGTCGGTTAAGTGTCCAACTTGGACTCAGGTCATGATCTCACAGTTCGTGGGTTCGAGCCCCGCATCAGACCCTGTGCTGACAGCTCGGAGCCTGGAGCCTGCCTCAAAATCTGTGTCTCCCTCTCACTCTGCCCCTCCCCTGCTCACGTGCTCTCTCTCTCTCCCTCTCAAAAATAAACATTTAAAACATTTAAAAAAAAGAAAGAAAGAAACCTAATCCCAATAGGATCGTACTAGGAGGTGGGCCTTTTGGAAGGTCCACAGGTGGTCACTGCTTTTATAAAAAGAGACCCCAGAGAGATTCCTCGCCCCTTCTACCACGTGAGGGCACAGCATGAATTTGGTCATCTATGAACCTGGAAGTAGGTTCGCACCTGACATCAAATCTGCCAGTGCCTTGATCTTGGACTTCCCAGTCTCCAGAACTGTGGGAAATAAATGTTTGTCATTTAAGTCACCCAGGCTACGGCATTCCTGTTACCGCAGTGTGAACTAAGACAAATGTGCACGGCTGAAACGGATAACTTCTAGAATCACGCACTCAATTTATTACCAGAAACCAACTACCTCATAACCTCAGAGGCTTATAACAACAATGTATTACGTCTCCCAATTCTACAGGTTGACTAGGTGGTTCTTCTGGAATCTCTCCTGGATGCAGGTGTGCAGCTTTGTTTGGCTGGCAGATCAGCTGGGGCCATGCTCAGTGGGGACAGAGCATAGCTGAGCCTCTCTCCACTTGGTCCTTCATTCAGGACGTCTCCATGCATGGTGACTGCTGGGCGGTCCCCAAGAGGACAAAGAAAGGCTCCGGGACATAGCCAACTCAGACTCAGGGGGCGGGACAATAATTACAGTCTACACAGTAGCCGCACTTTTCATCTTCCCGCAAACACCGATCCAGGCTCAAAAATCTACTCTTCTGCCATTAAAACCTAGTGAAAGTGACACTGCTGGATTGAAATTCTCTAGAATTGCACACCTAAATCTTTCAGTTGCACCACCCTCAAGTTTCTCTACGGAAAGACTGTGGTACTTGCCCTATTGTGATTGTCAAAGACATTAATAACCCTCCTGAAAGAAATGCTGCATTAGAAATTATGCTGAATAGTTATCACCACAAGTCATTTTCAAGATGATTATAAATTCAGCACTGCCAACACACAACGCCACGAAAGGAAGTGCTAGAGTTTTTTTTGTTTTTTGTCAAAGGGATTTAAGAGTTGAATGTTAGAAGGTGTACCAAGAGGAAATATGGGCGAAGCTTTTTTTAAAATAATATTTAGGTGAAGATCTTTTTAAGCATGACTCACAGGCAGAAACCACAGATGAAAAGAGTGGCAGCTTTGCTTATATACAAATTTAAGAGACCTGTATAATAAAGAAATATATCACTTTAAAAAAAGAATAAAAAGAATAAGCACTTATAGTCCTTACTAAGCACCAAGTACTATTGAAAGTACTTTGCATATTTCAGTTCATTTGATCTTAATGGCCCTATGAGATAGATATTATTATTTCCCCTATTTTTAGGTGAGCAAACTAAGGCACAGAATGGTTGTATAAGATACCAAGGTCAAGCGGTAAGTAACATAGCCAGTATTTGAATCCAAACAGTGTTGGCTCCAAGGTGTACGTTCTGAATTACGAGGCTCTACAGAAAACCTGGAAAACATGAGCAAAATAAATATGAAAAAGGCTTCATGTCATTGATATGTTAAGAACTCTTACAAATAAAAAAGAAACAGAAAAATATACCATTTTCTAGGGACAAGGGCTATGAGCAAACAATTCACAAAAAGGAAATGTAAATGGCCTATAAAATATGAAAAATGTTCATCCTCACCAGGCATCATAAGAACTCTAACGAGATACCATTTGTCTCCTAGCCAGTTTAGCAAAGACAAAAGAATAATACCCATGGACATTATCTCTTTGGTGGTAGGAAGATAAATTGATAAAATATTCTTGGAGGATAGTTTTGATATAGGTATACCATTCAACCACTCAAATATGCATACAATTTGAACCAACAATTTGGATACTTCTAGTAACTTTCCCAAAGACGTAATCAGACAGGCACATGCAGATGCAGGTTAAAGAAAATTATTATTGCACTGTTTATAATATTTATTAAAATACAATGAAAATGGAAAATTGATTAAATATGCTATGATACCTCTATATATGGAAAATTATTTCGCTTTTATTTTCGAGTTTATTTATTTATTTTGAGAAAGAGAGAGACAGAGAGAGAGGCAGAGAGAGAGAGAGAGAAAGAATCCCAAACAGGCTCTGGCTATTAGCATGGAGCCCGACGCAGGGCTCAATCTCATGAATTGTGAGATCATGACGTGAGCCCAAATCAAGAGTCAGACGCTTAACAGACTGAGCCACCCAGGCACCCCTAAAAAAGATGACGTATATTTCCATTACCCGACATGGAAAGACGTCATGAGATACTGTTAAGGAAAACAGTAGGTTTACAAAACTGTTGAAACAGAATAATCCTATTTTTACAATCTGTGTACACATAGGGTCATGGAGGATTTTTTTTTTAATCTTTATAATGTCATACTCTAGCCTGTGTAGAACTCTTAACACATCACTTCTATAATTATGAAAAAGCCAATGACCTTATTTCTAGAAGTTTAGAGCACTGAAACTTCCCAAGCCCTAAAGCGATTCCCTTTAGAACAGCTACAGACAAGAAGACTTTTCTGTTCCTCATCTCAATGTACACCTATGTGACTGATTTTGCTAGAAGCACAAGGAGAACATTTACTGTTACACAGTAAGGGCTATTTGATCCTCAGAATGACCCAGCGGTCAGTGCCCCATGGCCTCCAACACCACATTCCTTGCCTGGCCTGCTTTCTAATCCCCAGTCATCTGAGAGCTGAAAATAATGATAGAGATAGCAAATCACAGCTCCCCAGAGCTCATCAGCCAATCCAAGTCAAGGGGAAAAAAGCAGCCCGGTAATAAATACTTGCAAATGGGTTTGAGGAGAGAGGACGAGAGCTCAGGAAAACTCACTTCATAAGTGCAGGCAATTAACAGTCACTGCATCGCGGGCCTTCTTAAGCAAAGCTGTCACATGCTCCGAGCCAGGGACAGTCAGAAGCTGCAGAATGTCCTCACCTGCTGACTGATGAAAATGACTGACGCCGGGGCGCCAGCTGAAAAATCAATTATTCACATCTACTAGGCAGCTACCCCCTACACAGCAGCAGCGGCAGGTCACAGGAAGGAGAGACTGCTGTGCTTTGTTGTTAACATGCGCTATCCATCTCACTGGCCTTGGAGCTCAACAACAGCAAAATCGATAGGCTGCTTCAAACTAAGAAACAGACTAGCTGGGCGCCCCCTGCATTCCAAGCACCTGGACATCTCCTAACAACTCTGCCACAGACGAATGACAAGGGAAGAGTCCTCATGTCACCACCATCATTTTCCATACTCTGCCTTTCCTATTTCCCACGCTAAGGAGGAGAGCCCAACGTTTTGTGTATTCCTAGTGACCAGGACACCTTCACTGAGAATGGGGATTCACTCTCAAAGGCTCCTCGGCTGCGCGTCACGCTACTCGTCACCTGCCTTATGTCCTGGTGGCCCAAAAAGCTCTCTTCCCATAGGTGTACTTGTCTTCTGAAAGAGCAGAACCTAGTAAGATCAGGCTCGGAAAACTCACTGCAGTATTTGCCAAGCATTGTGAAAGAAAGAAAACATAAACGGGTTTTGCCAAATCATTTCTGTCTAAAATACATTTTAAGAAACTATTCACGTGTATGGTTCTAATGTCTGCCACTCTTTAAAAACAAAAGTTAACACAACTGTGGGGATGCAAAATGATAGACACTGTGGGAAACAGTTTGGCAGTTTCTTATAAAGCGGGGGTATATACTGATCATCTGACCCAGCAATCTCACTCCGGTTGAAATGAAAATTTATGCTCACACAAAAACCTGTGCATGACTACTTTACAGCAGCTTTACTCAGAATATCCCCAAACTGGAAACAAGTACAATTTCCCTCCCTGGGAGACTGGGGAATGGGTAGTAAACACACTGCGGTACATAAATAGAAAGGAACACGGGTCAGTAACAAAATGTAACAAACCACCAAGATAGGCGAAAACATGGATGACTCCCAGCAGTCTTCTCCTAAGTGAAAGAAGCCAGACACTCAAAAGCCACATACTGTATGAATCCATTTATAATGACATCCTGGATAAGGCCAGAGTGTGAGACCAGAAACCCGATCTGTGGTTGACAGGGGTTGCAGGTGCAGGGAGGGGCTAACTACAAATGGGCAGCTGGATGGAATTTTCTGGAGCGATGGAATTGTTTTTGTATCTCAATTGTGAAGGAGGTCATATGACTGCATGTGTTTGTCAAAACTCACAGAGGGGAGTCAAAACTCATACCGCAAGGGTGAATTTTACTGTATGTAAATGGGGCCTTAAACATAAAAAATTTAGGTAGGAAAAAGAACTGCACGAATCCCTCTACAGTGGTAAACCACTCTGTCTCTCATCCCAGTGCGTCTGCCCACTGTTTCACCATCCTCGCGTGTGCCACACTGTCTTCTTTTACATCCAGGCTAGATGTGCAATGCAGTTTGGAGCCAGAGCAAACAGAACGCCCCAGAGCGGATTCTTTCTTGCAAGGCTTTAGTACCATGGACAGAAGTACTACCCAGGGCCGACCCAGATAAAAATGCATTTATGGCTTATGAAGCCTCAAAACCTTTCCTTCGAGAGCTTCCTAAAAAAGAACAAACAGGCAGGGATGTCACACATATACCAAAAAATCAGGAGTCCTGGGAGGAGTTTTACCATTTACATGGTGGTCTTCAAAAAGTTAGTTCACATTTATATCTGTCAAGGTCTCAGCAGGGAAAAAAAAGTCAAGTTAGGTAGCTCAAGAGACTTCCCAAAGCATTGAAAGGTAAAGGGTATCAGTCAGAAGTGTTTGAACACCCAGACTTTAACAATAATGTGAAGGTGTTTCTGCTCTATCCTGAAGATACAAGAGGAAGAAGTGATGACATCAGAGGGACCTAGTGAGATATGAAGCCGTGAAAAGGGGACTTTACTTGAAGGGGCTGTCATCATGAAAGAACGACCCAAAGCCAATATCACAACTCAAAACTTTGGAAACATCATTTCTCTCCTCTATCTTCCTATTGGGGTCTCTCATTGGGTAAACCCAACAGGCCGACTGGAAAGGGAGCTTAAGTGATATAGGCCTTGGTGGTCGGCTTCTAGGACCCAGGGCAGGGCAGAGAGGGATAGACAACAGATCCGAGAAGAAGTGGAATAGAGAGAAAAAACTAAGAACAACAAGGACCATGTTATTTAGTAAAGTTATGGAGTCTGACCACGTCTAAAGCCTTGGATGTGTAAACAGTCTACGAATCTACCTGACAGTCAACTTTGGAAGCCCCCCTCCCCATTCCCTAGGTATCACACCTTCACACAGGATAATTCAAATTTCCTGAAAAATGCAATTACCTTCAGCCATTGGGCTAAAACCTGTTTTCCATACGACTGAATTAAATTTTACCTAATGGTAGATGGTCAATATCCTTAGTCAAGCAGAACCTCTTTAGAAAAATTCTCAGTTGCCTATCAAACCTTTGACCAACATACTTGAAAGGAATAAGTATAGGACTAGATTCTGACTTTTTCCCACTCAAGAGTTAAAGATCCTAGAGCTTTGTTCTTGCAGATGGTGCCACCATCTGGTAGGGCTTCCTCCCCCACTCCGCCATCTCAGACATTACATACCTCACTCTACCAACTCATATATTATATGAATATAATATAGACATAAAGCAGAAATAGTCTGAAAACCTCTGGTTTTTTAAATTCAGTTTTTATTCTGGATGTAATGTATGTCGATTCTGACTCCATAACTCAGGTGTATGAGTCCATACATATACACAAATATACATATACACACATATATATACACACATATACATATGTATATATATACATACATATACATATATATGTGTGTATATATATGGAGAGAGAGAGAGAGACTTTCTTTTCTTTTTTCTTTTCCCTTTCCTCTTTCTTTCTTTCTCTTTTCTTTCTTTCTTGAATTTATATAAAGTTCCAGAACTGAAACACAAACTACACGGAAAACTGGGTCACGTGAAGATAAACATGGTCTGTTCTCGGTCCTTAGAGTACTGCTTAGGACTTACGTGTGATGAGACCTGCTTTACTTGGATATTTTTTTCACAATCTCCCAAGTGACACTCTTCATTCTTCCCTTAAACCCAGAAAACTTTGTTTCATATCCCTGTATGTTTCTGGCTGCAGAGGGAATAAAAACAACTCCGCAGCATGAGAAAGAGAACTATACAGGGAGGCGAGCCACGAACAAACAGCCTTAAGCAACACAGCCTCTGTTGTGCTCGAAAGTCCACCAACGGCATCTGGTGGTGCCGGCCAAGGCACTGGTGCTGCCAGCCAACAGATCATCAGCCCGCAGCTCCCTCACTGAGCTCCCAGGGGTGGCGGTGTCCAGGCTGCTTCTTGAGCGGACGTAAGCAGTACTGAGGCTACTCCTCTGTCAAAACCCTAACGCTCTTCATCCATCAGGCGTTGCATTGTTGGACTGATGCCTGAGAGTAATAACGTATTAGGCGGGTCACCCGGGGCTCCCGAATTGAAAGGAAGGGGCTAAGCAGCATGCACGCGGGCTGCTGACACCTTGCCAATGTGGGGTCTTCGTCCAATTCAAAGACTGCCAGAATCTATTTCCAGGAAATACAGTCAGACAACCAGTGGCTGGTTTGAGCCACCTCATTTTCTGAACAGTTCTGTACAGAGCGGCTGACCACCTGGCTAATTTGCCTCACAGTGCGAAGGTGGAGGCCCTCTGGCACTATTCAAAGGGCCAGGTGAGCACATTCTCAGTATCACACAAGACTAAATGCAGCTCTCTCTCTCCAAGGCCTGAGGCAAAAGCGCAAAGCAGACTCTTCACGGGAGTCTTTCCTTCCTTTCTAAATCACTTTTCCTTTCACCTCTTCCCCATCCTGCTCTTATGCAAACCCATTCCTTTTCTTCCATTTCCTGTCCTCTTAATGATCTATGACTCTCCAAAGCCCCAATCTTCAGGACACCCAGCAGTAGGTTATCCTTCCCCCCAAAAGTCCCTCGATCCAAAATCACTTCCCCCTCACTAGTACCCCATCAGATACACATGATGGAGAACTTAAGACTCTCTAGAGATCTGTGGATTTTGAGGTAGAAATTGTTAAACCGCAATAACATCACTCGCAAAGAAAATAACGAGAATATGGGCTTCTCCATTTTCAATTGACTTTGCCTCCCTCAGTTGTCCAGAGGGAAGACAGTGGAGGGGGTGGGGAACTCTCCACCATTTCAGACCCCCTTTCCCTAAAGGAGAATTAATTTCCTGTCTGGCCTCCTCCAGGAGGAAAGTATAAATGAAACGACACCTATCTCTCCCATGGAAGCCATCATTCACTTTATGATACCCCATTTCTACCTTGTAAATAAGGTTTCAGAGAGGTCATTAAATCTATTTTAACAATTTGTATTAAATTATCCTTTTCAGAAATAAGTTTATCATATGTGTGTCACAGATCCTTAACTTCCAAATTTATGTCACTAATAATAATTTTAAATTACTGTTTTTTACTTAACCTCTCTAACTTTGGGGATCCTATGTTTTCCTCATAATTATCCTACTTTCAGTTTGATTCCATGTGACCTGTCTTAGTACGTTTTTAGAAGTAAATGGGGTATAAGTAAATGACAATACAAATATATTTTAATTTTTTAATGTTTATTTTTGAGAGAGAGACAGAGACAGAGCATGAGTGGGAGAGGGGCAGAGAGAGAAGGAGACACAGAATCTGAAAGCAGGCTCCAGGCTCTGAGCTGTCAGCACAGAGCCAGATGCGGGGCTCAAACCCACGAACTGTGAGATCATGACCTGAGCTGAAGGCAGATGCTTAACCGGCTCAGCCACCCAGGTGCCCCAATACTAAAATATTTTAAATACCCCTACAGATGATAAATATAATTGTCCTGATTCTAGCAACCAGCATAGTCACATGCTCAGGCAGGGGTAAGATACTAACTCCGAAGCTGTAAGAGGACCCAGGGCTAACAAAGCTAGTAAGATGTTGGCAACTTACTCCACAGAATCGGACTCACCGGCTATTGAAACAACTCACACACATGAAGCAGAATGACCTCTGGAGAGCTTCTTTCCCAGACTAAACTGTCAACTCTCTTCCTTGAAAGACGTCTCCATCTAAAGTAGTATCTCGACTTCCCAAATGACTCCACCTGGCTCCTATGGACAGTATCTGAATGCAGGAAGACCATCACAGATAATTTCTTGTTGTGTTGGGTGCTTTCGGAAAGAGGGAGCAAGATTGGCAAACAGCAACTGAAAAATCCATTAAATAAATCTGTCAACAAAATGCAGAATAAGCTGGAAAAATAATGAGACCATTGCTGAATGAGGCAGATGGCTTGGCAACCGTAAAAGACTAACGTCAAACAAACACTCATTTGAGTCTTCATCTTGCTTCACTAAATTAGTATGTGAATTCAAACATTTGTCTTCCGATATTTCTTTCGCAATGATGGGAACCATGTGAGTAAAGACCACTAGCAGGAGGAGGAGGAAATGCTAGCCAAAGAAAATGGCACTTGTAAGTCACGCTGACACTAAGCCTTATGGGGGTATAATAGAAACTATTGGAGACCTTCCATCTATACCTCAAAGGCCTAAGGACACATGTGAGTTCTTCCCTCATGTGTAATTATCCATAATTATTGCCCCAAGTTTTTCAAACTTTGCCACCACACTCTTTTGCATTGCAGTAGAATCCTTGCCATGCTATTGGTGAACTGATCTTCGGTGATACATGTACTCACAAACAGGAAAGATAGATGCTTACCCTCCATGGAAGTGCACAGAGGGGTGGGGATTGAGGGGAGAAAATCTCTTAAGAACCTCATCCACAAAATGAGGGATATAGCCTTATTAAAAAACACAGGCTTCAAAGAGTTTATACTTAGGAATATCAGATCATGGCCACCAACCGCGCAAACACTATACGGAAGATGTGTGTGTGTATGCAGATGTGTGTCCCCTAACACTGACTTTGATTTTCTATGCAAAAAATAAAAAATCCAACACACTGAATATTTATAAGAGACCATAAAAGAAAATTAGTAGTTAAAAAAGGAAGCCCCTACAAAGGAGAGCATTTGCCATTCATTCTGGAAAAGTCCATGATGATCTCTCTTTTAAATGATTCACTATGAAAATAAAAGAAGTTCAAAATGCATCAACAGAATATTTAAGTGGGATTAAAGGCAAAATAAAATTTTTAAAAAGGGCTTTAATAAAAAAAAATGATGAAATCTGAAATCTTGCCATTTGCAATGACACGGATGGAGCTAGGGGGCATGACGCTAAGTGAGGTAAGTCAGTCAGAGAAAGGCAAATACCATATGATTTCACTCATATGTGGAACTGAAGAAACAAAACAAATAAGCAAAGGGGGAAAAAGAAACAGACTCTTAACTACAGAGAACACACTGATGGTTACCAGAGGGGAGCGGGGAGGGAGACGGGTGAAATAGGTGATGGGCATTAAGGAGAGCACTTGTTGTGATGAGCAGTGGGTGATGTACAGAAGTGCTGAATGACTATACTGTACAGCTGAATATAACACTGTATGTTAACTATACCGTAATTAAAATTAAAACTTAAAAAAAAAACCAAAAAATAAACGGTTTTATTCTCTTTTCAGGGCTGTCAGTCCAAAGTATTCTTGTGGTACTGGGAAGAGAATGACCTCTCTAGTCATCTTACAGAACTCTTAATCCTAAAGAGAAGAAAAACGATGCTTCGTAAGCATAAAATACTAACACATGATGGGAGGCCGTCTTTGGTGAAAAAGTACTTCCTGTTAGACAAGGACTGAAATTCTTGTAAAAGAGAGAAAGGCATTACAGCTTTTCTTCCCAGGGTCCAAGCAGACTCTGTGTGCTAAAACCTAGGAGAGACAACTTCAACGACTCAGCCAAGTGTGTATAGTCTGAGAGGAAAAACTACCTAGAAGGAAATACACGAAAATGTTAATCTATAGCAAATGCCCTTGGGTAGTCCACGGAGAAGACTTATCAACTTTCTGCAGTTTCCATATTTTTTACAATGAGCACATACTAAGCTTATAATCAGAAAAAAGATTTTGCACATCTTCAAAATGTCAAGATAAACTATAGAGATAAATTCTTTACATTGCTTTCCCTCTTTACCAGGTAGGTAAATGAGGCGAGCTTTCACCCTGAGCATCTCCCGTGAAGCACTTTTTCCAGTGTCACTGAAACTGTTGCTTCTCATCCTTTGAAAACCCATATGATGTGTCAAACCAAGAAGTTGTTTCCCCATTTTAACTTTAAAAGTGTCTGAAATATCCTTTGCACATAGAGTTATTAGTCAAAGCCTACAATTACAACCGGTTTCTTGCGTTAGCTCGATTTCATAAGGAACCCGGAACCGATAAAGGAGGAGTTAATAGATAAAAGGTTTCTCCTCTAGATACCAATTGTGTTACATCGATTACAATGTGAAATTCAAGAGTATGGAAATTCACTTGACAGCCTCTAAATAAGACAGCATGAACAAGAGTAATCTAATATATACTAATTTCAGTGGAGAAAATAAATGTTTGTGGGAGGGGGGAGTTTAAAGTGGCATTTAAATGTAAGTACTATTGTAAGTATTATTTCATTGTAAGTCCCCACTGTGCTTCATACAATGCTCAGCGCACAGTGAACAGTCAAGTGGTTCAGTAGAAAGAACACTGGTTAAAACTCAAGAGGTCTAGATTCTCGCCCTAGCTTCACCACCATGTAATTAGCTAAGTTTTAATCCAGCGTTTTATCCATTCCCTCATCAGTAAAATAGGAATTGAGTCTACCTCACCTGCCTCAGAGGCCTGGGTGAAGATATTGAGAGAATGAATGCCAATGAGCATCTTATTGACATAACACATTTTTCAGTTGGCTAATTTACCCCTTGTCTATAATCCTAATATGCAGACACCGATATCGGATTGCATCTCAATCCGATATCCCAAAGTCCCAAAGTCCAACGCAATCAAATTCTACCTCCTTCTAGAAATAAATTTCAGGACATGAAATGGTAAAATCAACGATATTTGAAGGGTTGCTCTCTAAGTTATGTGAAATTCCTATTAATATAACAAAAAAAAAAATCCCTCTTCTCAGAATCAAGCCAGAGTCCTTTAGTGTTTTGACAACTGACACACACTGAAAACTGAGCAAGAGCTTTGTTTCTTCTACGAGACCCCCACAACAGAAAGATCCACCCCTTCCCTCACCTTACAGAAGAGTGGGGCTGGAAAATCCTAAATACTTCATTTTCTTTTTTTTTTTTTTTTTAATATATGAAATTTATTGTCAAATTGGTTTCCATACAACACCCAGTGCTCATCCCAAAAGGTGCCCTCCTCAATACCCGTCACCCACCCTACCCTCCCTCCAACCCCCCATCAACCCTCAGTTTGTTCTCAGTTTTTAACAGTCTCTTATGTTTTGGCTCTCTCCCACTCTAACCTCTTTTTTTTTTTTTTTTTCGTTCCCCTCCCCCATGGTTTTTTGTTAAGGTTCTCAGGATCCACATAAGAGTGAAAACCTGTGGTATCTGTCTTTCTCTGTATGGCTTATTTCATTTAGCATCGCACTCTCCAGTTCCATCCACGTTGCTACAAAGGGCCATATTTCATTCTTTCTCATTGCCACGTAGTATTCCATTGTGTATATAAACCACAATTTCTTGATCCACTCATCAGTTGATGGACATTTAGGCTCTTTCCATAATTTGGCTATTGTCGAGAGTGCTGCTATAAACATTGGGGTACAAGTGCCCCTATGCATCAGTATCCCTTGGATAAATTCCTAGCAGTGCTATTGCTGGGTCATAGGGTAGGTCTATTTTTAATTTTCTGAGGAACCTCCACACTGCTTTCCAGAGCGGCTGCACCAATTTGCATTCCCACCAACAGTGCAAGAGGGTTCCCGTTTCTCCACATCCTCTCCAGCATCTATAGTCTCCTGATGTGTTCATTTTGGCCACTCTGACTGGCGTGAGGTGATATCTGAGTGTGGTTTTGATTTGTATTTCCCTGATGAGGAGCGACGTTGAGCATCTTTTCATGTGCCTGTTGGCCATCCGGATGTCTTCTTTAGAGAAGTGTCTATTCATGTTTTCTGCCCCTAAATACTTCATTTTCATTTCTCCCTGGAGTGACAAAAGGACAGTAGAAAGACCTACAGACTGATGGTCAAGTTAGGCCAGTGGTGCCAAAGCCTTGAACATGCTCAGAATGGAACAAACCACACAAAGCTGGTTCACTTCACACTACGGCTCAGCAAACTTTTTCTGTAAAGAGCCAGAGAACAAACATTGAAGGCCAAGTGGCAATTGTCTCAACTGTTTAACTCTGTTACTGAAGTGTGACAGCAGCCACAGGCAAAACATAAAGAAATATGTTCCAGTAAAACCTTATTTGTGGATGAAGTTTGAATTTCATGTAATTTCCAGATACTATGAAAACTTTACTATTTTACAAAAAAAATATGCTTCATTTGATTTCTTCACTCATTTATAAACATTAAAGCCATGCTTAGCTTGCAAGCTGCAGTGAAACAGGCCACACGCTGGATTTGGGCCACAGACTGTAGCTTGCTTCCCTGTTTTAGACAAACAATTAGCATGAATTTAGGCCAGCCTCCCCAGAAACAGATCCTAAGACAAGAATTAGTGTATAAGTAATTTATTAAGAAAAAGCTGCCATAGGAAACCAGTCAAGGAGAGGAGGGAGCAAGAAACAGGGAGGGAAAAGAAACTGTGACAGCCCTCGAGATGGTTCCCAGTGGTTCCCACCTCCTGGCATGCATGCCCTTGTACAGTCCTCTCCCGTAGTGTACCAGGGATGGTTTCTATGTGCAACAGAACACAAGAGAGGTGACGGTGTATCATTTCCAAGATGAAGGTATAAAAGACTGCCACCTTGGTCCTGCGTGCACTCTCACTCGCTCTCTCGCTCTCACTAGCTCTGAAAGGATCCAGCTGCCATGTCTTGAGGCACTAAGCAGTCCTGCATAAAGGCACACTTGAGGCAAGGGCTTGAGGTCTCCAGCCAATAGCCACATGAACGACCACCGAAGCAGACTCTCCAGCTTCAGATGACCACATTCCCAGCTGACGGCTCAACTACAACTCCATGAGACCCAAAGCCAGAAGCACCAGCTCAGCCATTCTCAGATTCCCGCCCCTCAGAAACTGTGTATTAAAACACTACTGTTGTTTTCAGCTGCTGAGTCATTGCAGTAATCGATCACATAGTCATTGGAATTCCAAGGCCAAACAAGGAGGTGGTCTCCAGCAGGTTCCAGAGAGTCACATCAGCCTGATCCCGCAGGGGGACTCTGGGGCCCAAGTTCCTCCTGAGTTACCCTGACCAGAGAGGTAAGGGAGCCTGTGTATTCAAACTCTAGCCCCCACAAGCTGAGAGCCACCCCAGGGAACACAAATTCCCAGGCAGTTCTCTCTCTCTACATGTGAGCGGCAAAATTGGGGGCAGGCTGCAGAGAACGAGCCACAGGTGCCGGTAGTTGGAGGTTAAAGGTTTAAAAGAGTTTTCTTTGCATCTGGATATAGCACTGACATTATCCACTATAGGCCATTTTTTTGAAACTGAGATACAACTGACATATGATATTGTGTGAGTTTAGGTGTATGACATGTTGATTTGACACATTTATATACCGCAATACGATTACCACCGTGGCGTTAACTAACACCTCTATCACATCACACAATGATCATTTCTTCTTTGTGCTGGGAACAATTAAGATCTAGCCTCTTGGTAACTTTGAAATTTATATTATAGTATCGTTGTCTATGATCACTATGCTGTATATTAGCTCTCCAGGACTTATTTATTTACCGGTTGCAAGTCTGTATGCTTAAACACCATCTCCTCACTTCCTCTACCCCGCCCCCAGCCCCTGGTGACTACCATTCTACCTGTTTCAATGAGTTCGGCTTTTTTAGATTCCACACATGAGTGTGAGATCATACAGTACTTGTCTTCCTCTGTCTGATTTATCTCATTTACCATAATGTACTATAGGATGTTTTTATGCATCTGTCAAATGTACAGACACGTGTGTAAAGCTGAATTTGAGTGTAAATGAATTAACTTACCAACAAGTCTCAGGATTCCAATTTCGCATTCCATACATGTCCCAAAGACAAGTTGAACATTAAGAATGCTCACCAGGAAAATCAGATATTGCTGCCTTTAGATAACCTAGCATGAAGACAGTCAATAAAATCACTTTGCCAGTTACAGATGTTAAGATAAATGATGAAAACCAGTCTGAAGCGCTTGGCAATGCCACAGAGATCAACTTCCCCAGGTGCATACAGTGTTCTAGCATCTAAATTCCTGAGTAAACGTAGTGCAGTATTACAAAGTTTATAATAAATTCTTCAACAGATCAAATAACTCTTCGACTAAGGACCTGTTCCCCAACCGATACTAAAACTTCTACATCTACCTTGGTATTTTTTTTTTAATTTTTTTTAACGTTTATTTATTTTTGAGACAGAGAGAGGCAGAGCATGAACGGGGAAGGAGCAGAGAGAGAGGGAGACACAGAATCGGAAGCAGGCTCCAGGCTCTGGGCCATCAGCCCAGAGCCCGACGCGGGGCCCGAACTCACGGACCGTGAGATCGTGACCTGAGCTGAAGTCGGACACTCAACCGACTGAGCCACCCAGGCGCCCCTACGTTGGTATTTTTTAAAGGAAAACTGAAATAGCCCTTGTCTCTAGATCTTAAATATCCTTCTTCATCTCTGCAAGTTACCCCACTTGTTAAGGAACTCAAACTGGACCAACAGAGTCAGCACAAGTGCACTCTTGCTAAGCATTGATTCTACCAGAGCCTGGCTTTTTGGGCCACAAGGGCAACATAAAAACAGCATGGACCGAACACAGGGCCGAACAGCCGAGCCACAACACTGCCAGGAGACCCTGGGAGGTCAAAACTTAGGTCCCCAGGATTCTGCAAAATGTAAAGGGCATGCGGAAGCATCAGGACCAATGCCAGTTCACATAGACCCCTAGAAGGTCCCGAAGCATCACACACATACACATACTGTACCAGTCATTTTTTGTTTGCTTTCAGATCCCTTTCTTGTACTTCCCTGCTGTGTTCCAGATCACAGAGAGGCAGAGCCCTGCAGGCAACCAGCTTTTCTGGCTTAGTTCAGCCAATGGCAGGCACAGGCAAAGCCTGGAGGGCAGGAGAAACAAAATATCCGGAGTACTTCTGCCCCACTGTCTTTTTCCTGCAGGGCAAAACTGTGTGTTCAGGGCTCCCATTCCCCCGGAAAACCCTTCCCTCATAGCTCCTGCCAGGAGATGGGAGCTTCTCAGAGACTCTGAGGATCACACTAATTACACAAAGCTTTTCAGACAAACTCACTTCACTGTTTTTGGCTGAAGTCTCCATGGTCTGCTTTGTTGGCCTCCTGGAGGCCACAGCTTCCTGGCCTTCGTTCTCACTTTCTCAATACTCATCTAAGCTCTTATTCCTAGATTAAACCACTTTATTCCCAAATTATTTAGAATAGCTCTGTTTTATTGACCAACGCCAGACTAATACACCATATAAGTGTATTTTAAGGGCCACTGCGTCAAAATCTAGCCAGTGTGCCATCTGAAATTTGTGCGACATCCCATCTTCTCTCAAAGTAACTAACATATCAAACAATCAACTGTGATTGTCCAGTTCAATATCGTTCCAACCCTTTATTGCTTATCTTCTTTTACTATAAAGTCAGGACAGCTGAAAACTCATCTTCTCAGACTCTCTCACCTCTAGCAGTGACCATGGGACTCAGTCCCATGCAGCGAAACACAAGTAAAAGTCAACTGGTGCTTCTTTCCAACTTTCTCCTTCCACTTGTCTGGATCTTTGGTAGTGCTCAAAGTAAAACAGCCATTGGTTATGAGTGTGCTACCAGAGGACAGGAAGAATTACCTTCCTTGATGGTATTCTTCTCAAGCTGTTTCCTCTCACACTCCTGAAGCATCAGACAAATAATCCCATTAATTGTTAAACCACTGTTTGTCAGCTCTTCTGGGATTTTCTGCCAAATGCAATCTCTAACTGATACAATTTGTATAGAGAAGAAACTGTGCTTTTTAAAAAAAAAATCAGATTAGCTTAAATTTACTGAGTCTCAAAATACACTCCCTGCTGGGTAAAAGCTGTGTGTGTCTTCTCATTTCTCCATTGTAATCATTATTTAGAACAATGCGTCTTTACCAAGCATGAAAATAACTTTCTTTGCAGTTGGAGTTTACAAAAGAGGCATGTTGCTAGTAAAGTCAACTGAAAATTTAATTATATTCTAACGTACACCAGAAAAAGTTACTATTTAAAGTAACCTGGTGGTGAACATTTTTACAATGGAAACGCTATTTTAATTTATCTTAAATCTAAATATTCAAGTATCAGACTAGCTTAATGTGGAACCGGAGTATAGGACTCTATTTTATAGGCTTTCATGTGGAGCTAAGAATTACGGAGAAATATATTTTCTTTAGAAAAGGATATCACACAGGTCAGTATACATGGAGGTGTCCAGAGTCCATAGAGTAAATGCTCCCATCTGAGAGGCTTCTCAAGCTAAGGAGCAGATGTCATGCTGCTTGATGCCCCCAAATGCCATCAGGGAGTATCAATTTCTCCTTCCCCTTTGGTTCTGCCATCCCAGTGAATGCAGCACACTGAACAGGTTCAGACGGTGGAGCCAGGCACCCTGCTGTTGGTATCTCAGAAAGAATTCTTCCTTATTTCTCCATCTCCCATTCCTTTATCTCTCTTCTTGATAAGCCAGCAAGCTGCTTCTCAGTAACATCTCTTATACAGAAGACTTTGCCCAAATAATACACGTCCTGTCTCACTGAAAGGAAGTTCTTCTCCACTAGGCCTTGCAGGAGAAAAGAGAAAAGAAGGAAAAACAAAAGCAAAAGAATACAGCGATTTCCCCTTATACAACACTCTGGCGCGGTGCCTAGTGTTTTACACTCGGCCCACTGCCAAATGTTTTAGCTAGTCTTAGGCCCACACTCTTTGACTCATTACTTTAGTCATCATATCATTCATTCTCAAATAAATCTTGCTTAAAATGCTACATCGACCAACTTTAGTTTATTCAGAAGCTTTCTGCAGCTCTCTATGATCTACCACACCAAACTTCAACTCTTCTCTCTGGTCTTTAAAGCTCTTAATGGTATTTATTCATCCCTCTGCCCTACCCACATTTATTTCCTAGGCCAGCCAAATATCAAATCATCTCTCTTGCATTATTTTATATGCTTTGGCTTACAAATAAAAAAAGAAAATCCACACCGTTCCATTGGCTTTCTTAAGTGAAGAAGTCTAGAGAGACAGAAATTAAAAGATTTATTCAGTGTCTTCACAACATCATCAGGTACCCTGGTTTCTTCCTCTCCTCTCTAAAATCCCAAACCCAAAAGCCCACCCTCATCAGAGAGCCTGTCCTCAGGATCACACTCCTCTGCTCAAGACATCACACACAGCAATGACCAGGGCAAGAAGAGAAGGCATTTCTGTCTCTTGTTCTCTTTTAGACAAGTAGAGCTTTCCCAGAAGTCCCCAAAATGTCCCCTCATGACTCCCTAGCTACTGTATCACATATCTATATCCAAACTTGGCAAGAGAAGAGGGACCACCAGGGCTGTATAAAGGAACATAAACACCTGGAAAAAGAAACTGGGTCTTTTGGCCTGGAAAAAGAGGGAATGACTGCGGAAAAGTCAACCACAACATTTGCAATATCTCACCTTGTTCTTATCCCTATAGATCACCCTCATTCCAATGTTTGTGCCTTTGTTCTTGATTTCAACAACTTATGCCCTCTCTCTTCCTTTCTGTCTAGACAAATGTTTTCCATTCTTAAAGATCACAGAGATGTAAGAAAGAAACACTGACACTGAAAGATCAAACAGCTGAAGGCACATAACCAAAAAAAGGCCAAACTGGGATTAAAACCCAGAACTTTCTAACCCCAGATCATGTGTGCCCCCTTCCACCCTCTAAGACCCACCTCCTCTGTAAAATCTCCAGTTGTCCTATCATTTTCTCAATTTTGTTTCAAGATAGCAACTTGATGCTAAGCCATTAACTTCTTTCTCTCCCAAATTCCTACTATGATAATCAAAGAAATAGAAAATATGAGAAAATCTGTATCAATCCTGGGAAACATGGAAGGGTGGCATGTTATGCAGATGGGACTGGGTTAAGGAAAGGATTTATCAGTGGGCCAATATATGGGAAATAATGGATACAATTTCGCAGAAGCTCCCAAAGTCAGAGCAGCTCTAAATGGGAAAAGGTAAACTATGGACTACACGAGAACGAGAAAACCCAAGCATTTCCAGAAGTATGCAAGTAGCTGTATGTGGGGCAGAGAGAAATCAGTGGACATCACTATCAGGCTCAGCTTGGATAGACACAGGGGCTGAGAAAAGCAAGGGCACTGTGCTAGAAGACTGTTAACAAGGACAACTGTGATCTTGGAAGAAGTGGGTCAGGACCCACCATTTGCTACAAAAAACATGGAAGAGAAAACACTTGGCCTAGCAGTTTGCTTTTCTTTTAGAGTTCCCAGACCCAATTCCAGTTTGGTGGGGGGGTTGCTCCTACATAATACCAAGCAATTCTCAAACACCAGCAGAGAGTCTGAGAATTCAATTCAATTCTGACACTAGCATCAGATTCCACTGGTCAAGCGTTCAATCCTTGACTGCCCGCCATCTCCCACTTCAGATGCCAGTTACAAACCCCAGGTTGTTACCTGTGTTACTGACCAACCTTCTACAGATTGGAGGTTCCAGTGACCTCCTCAGGTTCAATTAATTTGCTGGAACAGCTCACAGAACTAAGGGAAATGCTTACATTTACCAGTTTTTTAAAGGATAAGATAAAGGATACCATTCAACAGCCAGATGAAGCCAGATGCACAGGGCAAGGTCCCGAACAAAGAACATCTGTCCTCGCAGAGCTTGGAGCCCAGCTCAGTGGCACATAAAAATGTTTATGTAAAACTCTCTCAAAAAAGGACCAAAAAGCTGTCCTCTTGAATTTTTATGGAGGCTTCGTTACACGGTCATGATTGATCAGGTCACTGGCTATTTCAACCCCCAGCCTCTCTCCCCTCCACAAAAGTGGTTACACAAAGGGCTGGTCCTCCTACTAACCAGCCTCCACCTTGGGTGGGGTCTAAAAATCACTTTCATTAATCACAAAACACTTATTTTACCTTCATGGCTCTGGAGCATTTTCAGGAACTGTGGATAAAGACCAAACATATCTGAGAAGTATATTTTGGTCATCTGAACGACCAAATATATATTTCTTATACATCATTATATTGCAGCTTCCTTGCCCCATGTCTGTCTCCTTTATTCCCTCCAGTAAAATTAAATCCCTATTTATCAAAGGAAAACAATAGAAAATATAAACTTTTCTTTGTGTCTTAGATTAAAACATTACACTGGGACACACATGTCAATCCCAGTAATTGTTAAGCAAGGATATCAGGAAGAACAAATGGAAAAATCTTACTGGATGAAGAGAGAGTCAAGAGGTCAAAATATAAAGACCCTATAAGGATTTGGAACAAAAAAGTTTTAAGGAACCTCTTATAAAAAGTAAAGGAGAATAATATAAAAATCTATCTTTTGGATTTATATTAAAATTGGAAATGCCATTTCATTTCTAAAAACAGAACCACCTAAGGTCGAGGAAGATTGCTTTCTGATGAAAATAAAATATACTGGAGCTAGATGGACTACTGCAGAGAACTAAACTAGAGAATTAGAATGAGTTTGAAAAATTTCCCCCAAAGTCAGAGGAAATTGATAAAAAGATACATGTCATGGGAAAATGTAGGAGACATGAAGGATAAATCTAGGAGACTACTTGTCTTAACTATAAACCAGATGTCAGCTGGCCTTCTTGCTCCTTGGGGATCTAGGTGTAATTGCTTTGGGCCTTGCTTTTTCTATGACCCATGAAAGTCCAATGCAATCCCTTCCATTTCTGTTCACTAGAGGTTTAAGCTCCCGGTGTCCCTGTGGCCCCAATTTCCATATTTTGTCTCTACTTCTTGCCATATAAACCTAGACTCAACCCCTTAACCAGCTCCACCAGAATTCCACCCAGTATTAGATTAGTACACAGTTGACCCTTGAACATGCAGGGCTTAGGGCTACCAACCTGCCTCAGAGTTGAAAATCCATGTATAACTTTTGACTCCCCAAAAACTCAACTACTAACAGCCTACTATTGACCAGAAAGCTTACTGATAACACATTTTGTATATGTATTATATGCTGTATTCTTAAAATAAGACCCTTTTCTTAAAATTTTCACTATTTCTAGGTGTGTGTCTCATCTGTAAATTTTTTCAAATGGCTACAAATCTTCAAAAAATTGTTCAATATGTTTATTGAAAAAATCCATATATAAGTGGACCTGTGCAGTTCAAATCCATCTTGTTCAAGGGTCAACTGTACTTGAGACTCATGATCGTTTGCCTTTTCAGTGTCTCCTACCCTTTTTTCTTTCTCTCATCTCTGTTCCTCATCCTCTTCTAAGAAAATATTTCCCTCATTCATTCATTCTTTCATTCATTACATATCCATTATGCTGGCAATACAAGACAGACAAGTCCCTGCCTTCATGGAACTTACATTCCAGTGGAAGATAGAGAAGACAAGTAACAAATATAAAATATCAGATAATGTATTAGCTGTACAGGGCTGCCATAACAAATTGCCACAAACTAGATAGCTTAAAAACAACAGAAATTTATTCTCTCGCAGTTCTGGAGGCCAGAAGTCTGAAATCAAGATTTCGGCCAGGCCATGCTCCTTCTGAAGTCTTTAAGGAAGAATCCTTCCTTACCTCTTCTAGCTGTTGGTAGTGGTCAGCAATCCTTCTCATTCCTTGCCTTGTGGCAATATAACTACAATCTCTGCCTCTGCCTTCACATGGCTTTCTTCCCTGTATGTCTCCTCTGTGTCTCTGTAGCACTCTCTCTTTATGAGAACATCACTCATTGGATTTAGGGCCCACCCTCATCTAGTACAACTTCATCTTAATTTGATCACATCTGCAAAGGTGCTATTTCCAAATAAGGTCATATTCATGGGTACCAGAGGTTAGGACTTTGTTATGGGCTGAATTGTGTCCCCCGCCCCACAATTCTTATGTTGAAGTCCTAACCCCCTCGTACCTCAGAATGTGAATGTATTTGGAGAGAGTGCCTTTAAAGAGGCAATTAAGGTTAAATGAGGTTACTGGGGTGGGCCCTAATCCAGTATGACCTGTGTCCTTATGAGAAGAGGGGACAGGATACAGACACGTGCGGAAGGAAGACCATGGGAAGAAAGAGGAAGAAGAGAGCCATTTACAAGCCAAGGAGAGACTCCTCAGAAGAAACTAACTTTGCCTACATCTTGAAGTTTGACTTCCAGCCAAACTGCTGTTTAAGCCCCCCAGTGTATGGTATTTGTTACAGCAGGTCATAGCAAACTGACATAGATTTCAAGATATCTTTTGGGGGGGACACAATTTAACCCACAAGAGGTAGTGATACATGCTATAAAAACAAATAAAATAAAGGAGTAATCGAGTGAGAAAGAGGGGTGGGTAGTGGAATTCAGTTCTCGCTATCTCTAAATCACAAACTTGCTTACCCCAAACTATCAAGGTGTGTAGCAAAACAAAGAGCTGTGTCTATAACTAGATCTACTTTCCTTGGAAGAGGATTAGAAAAAAAAAATAGCTAATCGCTTCTCGGCCTTTTGGCTAAGATCAAGTGTAGAAAAAAATAGCTAAAAGTTCTGTTAAATTGCATGAACAATTATTCAGCACTGTCAGGCAGTGTGCCAAACTTTAACTGCACGATCTCACTTGATCCTTATAAAAACCCTATACATTGAGTACTGTTATTTTCTCCATTTACAGATGGGCAAACAGAGGCTTAAGAGAGTCAAATGGCTTGCCCAAGTCCAAATAGCTAGAACCTATATCCTCTAACCCCAAAGTCCCCTTCTCAACCACTATTTATAGGTTAAAAAGGAGGGCTTGTTCTATAGAACTTCTTTGGGGGTCAATAATTTCTTTGAAATGTAAGAGTTCTGTGTAACTGCACACTAGATATATGTATGACTTACCACATTTCTCCCTGTTTTCTGTTTTCAAATATGAAAGTAACTAATGGAAACACTTAGTGTTACATTAAAAATCAATTTCTTTCAGCCATGAGAAAGACCCAATGACCCATGTATTCTCAAAGGCAAAGTCAGGCCTCCTCCAAAGCCAAGCTCTTCTTCAGATACTTTGCCTCCCGTGACACACATCCTCACCATACGCTGAACTCACTGGGGAGCTACCAGTGCGGGCAGATACCTTCAAAGAAGGAATTTCAGTAATCAACCCCACGTCCCCCAAAATACATTTACTAAGCAGCTTAGAATGAAACAGAAACCCTAAAAATGCAGTTAGCCTAGGGGATTTTCAGCTGATTGTATTACTGTGTTGCTGAAGAGGACTAAGGCAGACGAGGAGACGCTAAAATCCCCAGCTTAGCAGGTGCTCTTTAGGAAACACAAAGCTGGGTCTTCTAAAGGAATACAGTCACCGCAGAAACAAGACAAAACAGAAATCCTATACCAAAGACCTGGAAAATGCTCCCAGCACCATGAAAAATAAGAGTCATAATTAAAACAAAGGGAAGGGGAAATGCAGGCGGAGGAACTCCCGCTGTGAGTGATGGAGCACCAGTCACAGTTTCAAACTGGAGACTGGGAGGAGGGACCTCCATTCCCAATCCTTCCCACTGAGTAACATTCATAGCTATTACTTTCTTGCTGTTTGTAGCAAGCCTTTATAGATGTCTTGAGAATACATCCAATATAGAAAAGGGCCTGTTGTTTTGGCTTTCTTACTGCTAAGCTATTGATATTTTAGGAGAGTAATTGAACCTCCCAGTACTAACTTGTTTTCTCCATGAACTAGTATCCCCTGAAGATAAGTGAGTTTGCAGGGCATACACGAAAGTAACCATAAATCCAGTGCCGAAATGGCATTTGTGCTTATCAGCCTTTGAGGGGGAAGGAGGCAGCCTAGCTGTAAAGCATTTCCTCCGGTTTAAATTTGTCCTGGCCTCATCTTACACACATACGCACATCTTGCAATTTGGCATTTTTTAAGAACGAGGACAAAAAAGCAGATTTATTTTTGCAAACTAACAAGTGATATTTCTCCAAGAGAACTGCCATGATCTGTTTGCCTGCACTAAAAAGTTGCTTTCATCCCACACAGTCCAGCTGTTATTTTCAGGTTGCTGAAGTAATGAGCAACATTAAATAAGAGAGTCGAAATCAGTCACCAAGACTCACAACCACATTTGGTCCCATACAAAGAGCCTTACTGGGAATGACAGTGTTCCTCTTGGCCAGGCCCCCCCCACCCGCCCCGCTCCTAGCACCTACAACAGCCCCCTTGCAGCACTATCAGGCTGTTAAGGCAGCTGGGAACAGCAGGGATGGGTGTCCCCCACCCCCAGCACTTACCACACATAGAGAAGAATAAGTCTTTTTTTTCCTAAGTTTATTATTTATTTTGAGAGAGAAAGAGAGCACAAGCAGGGAAGGGGCAGAGAGAGAAAGACAGAGAGAGAGAGAGAGAGAGAGAGAGAGAGAGAGAGAGAGAGAGGCTCTCAAGCAGGCTCTGCACCATCAGCATAGAGCCTCATGCGCGGCTCGATCTCTCGAACCATGACATCATGACCTGAGCTGAGATCAAGCATCGGATGTTTAACTGACTGAGCCACCCAGGCACCCCAAGAAGAATAAATCTTTTTGTTGTTGTTAATGTTTATTTATTTTTGAGAGAGAGAGAGAGAGAGAGAGCGCAAGGGGGAAGGGCAGAGAGAGATAGAGACACAGAATCTGAAGCAGGCTCCAGGCTCCGAGCTATCAGCACACAGCCTGATGCGGGGTTGAACTCACGAACCGTGAGATCATGACCTGAGCCGAAGTCAGACGCTCAACCAACTGAGCCACCCAAGCCCCCAGAGAGAAGAATAAATCTTAATCTGTCATCTCTCTGATATTTTCCTTCCTGCCTCTGCTGCCAAGGGGCCAGTACCTAAGTTAATGAAACGGCACTTGTAACAGACCACACCTCTCCCCCAGACAGGTGCCACCCTCCTTCTAGCCACATGATCAATTCTCTTAAGACAGTTCACTGCAGTCATTCAGCAACCTTACCTCAAGTGCCTATTATGTGACAGGCCACGTGCTATAGGTTATAGGTTAGGGCTAACCATGTTATCATCATCCCTAACCATGTGGTCCCTGAACCTCAGGAAGCTGACCTTTTAGTAGGAGAGGTGGCCAGTTAGACAAGCAACCACAACAACACGGGCCACGGGGAACAAGGTAAAGACGGCCCCGGAAGAACATACCCAGGGCAGCTAACCTCTTCTACCTAACCGCAGAAGGGGCTTGTAAGAGGAGGTGCATCTAAATTGAGACCTAGAGGATGACTAAAAATCATTAGATGAAGGTGGCAGGAGTGTTCCAGGCAGGGGTGACGACACAGGTGAAAGTTCAGGAGAGAAGAGGCGTGAGTGGGGTGCAGTGATTAGAGAAATTTCAATATGTCTGAAACATGGAGCGAAAAGGAGCCGTGGCTTCCCACACTTCCTTCCACAGCTCATTCTACTCTCCACAGCATTTGTTTCCTCAAACTTTGTTTGGCTCCCCTAACGCAACACTCATTACCTCCCCCTTCACTCTCAGAACATCGTATCACCCGCTGTTTTATACATGAAATAGAGGCCACTAGACAGGAACTCCCTCAACTTTCTGCTACCAAACGTAGAAACCTACAGACATCTGGGCCCAGCCTGAGTGCTCTCCCCAACCTGATCCTTTACGGTATGACTGACGCCTGCTTCTCAGGTAAGGCCAATCCCTTGATGCTTTGGATCCCATTTTCCTCTGCCCCCACCCCCGAAACTTACTTCTCAATTATTCCTACTTTCTCTTATATATTCAACCTCCTCCCTCAAACAGACAATTCCCATGAGATCTCCAATATGCTCAAATTTCTCCCATTTAAAAAAATGCCTCCTTTTATACCATATCCTCCAAGTAAACAGTGACCTATCTCCATCTTCTGCTTCAAATCAAAACTTCTCCCGAGGGTTGTCTACATGTGTGATCTCCACCTGCTCAGCTCCTCGTCGTTCTCCAGTTATTCTAACCTGGCTACTACACTCAATCAAATCTGGCTACCACACGCATACTAACCTGGCTACCACACGGCGACTCTTACTAAAGTCACGAATGACATCCACGTTGCTAAACCCAAAGGGGACATTTTTCCGTCTCCACTCTCTCTGATATCTCAAGAACATGTGACACTGTGACCCAATCAATTTTTAATGCTCTCTGTCCTTGGCTTCCACAGCACACTCCCTTCTCCTGTTTTAATATTTCTGTTCATTACTTCTAAGTCTCCTTTCCGTAGTTTATCCTCCACCAAGCCATTAAATGTCTGGATTCTTCAAGACGTGGCTTGGGGCCTTCTTGTATTCCCAGTTCTCTCAATGTAAAATCACAACCATGACTTTGATCATCATCTTCATACGGATAGTTCATAAATTTCTATCTCTGGTCCAAAGCTACGGTAGGTTTCAAAGCTGTGTATACATAAATCCACCTACCTGATGTTTTGCCTCGTTGTCTGAAATGTACTTCAAACTCTACATGTCCAAAACTGAACTCAGGACCTCCCAAGCCCTTCCTTCCACACACATATGCATACTCAAACATGGTCCTCTTCAAGTATTTCCTACCTCAGCAAATGGTACCATCACCCATCCATTTTCTCAAACCAGAATTACAGGAATCCTCTTGTATACTTCCCTTTCATTCCTTGCTTTCAACTTAATACTGAATCCAATTAATTTTTCCTGTAACATGCTTACATATGGGTGACTACAGGTAAAGAGAAGTTACTAGAAGTATATACACCAAAATACTAATTTCTACATCCCTGAATATTCTTTTTTACATTTTCTAAAATGTCTGCAATCATTCGATAACCAAAAGAAGAAATAATTGCTTTTTTTACTAAAAAGTATGTCTTCTCGTTATTTTATAACAAGATTGTTATGAAATATGATGACTGTACTGTGTTCATTCCATTCATTCATCAAAAGATCGATAGTCCACTGTGTACCACGCACTGCTTAAGCCCACAGGGAACACAATGATGAGCAGAAACAGACTCTGTTCCTGCCCTCATGAAGGAGAGACCGACGGTAATCAACAGATGAAAAGCACCACGTTAAGAACTATGAATAGATGGTATACGGTACCATAAAACCCCAAGAAGGAAACCTCACCTGAGACGGAAGAAAAAAAGATATTGCAAGTATTGGTGGACGTCCAGACCTCTTATTTAAAACATTTTAAATGAAAAGGCTGTAAGTTTTTGTCAAAAACCAAATTGTAATAATCTGTGGGTTTCGTGTGGTTTTCTATTAGTCATGTCTCTAGTCCCTTCTATCAGGATGAATAGTAAGCAGTCGCTTGAACTTCTAAAAGTGTCAGATAACGGACAACCTGATGACAGAGTACTTTGGCAAAATCAAAATTATTCTAAAACAATAATTTTGTACGCCCTCTCGTGGTCTTTCCAAAAGGTGAAAATCAAAAGTAAACTTTTCATGTAACCGTAAGAATTATGAGAAGACAGAAATTCTAGCAGAAGTAGAAATTCTAGTGAGCCAATCCCTGGAGAGATGGTCTCCTTTACTGTGTTTCCTTGGTTACCACTAAAAATTGGTGAAAGATACGTGGGAACAGTCAGATTTTATGTGAAAGATGTGACAAGATCAAACTTACCTCAGATAGAGTTAAACAGACACCGTCAATCTCATGGTCCTGCCCTTCCCAATTTATACATTTCGCCAATGTGCAAATGACTTAAAGATGCATAAAAATTTGGCTTCTGTATGCACTCTCAAAGAATGCTAGACAACAATAAATTAATACAGATTATCACCTCATCTGGTTTTCTAATATTGCTCTCCTAAAGCATTTTAAAGGGTCAGTGATTTTTCAATTCTTTAAATCATTTCGGCCAACGTTGTCACTTGCAATAAATTGCTAGAAGCCTAACTTTGCCATGTTCCTTTCCTTGATGAAAATGTAAATCTTTCCAAACATATTGATTTCATCGTTGTAAAAACAGAGCATACCGTCTAGCATTTTGCAAAGCTCTAAGTCACATCGTATGATGGGAATCTTAAAGAGAAATGCCACCACTTTGCCCATCATTATCATTTCTCCCTTCTGGAGAAGTGAAATGGTCCTGGGCAGTGCACCAGAGCACACACCGGGGATGCACACCAAAGGTACTGGCCATTCTTGTAAGAAGACTTCATGATTGGAAGCCCAAATGACAGACAGCACTGTGACACTATGGACTATTGAGCTGCTGAATGTGGGGACAGAAATGAATGTTGATTAGCGTCCGTTTCCTCTTTGGATGAAGAGAGATGATGCTAAGGCAATTCTTTTTCTTGCCTTTCCCAGAAAGATGAGAGAAAAGGCAGAGTGTCATAGTTAATGACTCTCTCAGCTCCATTACTGCTGGCCTAGCATCTGAGAGAGGTAAATGATATCACTGATTAGAAAATGAATCTTGAAAATGCAAGAGCTGCACAGAATGCTGGTCCAGAATTGTACAGGTATTTGAATGAAAGCTGAAGAATAAATTCATTTAAAATTACCAACCACGAAAATGTACCATTAAAGATGCGCATTTTGGTCCAATGATCATCACTGACAATGCCATTAAATACTCTTTCGTGGCACTACAGTCACAAACAGGACATTTAAATATGCACATTATTAAAAATTATAATTCTAGCTCAATTCCCACCAATCCGTAGGGATAGATATGCCTTATTTCTACAAATGAGCCTCTTTCTTGGGCTGAGCAAGTCCTATCTTAATTGTGTAACAAAGGTGAAGAGAAGTTGTAAGAGCGAAATGCTGATGGTGATGGTCATACTGACATTTCTATAATATATTGGATGTGATAATATAAGGAATTAGTTGCTCCCTGGGTATAAGGTAGACATTTTGAGAGGTGCATTAACTTGTTCAGGCTACTAGTGTACCATTTAGTAAATTGTATCTCCAGGGCATTAAATAGCATCTTACTGGTCAGGAACAAAGTTAGGAAAATGGGAAATGCATTATCTGCTGTGCTGAGAGTAGTTCATTCACCCCATGAAATCTAGCCCAATGATCATTTAATCCAGTACATTGACAATTTCTAATCTGGTACACAAAATGTGTGCGGTATATACCTTGATCTTTGGTGCATTGAGACAAATGTTCCCTGTGATAAGACATGTCTACAAATAACACCTAGGACAGCCATTAGACCACAAGGCCTGAACAAGAGATGGTTAGAACTAATGGATTTTGTCTCCATCCCCTCTCTATCAGCCATGTCTTCTGTCTTCCTACTCCTTTGTGGACGAAGCTATCAGATAACTTCCTCAAGATTCTTTCCTCATTCAGTGAGGACCTAGCCCCAAAGGCTGAACCAAGTACAAACAGCGCCCAACAGACACAGCCGCGAAGAAAATTCTGTGACATACGGGTTGCACTTGTGCTGCATACCTTGACTGAAACTATGTATCCACTGAGACGTGCCAAACCACAGCCATTTCATGGTTTGTCAACGAACATCAAATAATAGCAAACAAAGGTAAAATGTAGCTCAGGTCAATAAAAAAGAAGATAAAAAGGAGTAAGATTACAAATATATGACAAATACAAAAAAAACATATATTTGTGACGGTCTTGATGCTGAAATTACATGGGTGGCCAAGGAGAGGAATTCAGGTAAGAAAGCCAAGGCTAACAATGGAGTTGGAGCGCCCGAATTTCAATATAAGAAGGGGCCTCAAGGAGTTTCTTTTTCAATCCCATCACTTATCAAACAAAGAAGCTGAGGCCCGGAGGGGCAAACGATTTATTCAAAGTCACATGGATCACTAGTTACAATGAGAGGACTAGAAGCACATCTCAGTTCTGTCTTTCCCTCTTTAGCATGAAACAATGGCAATGAAATGCGTAAATGGAGGAAAGTGGTTCCTGGTCGTAGAGAAGCGGAGCTGATCTTCTGACAGTTTGAGGATCTTGCCTTGGACTCCTTCAAGGACCCTACACCATACTAAAAAAAAAGCAACAACAAAAACAACAACAACAACATGTGCATAATGAAACTCTATTTATACATAATCTTTAAAACACAATTCCGGGGCGCCTGGGTGGCTCAGTCGGTTGGGCGGCCGACTTCGGCTCGGGTCATGATCTCGCGGTCCGTGAGTTCCAGCCCCGCGTCGGGCTCTGTGCTGACAGCTCAGAGCCTGGAGCCCGTTTCGGATTCTGTGTCTCCCTCTCTCTCTGACCCTCCCCCATTCATGCTCTGTCTCTCTCCGTCTCAAAAATAAATAAACATTAAAAAAAATTTTTTTTAAATAAAACACAATTCCAATGTATTAGTAAATTCCCTGAAATACAAACTCACGTGCTGTGTGAGACAATGCAGTTTTGTGGTTCTGTTGCTATACTGTGTATTTAGCCCAGGAAAACAAACAAAACAATACTCTTCTGTGAACAGAGCCACCAGATTGTATTATTTAATACTCCTGATAGATGACAGTCATTTTTCCAAGAGGCATCTGGCCAAGATTGCAGGTCTCCAAGAGTGCCTCAACCACACTCAATCACTGCATCTCCCTCTATTAAAAAACTGGATTGAGATTTCTAGAACTCACAGCAATCAATCTGCTTGATTAATGAAATTTTTTTAAAAAGCTTTTGTTTTCCTGGCACTGGCTCTCCAAAAAATCAGATGCTCATTTCCTCCTCCATTTGTGGTTCTAGGAAAAAGAGATTTGGTGATAAATATTTATTATCTTCCAATTCCTGTCTCCCTTATGGTGGGGTTATTGCTTTATTCAGTTCCAGAGCTAAGAACAGTGTCTGCCATGTCATTAATAATAAACAAAGCTGTAGTGTGTGTGCAATAATGAATTAGACTCATCCTAGCCCATCTGTGCATGACCCCCATTGGTATCTTGTCGAACAAAGGTTCTGCAGAATCGATAGGTCCTTGGTCCTCTCATTATGGAAGTAATCTGAGGGAGGAGGTGAGTTAAGTTGTAAAATGTTATTGTACAAAGTAAGCAACCTTGGGACGCCTGGGTGGCTCAGGTGGTTATGCGTCATGGTCAGGTCACGATCTCGTGGTTCATGAGTGTGAGCCCCATGTCGGACTCTGTGCTGACAGCTCAGAGCCTGGAGCCTGCTTCAGATTCTGTGTCTCCCTCTCTCTCTCTGCTCCTCTCCTGCTTGCGCTCTCTCGCTCTCTCTCTCTCAGAAATAAATAAAAACATTCAAAGAAAAACAGGGGTACCTGGGTGGCTCAGTCAATTCAGCATCCGACTTCAGCTCAGGTCTTGACCTCATGGTTTGTGGGTTCGAGCCCTGCATGGGACTCTGTGGAGACAGCTCAGAGCCTGGAGCCTGCTTTAGATCCTATGTCTCCCCCTCTCTCTGCCCCTCCCATGCTCATACTCTGTCTCTCTCTGTCTCTAAACAACAAATAAATTTTTAAAAAAAATTTTTTAATAAAAAGAAAGGAACCTCTTCTCCCCAAAAAGTGTCTGGCAAGGAAGCAAAATTCTGGCTAGGACTGCCCTGGGGTGGAGGGAGGGGGTGGAGAGAAAGGAAAAATCACCAAGGCTCATTTGATAATGGAGAATCCACAGAACAGCCTTCCTATGGAAATTAAGCAGCTGGAGAGGAGCAAGGATCAGTCTGAACTTTTCCCATTTCCTGGCCAATTTAAAGTAGTTTCCTCAATGTACTGGTGAGCATTTTCCAAACTGCTTCATAAAAATTTCACTGACAACATTCCTATTCTTTCCCAACCTTAATTGTTCCCTAGTAAACAACGCTGTATTTATTGTTCTTTACCTCTGTTCTCTTGTAAAAAAAAAAAAAAAAAAAAAAAAAAAAAAAAGGCCTCCACACTTCCTTGACCTATTGCTAACATAAGGGATCCCATAAATCCACACTTCTCAAACTTTAATGAGCATATGAACTGCCGAGGAAACTTGGGAATGCAAACTGGTGCAGCCACTCTGGAAAAGAGTGTGGAGGTTCCTCAAAAAATTAAAGACTGAATTACCCTATGACCCAGCAATAGCACTACTTGGAAACTATCCTAAAGATATAGGAGTGCTGATTCATAGGGGCACATGTACCCCAATGTTTACAGTGGCACTATCAACAATAGGCACATTATGGAAAGAGCCCAAATGTCTATCAACTGATCAACGGATAAAGAAGATGTGGTTTATATATACAATGGAATACTACTCAGCAATGAAAAAGAATGAAATCTTGCCATTTGCAACAACAGGGAAGGAACTGGAGGTTATTATGCTAAGTGAAATAAGTCAATCAGAGAAAGACAGATATTGTATGTTTTCACTCATATGTGGAACTTGAGAAACTTAACAGAAGACCATGGGAGAAGGGAAAGAAAACAAATATATATGTAGTTACAAAGAGGGAGGGAGGCAATCCATAAGAGACACTTAAATACAGAGACCAAACTGAGGGATGATGGGGGGGTGGTGGGGAGACAGGGAAAATGGATGATGGGCATTGAGGAGGGCACTTGTTGGGATGAGCACTGGGTGTTGTATGTAAGTGAGGAATCACGGGAATCTATTCCTGAAGCCAAGAGCACACCATATATACTATATGTTAGCTAACTTGACAATAAATTATATATACAAAATATATATTTTTATATAAAAATATTTTTATTCTAAATAAAAATATTCCGATTCTGTACGTCTGAGTGGGACTTGAGATTTTGCATTTCTAGCAAGCTCTCCACCGATGCCAGTGCTGCTGTCTGCAGACCTCCCTTTGAGTAGCAAGACCCTAAACAAGTCATCTCTCCCTTTAACACTTCCAAGAGTCAAGCAAAGACAATACATTAAGAAGCGCACATAAACTATGACAATATTTTAAAATGCGGTATATATTTTAGAATAGAGGAATCTGACATTTTCATCCAGGGTCGCCTCTCAACATGTTGTTTCTCTAAATTATAATTCCCCTCTGACTGGATGCACAGATAAGTCCCACAAACTAATCAAGCCAATACCCATGTGCTCTTGTGAATGGTCCTGCTAGAAAAGGATTCTTCTACTGTTTGGGGTCAGTATGCCTTCTCCTCAACTAGATCATAAGCTCCCAAAACTACAAGAGACATCTAATATTCTATCTTCACAGTCCCTCGCTTAGCATGTTGTCAAATCCAGTGCAACCAATGTTACTGAATACCTACCACATGATGAGCACCATGCTGAGCACTAGAGAGGCTGAAAGGAACAGAAAACAATATGCTCTCAAGGAGTTGAGCAGTTTGCATAATACTCTCCCTGAATCGCTTAAATATGGCATAGTTAGCAAGCTAGCTAAAGTCAATACTACTCAGTCAAGACCATTGTATGATATAAAGGTAAATATATTCATTTCCAATTCTAATATTTTAAAACCAAATCTTCTATGTGAACTCCATATAACTCTTCATTCTTTGGAAACTGGATATCAGCTTCAAGACCCATAACTTCTTTGTGAATCCAATGTTCTGTCGTGTTTTTTATACACCACGACGTGACAGCATTTCAACTGCCCAGGGTAAACAAATGAGAAAAATAGAAAAATAACAACAAAAGGTATTGTTAATTCCTGAGAAGATTTGACAGCTCTAATATGGATGAATTCTCTACCACTGGAGTGGAAAGCATTCACAAACAATCAAAAGAAAGATGTTTTCTCCTACTTGGTACTCAGCAGTCCAGTCACACCGAGGTTAAAAATATAATTTCCATATTCCTTATCTAAGGGGACTCAATCAAGCAAGACTCCTTTCAACCCTCATTGGGACAGGAAGGAACAGATGTAAAAACATCTGCCCTGCTTCAAAATGATGAAAACACCACCGTGATATCAAAGACAGCACCGGGTCACTCCACAAAAGTCTCTAGTCTCAACATGAAAGTGTTTTCTCGACTGTCACTGTGGCGAAAAGCAAGAATGATACTGACTAACATTTTAATTACCAACCCGAAAACCCAGTTATTGGTCTTCTCTGTTCCATTTCACAGCATTATCACCGATATCCCTAATTGACGATTCCTCGTGTGTCTTTTGGGGGACTGAAAAAATGCTTGGATTCTTGACATTTTTGGTGCAGCAACAGTGACATCCAGTGGGTAGCAAGATTAACCCCGAAATTCTGTGCAAACTCAATAAATGAGGGTTAGGATATCCCAAAAAATGTTTTTGGTTATTGATGGTCATTTACTATGAAAACCATAGGCTTTTAACTCCCTTGGGACAACAATCTATTTAGTTGCTATAGTACCTAACAAAGCAAACTTGTACCTTGTCTAACTGACCAAGACATTGCTACAGTTTCTTCCCAAGTCACTGCCCCCTGTTACAGCAACAGAAACTTGCTAGCCAGAAAAGTCGTATTAAATTAATTTTACAAATAATATTCTTTCCACATTTGCTTAGATTCTCAGTTATTTAATGTCATGTATCACCTGAAATGCTTCCCATTACCAAAAGTTTCATAACATTTAAGTGCAGAAGTGTAATTACTAGGTTTCCTTTGTGTATATCTCCTTTCTGTATACTGTTATGTGCATATTTATAAATATATTTCTATAATATGTGATATATATTTTAAATACATATATATAAGATAAATCTGCACCTCTTGTTCAGTTGATGGCTAACAGAATTATACAATACAAATACAATGTTCATGGAATTCCAGACTTTATTTGAGTAATCTGGTTCTATCATGACTACACGTCATTGTTCACATTTCAGTTTTAAGTCACTTCTATCTAACTTCTGGCAAACAGACACCACAGGAGTGTAACTGTTTGGAGAAAACAACTGCTCCTCAGGCAGGGTCCCTCGGGCTTAGTGGAAAGAAGTTAACTGCCTAGGCCCTGAGAACCTTTCAGAGGAGATGCTGAGATTGCTGAAATCCCTCTGAAAGTACTAGATTTTAAGGTGTTTTGTGGAGGAAAAGAAAGAAACCAGTGAATCTGATTCATTAGCCCAAATGGGCTCCCTTTGCAAGAAAGAAAGCCAGGCTGCGAAACAAAAGAGAGTACTTAGTGATTCATCTGTGTATATATCCCCACAAAGTGATCCATCAAAAAACAAGATTAGATTCATTTTACAGAAAAATCAAATCTATACAGTTTCAAAAGCAGCAGGAAGCACAGAATTCCTGGGCTCTGCTATTAACACAAGAGGTTTCATAAGGCATTGGAACAGGCCCGTCAAACCTTTTAGACAAACTAAATGACAGTGTATAATGTACATGCCAAAAGCCAAAAAAAAAAAAAGAAAGAAAGAAAGAAAGTCAGAAGAATGCATGGAAATCAAAACATAAGAGGGTTGCTCCTAAGACATTCAGCATGCTAAGCTCACACTGTCCAATATAGCAGGCCACCAGCTACCTGTGGCTACTGAGCACGTGAAACACGGCCAGTCCAAACTGAGATGTGCTATAAATGTAAACTAAGTCCTGGATTTTGAAGACTTAGTATGAAAAAATATATATAAAATAATTCTGATATATTGTGTACGATTAGATGTTAAAATGATAACATATTAGATGTACTTAGCTAAATTAAAATACCAAAATTATTTTACCTGTTCCTTTTTACTTCTTTTTGTTTTAATGTTTATTTATTTTTGAGAGAAAGAGAGAGCACGAGCAGGGGAGGGGCAAAGAGAGAGGGAGACACAGAATACGAAGCAGGCTCCAGGCTCTGAGCTGTCAGCACAGAGCCCGATGTGGGGCTCAAACCCACCAACCGTGAGATCATGACCTGAGCCGAACTTGCACACTTAACCAACTGAGTCACCCAGGCGTCCCTACTTCTTTTTTCCTTAATGTTTTTGTTTCTGAGAGAGAGAGAGAGAGAGAGAGAGAGAGAGAGAGAGAGAGAAGGAGAGAGCGGGGGAGGGGCAACGAGAGAGAGGGTCAGAAGACCCGAAGCTGGCTCTGTGCCGACAACAGTGAGCCAGATGTGGAGCTCGAACTCACGAACAGTGAGATGATGACCTGAGCCACAGTCGGACACCCAAGCGACTCAGTCACCAAGGCACCCCATCCTTTTTATTTCTTTAATCTGGCTATTAAAAAGATTAAAAGTACATATGCGGTTTGCATTACATTTCTATTAGTACTTCTCTAAGCAAATATACAAGAAGGAACATGTTACTTCACATAGAACTTCTTTTATCATTTTATATACCAACCCATCTTAATATATTTATCTACTCCTCTACTATCCTGGCCTTCTCAAATTCACATACGTGATTTAAATATATTTTAAATAAATGATTACATTTTCTGCTACTCTCCATTGGTGTTAACAGGTGAAGTATAAATAAAAAGGCATAATTCAGTGATTAAATTTGCAGGCTCTGAAACCAAACTGGCCAAATTCAAATCCCAGGTCTGTATGAGCAAGTTATTCAAACCTTTTTGTGTCTCCCTTTCCTCAAATTCAATGTGAGGATAACAAGAGAATTATTGAGAGGATAAAACAAGTTAATATGTTAAATCATACCTGACATTGCCCAGCCATTATAAAACATTATTAATTATATAGTTGATTTACTCTTTATAATTCATAGCTTAAAAGGGAACCATGAACATCTGATACCTTCAGGTATTCTTAGAACTTTAAAGAAGCATTAAATATATATGCATTTAAAATTTCATCATACTCTTCAAATAATATGATTTATACAGTAAGCTTTCCTAAAGAAATTACTTGCAATATTGGCTATTTCTTCCTTTTTGTTCCTTTTCAAGAAAATTCATAAGTATTTTGACAATCATGTTTTCTCTCCTCATTACCCAGAATTCAAAGCCCAGTCATTTGGACTCTTCGTTCTTCCATCTGGAACTAGAGAAGAGTTTCTCCCTATTCTTTCCCTTCCATTCCTAAACTCCCTCCTTCCTAATCACATCTACCATTGTTCAGAGCTCATCCAAGCCCCATCTCTCCCACAAGGCCTTCTCCATCACGTCAGCCTGCATTAGTCTCCTCCAACTCTCACATTACTGCCTATTCGTTCATTCAACTAATGTTTACTGTCTGCCTACATCAGAAAGTCAGGCTCCAGGAACACCAACATAAATAAAACACACATGTATTCCCATCTTCGTGGAAATTACAGCCTGAATGGGAAGACAGGTATAAAATAAATCCTCATTAAAAAAAATGACTGTCCTGAAATATAAGCCAGGGAACTAGGAGACTAATGTATTCACATGCCCATGTTTGCTTCCCTAACCAAACTGCAAACCACCATATCTTTTATTTCCTTAATAACACCTCCAGGGGCACCTGGGTGGCTCAGTTGGTTGGGTGTCTGACTCTTGCTCTTGGCTCATGTCATGATCTCACGGTTTGTGAGTTTGAGCTCTGCATTGGGCTCTGTGCTGACAGTGAGGAGCCTGCTTGGGCTTCTGTCTCTCCCTCTTTCTCTGCTCCTCCCCAACTCACTCTCTCTCTCTCTCTCTCTCAAAATAAATACATAAATATTTTTTAAAGTTATCCTTCAAATACTCCAGCATCCAGTACAGTACTAACCACATAATAGGAGTGTAAATATTGGGTGAACAAAGAAACATAAACAGTATATTTTATTATTCAGACCCTACTTCTTTCTTTCACATGACCTACCATGTGACTCCCTAAGGTTCAACTTCTACCCTTTATTACCGCATGGGACAGAGGAGAGATCACCGCACTCAGATGATGTAAGCTACATGGTGGCACCCAAAGCCATCGACTGCACATTTATATCCGTTAGGCAAAGTGTGGTGCAGATATAAGATACTGGGAAATTTGATCCATTCTTAACACATCTTCACCTCTTCAGAATGCAGCAACTTTTCCCCAAGGTCCTTTTCATATGTAACTTTTTAAAAATGAACTATAACAAAACCCAAACCCCGCAAAAGGAAGAAAATAATAAAGATGAGAGCAGAAATAAATGATACAGAAACTAAAAAACAAAACAAACAAACAAAAATCCAGTAGAACAGATCAATAAAATCAAGAGCAGGATCTTTGAAAAGATCAACAGGGGGCTCAGTCAGTTAAGCATCCGACTCTTGATTTTGGCTCAGGTGCTGATCTCACAGTTTGTGAGATTGAGCCCCACATCGTGCTTTGCACTGACAGCACAAAGCCTACTTGGGATTCTCTCTCTCTCTCTCTCTCTCTCTCTCTCTCTTTCTCTCTCTCCCTCTCCCCCGCTCATGTTTTTTCTCTTTCTCTCAAAATAAATAAATAAACCTAAAAATAAATCAACAAAATTGATAAACCTCTAGCAAGACTCCTTAAAAAACAGAGAGGACCCAAATAAACAAAGTTGTTAATGAAAGAGGAGAAATAACCACCAACACCACAGAAATACAAACAATTTTAACAGAATATATAAAAACCTATAAGCTAACAAGTTGGACAACTTAGAAGAAATGGATAAAATCCTAGAAATATATAACCTACCAAAACTGAGGCAGGAAGAAACAGAAAATTTGAACAGACCAATCACCAGCAATAAAACTCAATCAGCAATCAAAAGACTCCCAAAAAACAAAAGTCCAGGAGCAGTTTCACAGGCCAATTCCACCAAACATTTAAAGAGTTAATACCCATTCTTCTCAAACTATCCTAAAAAATACAAGATGAAGGAAAACTTTCAAATTCATTCTGAGGCCAGTTATCACCCTGATACCAAAACCAGATAAACCAGACATCACAAAAAAGAGAACTATAGGCCAATATCGCTCGTGAATATAGATAGAAAAATCCTCAACAAAATATTAGTAAACTGAATCTGACAGTATATTTAAAAAATTATACACCACGATCAAGTGGGATTTATTCCTGAGTTTCAAGTGTGGTTTAATATTCATAAAACAATCAATGTGATACATCACATCAATAAGAGAAAGGATAAAAACCATACAGTCATTTCAATAGATACAGAAAAAGCATTTGACAAAGTACAACTTCCATCCATGATAGAAACCATCAACAAAGCAAGTCTAGAGGGACCGAATCTCAACATAATAATGGCCTTATATGAAAACCCCACAGCAGGGGCACCTGGGTGGCTCAGTTGGTTAAGTGTCTGACCCTTTTTTTTTTTAAGTTTAATTATTATTTATTTTGAGAGAGAGAGAGAGAGAAAGCATGAGTGAGAGAGAGGAAGAGAGAATCCTAAGCAGGCTCCATGCTGTGAGCATGGAGCCCAAAGCAGAACTTGAACTCACAAACCAAATCAAGAGTTGAACACTTAACTGACTGAGCCACCCAGGTACCCCAAGTGTCTGACTCTTGTTGTCACCTCAGGTCATGATCTCGCAGTAATGAGATCAAACCCTGCGACTGGCTCTACGCTGAGCATGAAGCCTGCTAGAGATTCTCTCTCTCTCTCTCTTTCTCTCTCTGTGCTTCTCTCTCTCTCTCTCTCTCTCTCTCTCTCTTTCCCTCTCTCTCAAAATAAATAAATAAACATTTAAAAAACCCACAGCCAACATCATACTCAATGGTAAAAAACTAAGAGCTTTTCCCCTAAGGTCAGGAACAAGACGATGTCCATTCTCATCACTTTTATTCAACGTAGTACCAGAAGTCCTAGCCACAGCAGACAACATAAAGAAATAAAAGGCATCCAACTGGTAAGGAAGAAGTAAAATTCTCACTATTTGCAGATGATATACTATACATAGAATACCCAAAAGAATCCACCAAAAAAACTACCAGAACTAATAAATGAATTCAGTACAGTTGCAGGATACAAAATCAATGTACAGACATCTGTTGTATTTCTATATACTAACAATGAAGCAACTGAAAGTGAAATTAAGAAAACAATCCAATTTACAAATCCACCAAAAACAGTAAAATATCTAGGAATAAACTTAATCAAAGAGGTAAAAAACCTGTACTCTGAAAACTATAGAACAGTGATGAAAGAAAATTCAAGATGATGCAAAGAAATGGAAAGAAGTTCCATGCCCATGGGTTATAACAAATACTGTTAAAACACCTGTATTACCCAAAGCAGTCTACACATTTAATGCAATCTCTATCAAAATACCAACAGCATTTTTCACAGAACTAAAACAAGCAACCCTAAAATTTGCATGGAGCCAAAGAAGATCTCAAATAGCCAAAGCAATCTCAAAAAAGAAAAACAAAACTGGAAGTATTACAATTCCAGATTTCAAGTTATGTCACAAAGCAACAGTAATTAAAACAGTATGGTACTGGCATAAAAATAGACACATAGCAATGGAATAGAACAGAACACCCAGAAATAAACCCAGAGTTATAAGGTCAGTTAATCTTTGACAAAGGAGGAATGAATATCCAATGGGAAAAAGTCTCTTCAACAAATGGTGTTGGGAAAACTGGACAGTCACATGCAAAAGAATGAAACTGGACCATTTTCTCTCACCATACACAAAAATAAACTCAAAATGGATTAAAGACCTAAACGTGAGACCTGAAACATAAAAATCCTTGAAAAGAACACAGGCAGTAACCTCTTCGACATTGGCTGTAGCAACATTTTTCCAGATATGTCTCCCAAGGCAAGAGAAATAAAAGCAAAATAAACTATTGGGACCATGCCAAAATAAAAAGTTTCTGTACAGAAAAGGAAACAATCAATAAAACTAAAAGGCAACCTACTGAATGAGATAAGATTTTTGCAAATGATATATCTGATCAAGGGCGAGGATCCAAGATATATAAAGAACTGACATAACTCAATACCCAAAAAACAAGTAATCCAATCAAACACCCGAAAAACAAATAATCTAGTGGAGAAATTAGCAGAAGACATAAAGAGACCCTTTTCCAAAGAAGAAATCCAGATGGCTAATAGACATATGAAAAGATGCTAACATCACTCATCATCAGGGAAATACAAATCAAAAGCACAATGATATACCACCTCACATGGGTCAGAGTGGCTAAAATTAACAACTTAGAAACAACTGATGTTGGCAGAGATGCAGAGAAAAAGGAACCCTCTTGCACTGCTGGTGGGAATGCAAACTGGTGCAGCCACTCTGAAAACAATGTGGAGGTTTCTCAAAAAATTAAAAATAGAACTACCCTACGACGCAGTAACTGCACTACTAGGAATTCATCCAAATGATACAAAAATGCTGATTTGAAGGGGCACATGCACCCCAATGTTTATAGCAGTGCTATCAACAATAGCCGAATTATGCAAAGAGCCCAAATGTCCATTGACTGATGGATGGGTAAAAAAGATATGGTATATTACAATGGAATACTACTCGGTAATGAAAAAGAATGAAATCTTACCATTTGCAACAATGTGGATGGAACTGGAGATATTATGCTCAGCGAAATAATTCATTAGGAGAAAGGTATCATATGATTTCACTCGTATGTGGAATTTGAGAAACTCAACAGATGAACATGGGGGAAGAGAAGGAAAAATAAGATAAAAACAGAGAGGGAGGAAAACCATAAGAGACTCTTAAATACAGAGAACAAACTGAGGGTTTCAGGAGGGGAGATGGGTTGGGAGATGGGTTAAATGGGTTATAGGCATTAAGGAGGGCTCTTTCAGGATGAGCACTGGGTGTTATATGTAAGAGATGAATCACTGGGTTCTTCTCCTGAAGCCAAGATTACACTGTATGTTAACAAACTTGAATTTAAATTTTAAAAAAAAGGACAGAAGACATGAACAGACATTTCTCACAAGAAGACATCCAGATGGCTCACAGACACATGAAAAGATGGTCAACATCACTCATCATCAGGGAAATGCAAATCAAAACTACAACGAGATATCACCTCACATCTGTCAGAATGGCTAAAATCCACAACACAAGAAACAAGTGTTGGTGATAGAGTAGAGAAAAAGGGACCCTCTGGCACTGTTGGTAGGAAAGCAGACAGGTACAGACACTGGAAAACAGTATGGAGGTTCCTTAAAAAATAAAAAACAAGACTACTCTACAATCCAACAATCTCACTACTGGGTATTTATCCAAAAAATACAAAAACACAAATTCAAAGAGATACATGCACCCCTGTGTTGCGGCATCATTTACAATAGCCAAACTATGGAAGCAGCCCAAGTGTCCATAGATGGATGAATGGATAAAGAGGATGTGATATACATATATATATATAATGGAATGTTATTCAGCCATAAACAAGAATGAAATTTTGCCATTTGCAACAACATGGATAAAGCTAAAGAGTGTAATCCTAAATGAAATAAGAGAAAGACACATACCATATGATCTCACTCATATTCAGAATTTAAGAAACAAAAGAAACGAGCAAAGGGGAAAAAGAAAGAGGCAAACCAAGAAACAGACTCTTAACTATAAGCAACAAACTGATGGTTACCAGAGGGGAGGGGGATGGGGGATGGGTGAAAAAGATAATGGGGCTTAAAGAGTACACTTATCATGATGACAAATAAAGTAAAATGATAAAAAATTAACTGTAATCCAATAACCCAAATATAATCACTGTTGTCATATTCATGTAGATCTTTCCAGTCTTTTTCCCATGTACCTACACCCATATATATTACTTTCTAAAAGTAGGGTCATATAGTACATACATTCTCACCATCTAATTTTCATCTAATATACATAGAATGTTCTTCTATATCACTGAATCTTCACCGATATGATGATGTTTGATGGTCATATAATAGGGATGAGTAATTACTGAGCATTAGTGTTCCTTTTACTCCATAGTTCTCTATTTTTCCATTGTGTTGAGTTCCCCTTCCAATGATTCTCAAGCTTTAGAACAGAGGAGGAAGTAGTTAATAGTAAATAAAATTCAATTCTTCTTCCTACTCCTCAGTTTAACCAAAGTGGCAAATCATTGTTTTTTATTACCTAAAATTTGATTTCCCAGCTATGGCAAACAAGCAAGACAACACTCTTCTCTAGCTGTCTTCATTCATGTTCCTTCATTATGAAATGAGATAATGACTGTGGAAGCACAGTGCATTGTACTTAAGGATACAGGGCTGGAAGCATAAATAACAGATTTTTCTGACTTAAAAAATAACTGCATGCTGGGGCATCTGGGTGGCTCAGTTGGTTCAGCGAATGACTCTTTTGATGTCAGTTCAGGTCATGATCCCAAGGTTGCCGGATCGAGCTCCACATCAGGCTCCACACTGAAGGAGGAACCTTCTTAAGATTCTGTCTCCCTCTGCCCCTCTCCCCCGCTTGCAATGCTCTCTCGCTCTCTCTCTCTCTCTCACTCTCTCTCTCCCTCTCTCTCTTTCAAATAAAATTTAAAAAATAAAAACAGCATGTTTAAGATACAGCACTAAAAATAACTGCTCACAAAGCCAAAATGTATAGTATAATCCTATTTGGAGGTAAATTACCTATTTTAGATAGATTTGGCAGGCTATGCCACAAAATGTTAACAGTGATTAATCCCTGGGTTTAGAACACATGGCAATCTCTGGGGCACCTGAGTGGCTCATTTGGTTAAGCATCCAACTCTCCATTTTGGCTCAGGTGATGATCTCAACAGTTCTTGAGTTTGAGCCTGCATTGGGCTCTATGCTGACAACATGGAGCCTGCTTGGGATTCCCACTCTCCCCTCTCTCTCTACCCCTACCCCACTTGCGCTGTCTCTTTCTCAAAATAAATAAAAACTTTAAAAAAATTTTTTTTAAAAAAGAACAGATGGTGATGTCAAGTTTCTTTGCTTTTACTTTCTTTTCTTTTTTTAATTTGCTTCCCTATAATTTCTCCCATAGCTATGTATTTGGTTTTATTACTCTTTTATTAAGTTTTTTCATTTTAATTCCAGTATAGTTAACATACAGTGTTGCATTAGTTTCAGATATACAATATAGAGATTCAACAACTGTATACATGATTCAGTGCTCATCATGAGTGTACTCTTAATCCCCTTCACCTGTTTCACCCATCCCCTCTGCACCTCCCCTCTGGTAACCATCAGTTTGTTCTCCATAGTTGAGTCTGTTTCTTGTCTCTCTCTCTCTCTCTCTCTCTCTCTCTCTCTCTCCCTTTTCTTTTCCCCTTTGCTCATTTGTTTTGTTTCTTAAATTCCACAGATGAGCGAAATCACATGGTATTTGTCTTACCCTGACTGGCTTATTTCACTTGGCATTATAGTCTCTGGCTCCACCCGTGTGATCGCAAATGGCAAGATTTCACTGCTATGTATGATTTGTATAAAGAGATTCTTTAGAAGTATTATCTAAATACGATTCTGTGATGCTGTTGTTCATTTTTATAACTATATGTATTATATCATTTCTTTACTTTCTACTTGTGCTCTGACACCTATCAAAAAGGGAGATTATTTTTTAATCCCAAACTTAGATTGCATTAGTTTCCTCAGGATACCATAACAAATTACCACAAACTGGGTGACTTATAACAACAGAAAGTTACTGTCTCACGGTTCTGGAGGCTAGAAGTCTGAAATCAAGGTGTCAGTAGGACCACACTCTTTTGAAGCCTCTAGAGAAGGATCTGTCCCATGCCTTTCTCTCTGCTTCTGGTGTCACCAGCAATCCTCAGCATTCATTGATTTGAGTTGCCTAACTCCAATCTCAGCCTCCATGATCACATGCCATTCTTCCTCTGTGTCTTCACATTGTCTCCTTTGAAGACACCTGTCACATTAGGAACGCCTGGGTGGCTCAGTAAGTTGAGTGTCTGACTTCAACTCAGGTCATGATCTCACACTCTGTGAGATCGAGCCCCGTGTCGGGCTCTGTGCTAACAACTCAGAGACTAGAGCCTGCTTCGGATTCTGTGTCTCCCTCTTTCTCTGCCCCTTCCCCAGTCATGCTCTGTCTCTCTTTCAAAAATAAATAAACATAAAAAATTAAAAAAAAATAAAGACACCCTTCACATTGGATGAAGAAGGGTCCTAATTATACCTGCGACAACCTTACTTCCAAATAAGGTCACATTCTGAGGAACGGGGGATTAGGGTTTCAACATATGTTTCTGAGGGACACAATTCAACCCATAATACTAATGAAGGAATTGTGTTTTTAATTCTTGTTTCACAACCTACACATGCTAAATAAAATAATGTTCCCAGTTTTTTATGTCTTGCTTTTCAAACATTAATATAGTAAATCACTTTAATAGGTCTAAACGTCTCAGAACACCATTCCAGAAGTGTTGCTACAACAGTGTGATTCGTCATCTCTACATAATACATGGGAAAATTATCATCTATACGAAATGAGTTTGAAAACTAAAAGCCCCATGCATTTGAACCATTCATCAGCACCCTACCAGGAACGGATACAGCTCTTGTGTCACTTGGGAGACTGAACATTTCATAATGCAACTCCTTGTGAATCTGAAATAGATTTTTAAAACATTTTTTCCTTCTTTTATCAAGGCTAGATTTTGTTGTTCAAACCCATACTAAAGCATCACAAGAAAAAAAAACACATTTTTTCTTTTATTTTATGCTCTACTCAGAAACAGTTTCTTACAAAGAAAAAGTGGGAAACCACAACCCTTAAGTAATCAAGAGGAGCTCTTGAAGAGCAAAAAGCTACTAAAGTCTAAAAAGCAGCAGATCCACCACACTCTGAACAACTTCTAAGTGGATTTGAGCAATCTTTTGAAAAAGTACCTTTTCATGTACAGCTGATGATCATTCTCTGAAAAAGGGACACCCCTATTAAAGAGATACCATTTGAAAACGTATAAAAATCCAGAATAAAAAAACTGCCATATTGTTGTTTCAAAGGTAAGGTTACCATTCCCCTTTCCCAAAAGATAAAGTTTTCTCATGATGGCCTTGGGACCTGTAAGTGATAATACCAAGTGGTTGAGAAGTTCAACCCCAGGGCAGGTCTACCTGCTAAGACTTCATCTTACTGGATTATTCCAATGAGAGATATAATCACTGAGACTTAAGTATTCTGTAATAATAACATATCCATTAGCCAGTGTCACAATAATGCTGCATAACAAACTTCTACACAAATCTCAATGGCATCCAACAGTAAGCATTTATTTCTTGCTCATGCATCTATGGGGCAGTTGGGTTTTACTGATATGGGCTGGGTTCAGCTGTGATTCAGGGCTATGAGTTAGGTCCAGGTCTGCTCCACATATCTCTCCTCCTTCTTGGAGAAGAAGCTCCAAAGCATAATCTTCTCATGGTGAAAGGCAGGAGGTCAAGGGAGGCAAAGTTAATCACAAAAGCATATTTCAAATCTTTGCTTGCATCACATCCACTAATATCCCAGTCACTTACACAAGTCACATGGTGAAACCCAAAATCAAAGGGCAGGGAAGAAGCCTTTGTCTTCCACAAGGCCATGGCAAAGATAGTGAAGAAATGAGACCAATGATTCAATTGACCACAAATAGCATATAAATTTTATTGTACTGAACAAAACATACTCTCCTTGGAAGACACAGTAAATAAAGACCTATCCCTTGAAAGCATTTTGTCCACCAGGAAACTACAAGATCATGATTGCCTACACCCTTCTTAAAGATTACTTTGTTTACTGCTGTGAGTATTAGTACACCAAACAATACAGTAAAGATTATCATGATGGTATAATTTAATCTCTATTATTTTGCCTTGAATTTTTATTTACATGTTTATAAATCCTACTGTTACGTATTTAGTGATATCTCTAAACTTATTTGAGTGACGCTTTTACTAACCTATTATCTATCAATATTCCTATTTAACTATTTGAAAAGATGTAAATAGTTGGTTTGTTCAAAAATTTATCAATTTTTTTAAAAAAATTGGTCGTTTTTACATTCATCACTAATTATTGTAGCATCTTGTTCTTGCAATACCATTTAAGTTTCAACTGATAATATAATTTAAATACATCAATATATCTGTTATGAGTTGAATTATGCCCTACAAAAAGATGTTAAGGTCCTGATGTCCAGGACCTGCGAATGTGAGTTTATTTAGAAATAGAGCCTTTGCAGATGATCGACTTAAGATGAGGTCATTAGAGTGGGCCCTAATCCAATATAACTGGTATTTTTATAAAAAGGGAAATTTTGGACACAGGGACAGGCACTTAGAGGGAGAAGACTATGGAAAGACTCAGGGAAAATGACATCTACAAGCCTAAGGCTTCCAGAAGTTAGGAGAGAGGCACAGAACAGATTCCCCCTCGCAGCCCTCAGAAGGAACCAACACTACCAACACTTTGATCTCAGACTTCCAGCCCCCAGAGCCGAAAAATAATACACTTCTGTTGTGTAAGCCACACTATGCTAGGTACTTTTCATGACAATCCCAGGAAACTAATACAATCTAATATAAGGAGATTCCATGCTCTAAACAGAACACTAGATATTAATAATAAATCCAAATTATATCCTTTTTTATTTTACTGATGCCACGTTCATTATAATTAGTGGTAACCTTTACAATCAGACGATCAATGATCTCACACAAGTCCATGAGTGCAAGAAATGACAAAGAAGGAAGTATTTGGCGGTTCGGACTTCTAAAGGCCAAAGACAAAGCCAATTTGGGACAAGTGGCGGAGCAGAAGCTAAAAGCTCGTATATCCCTACTTATCACAATCTTCTATATGCATATTTTTACTTCCTTATTTTGTGTACAGTCTGCCTCCCTGCTACTCCTGTAAAATGTAAGTTCCACGACGGTAGAGATCTTTGGTTTGCTTTGCTCACTACTTCACCTCCAATACTAGAACTATGCCTGGCAATGATAGATATTTAACACTTACTGTTCAAAGGATGAAATCAATCTCTAAGCAGGAATCTAATAACTAAAGCTCCTGTTAATCATGCCACAGCTATTTTTTGTCATGTCTTCACTTCTTCCCTTGGATGACCAGAGATACACACGGGCTTCATTCTTTTCCCTCAGGGAAACCCTATAACAGCTCATTTGCCAACTCCCCAGTCATAAACTGAGAAAGTAGGTCCACCATAAGGAAACCCCCAAGAGGGTCAATTATTTCAATACTGTTCTCAGCCAGCAGTGTTCCTGGGAGAGAAATTCTCTCAGATGGACAGCGAGAACTGCAAAGTAGAGCTGGAAATGCACAGGTCTTGAAGTCAGACTAAACTTGGTTAGAAGCTCAGGTTTAAAAATCTCTCTGACTTGCAGATTCCTCCTATAAAATGGAAAGAATAATGTTTCCTCCATAGGCTGCTGTACCATTAAATGGGATGTATATCATGACCCTAGCATTACTCCTAGTAAAGTGAAAGATTCAGGCACATATCTAAGAAGTGATGGTATCTGCAGCCAGGTGAAGAGGGGCCAGTTCCGTCAAGACAAACTATATGCCACCAATGAGTTGCTAAAAGTTTCCCGTATGATATCTGGCTTTACCTAACGCTGTTGTAAGCAAAATCATCATAGTCTTCACAGTGAGAGCTATTTGCCTCAAAGGTCAAAGGGGAGTTGTTGTTGGTTTTTTCTCCAGTTTCTAGAGACTGCGTACAGATTGCTCTGTTGAATGGTGGCATTAGCTGAAGCAGCATTTAGCAGTTCAACACACAGTTGAGTAAAGCCTGGGGGAGAATTAGATGATAACATTTCAAGGGGAAATTGCCAATGGACAAAAATAGCAAGGAGGCAGGGCAGCCTAGGGTTTAGCAGCAGAATTTTTAAAGAGGCAAAGCCACACAGTCCTGTTCTTTTCAGCAAGTATTCTCCTGAGAGCCAGCTCTTTACTTCCAATCAGTGCTGTAACAGCTGAAGGCTTTGGCCTTTGAAAGCTACAGCAATTGCTCAGAGACAAGCTGAAATAACTAACATTTAATTCTGCATTTGCCATTTCTTCCACTCAGACACAATCGGGCAAATCCTGTCTGATGCTAGAACTAAGGAATACACAAAACTACATTCGCAGATGTTGGGTTTATGACCATAAGAGGTTCCAGGAGAAAAAGGTCTGTAGACTATAGCTCCCACTTTCACCACCATGAAGATGAATTCTATAAACAGACAATAATTCAGAAGATGGTTATCCAATCTGAGGCAGATCCAAGTCTTCCCACTGCTCACTTCTGGCACTTTCATAATTCTGCAACTCAACACCAAAAAAATGAAGAAGCCAATTAAAAAACGGGTTGAAGAACTCCAGAAAACAGTGCACAGGTTCTTCAAAAAGTTACAAAGACAACTACACTATGACCCAGCAATTGCACTACTAGGTATTTATCCAAAGGATACAACAATACTGATTCGAAGGGGCACAGGCACCCCAATGTTTATAGCAGCACTATCAACAATAGTGAAATTATGGAAAGAGCCCAAATGTCCATCAACCGATGAATGGATAAAGAAGATGTGGTATATATATATACATATACAATGTACTATTTATTACTCGCCAATCAAAAAGAATGAAATCTTGCCATTTGCAACAATGTGGATGGAACTAGAGTGTATTACGCTAACCAAAATAAATCAGGCAAAGAAAGACAAATACCATATGACTCCAATAATATGTGGAATTAAAGAAACAAAACAGCTGAACACAGGGGAAGGCAAAGAAAAACAAAATAAGATAAAAACAGAGAGACATGCAAACCATATGAGACTCTTAACTACAGAGAACAAACTGAGGGTTGCTAGAGGGGAGATGGGTGGGGAGATAGGCTAAATGGGTGATGGGCATTAAGGAGGGCACTTGTTGTGATGAGCACTGGGTGTTGTATGTAAGTGATGAATCACTAAATTCTACTCCTGAAACCAATTCTACACTATATGTTAACTATCTTGAATCTTGGAAGGAAAAAAAACATTCTTGAAGATTTTAAAAAATGGGCAGAAGACATGAATAGACATTCTTCCAAAGAAGACATCCAGATGGCCAACAGACACATGAAAAGGTGCTCAACATCACTGAACATCAGGAAAATGCAAATCAAAACCACAATGAGATATCACCTCACACCTGTCAGAATGGCTAAAACCAAAAACACATGTGTTGACAAGGATGTGGAGAAAGTGGAACCCTCTTGCACTGCTGGTGGGAATACCAACTGTGGAAAACAGTATGGAGATTGCTCAAAAAGTTAAGAATAGAACTACCCTATGATCCAGCAATTGTACTAGTAGGTATTTACACGAAGAATACAAAAATACTAATTCAAAGGGGTACATGTACCCCGATGTGTATAGCAGCATTATCAACAATAGCCAAATTATAGGCACAGCCCAAGTGCCCAACAACTAATGAATGGATAAAGAATATATGGTGTGTGTGTGTGTGTGTGTGTGTGTGTGTGTGTACACACACACACACACACACACACACACACACACACAGTGGAATATTACTCAGCCATAAACAAGAATGAAATCTTGCCATGTGCAATGACATGGATAGAGCTAGAGTATTATGCTAAGTGAAGTAAGTCAGTCAGAGAAAGATACCATATGATTTCACTCATGTAGAATTTGAGAAACAAAACAAACAAACAAAGGGAAAGAGAGAAAGAGAGACGCAAACCAAGAAACAGACTCTAACTATAGAGAACAAACTGATGGTTACTAGAGGGGAGGAGGTGGGGGATGAATGAAATAAGTGATGGGGATTAAGAAGAGCACTTGTCATGTTGAGCACCGGGCGATGTGTGGAAGTGCTGAATCACTATACTGTATGCCTGAAACTAATATTATACAGACTGTTCATTAACTGGAATTTAAATGAAAATTTCCAAAAACATAAAAAATAAAAATAATTTTGCAAGTGTTCGCAAGAGGTTACGTATTGGCCTGAAAAAGTGAAATTCAAGTAAATACATTCTGCTATTTATTAGCAGTTCCAGGGAAGTTTTTAATAGAGGACATCCTTTGAGCTCTTCTTTGCCCCATTTATGAATAGACACATGACTATTATCACCAAAAGTCAGATGTGACAATTTTACATGTGACTTCCTCTTGTCCCTTAGCTGTTGGAAATGGTTTTACGACCAAGCATTAAAGCAGCTTAGCTATCACCAACCAGATATGGTTATTAAGTAGTTTAAGACTAATAGCTTCAGTACACTTTCCCTCTAGTACCTCATTAAAAGAAATAACCTACATAAAGTCTCTATCACTGGCATGGCACCCAGAAGGTGCTAAGTGAGTATTAGTTCACATTCACAAGTACACTTGTGTCCCTCTTCCCAAATCTATCAACTAATCTTGTTCTTCACATCTAACCCTTCCCAAAAATGCTCTTATTGATGGAACACCTAGAAGGGCCTGCCATGAGGGCCACTACTTTCTCATCTCCAATCTTTCAGAAACTCACCTGGCTTATATACCATCTCTTAAGAACAGGTTCTTTGCTTTCTGAAGTACCACCAAGTAATATAATAAATTAATTGGCATTAAGGTGAAAACAGTAAAATCCTAAAAGCAAGCCAAAAGAGTGTTAGTACCCATCAGTGGAAGTTAATATGCCTAGTAGGCAAGAGTTTCTTTGAACATGGGGAAAAAAACCTAAGAGCTCAGATTATCTAAATGTACCAAGATTTTAAAGAGTTACGTACAATACTGTCTTAGATATTAACAATACATGTCCTTAGTCAATTCAACAATACTCCATACTCAAACAGAATATAAATACCAAAGTAGGACTTTCTTCTTCCAGTAATCGTATGCAAGGTTATTCAGATCAAACCATCTTTTGAAAACAAGGGGAGGTGGGCTGGATAAAATTGTCTTAATCACCTTAAAAGCATCAAATTGACCCAACGCGGACTAAATTTTGGATAAAAGACTGTCCAGAGAGGGGCACCTGGGTGGCTCAGTCAGTTGAGGATCCAACTTCGGCGCAAGTCATGATCTCATGGTTCATGAGTTTGAGCCCCACAGTAAGCTTGCTCCTGTGGGCACAGAACCCACTTTAGATCCTCTGTCCACCTCTCTCTGCCCCTCCCCCGCTCGTGTGGGTGCACGCACGCGTGCGCGCCCACACACCAGCACACTCTCTCTCTCTCTCTCTCAAAAATAAATAAATGTTTAAAAAAAATTTTTTTTTAAAGTAAGGCTGTCCAGTGAGATAAAGTTATTACTGGAGCACCAAAGCCACTTTTGCCCACAGGGCATTTGCCTACACCACACTGTACAATTGGTCTAGAGGAGACAAAAACCAAGGTCTAGTGTCAGCCAGGCGCAGGCATTCTAACAGGAGAGCCTCCACATATTGAGCTGTGGTCTTAAAGGATACACAACCATATCTAAAATCAACCTCTGGTTCCCAAGACCAGGAGACTAAAGTTCTACCCTGGCGGAGGAAAAAATGAATAGGAAAATGATCCATGATACACTTTGCCACAAAAAAAGGCCTCAAATGGATATGCACCTGGGTCAACTAAGGAACCTGGGTTGAGATCATCTCTGGTTGTTAATGTGTCTGAGCACCTGGCAAAATCAAACCCAAGGCATCCCTGAAGGAGGGCACATTCCTCCTAGGCTTCAAAGAACTTCACAAATCAGAGACCCATAAGCAGTCAACGATGACAAGGGACACAGGAAACAAAACACATTAATCAGAAAAAGTATAAAAATAGACAGCAGAAACAGATGTGCACAGACTTCAGATACTGTAATTATCAAAAAGAGATATCAAAATAGCAGTGTTTAAAGAAATACATAACAAACTGGAAAATATCTGCAAGGACAGGATGTTAAAAGTGACAGAGTAGGTTAAAAAAAACGTTTAAAAATAAAAAACTCGATTCTGAAATTAAAAACTCAACGGACGTATTTGGCAGCGGACTGAACAGAGCAGAAGGGGAAAAATGTGACCTGAAAGATATGGCGAGAGAAATGAAAGAGAATAAAACCCAAAGACACAAGAATGAAAATGAAAGAAAAGGGAGTGATAGATATGGAAGACACAGTGAGATGGTCTAAAATATATTTGATCCAAATTAAAGGGGAGAAAGAATGGAGCAGAGGCATGCATCAAGAAATATTGGCTGATCATTTTCCAACATGAATGACAGAATCAAGTACCCAGAGAATTCCAAACAGGACGAACGAAAAGAAGTCCACATGTCAACGCATTACAGAGAAAAGGTAGAAAATCAAAGGCAAAGAGAAAAAAAACTTTTAAGCAACCAGAAGAAATGATGGCAGTTACCCTTTAAAGAATGGCAATTAGATCAAGTTGTCTTCAACAACGAAAGCCAAAACCCAATGGAATAATATTTTCATTGTGATCCATGGAAGTAACAGGTCACCTGCATATACCAGATGTGCCCTTCGAATGTATTTTTAAAACACTGAATTGTACACTTTGAAGAGGTGAATTGTAGGATATGTGACTTATATCTTAAGTTGTGTGAGACAGAAAGACAGGAAGGGAGGGAGGGAACAAAAAGAACAAAAGCCAGCAAAAGGGGAAAATGGAACCCAGAAGAAACAGAGAATGCAGAGAACAGAAGACCTCAAAAAATGTAATTAAGTCTCAGAAAGATAAGATAAGAGAAGATATTACAACCATAAAGTAAGAAGAGAATGGCATTTCAACAAGAAAAAGTCCTTGGAAATTAAATTTTTATATCCAAAATTTTAAAAGTTAAATGAGGGATGCCTGGGTGGCTTAGTCAGTTAAGTGTCCAACTTTGGCTCAGGTCATGATCTCACGGTTCGTGAGTTCGAGCCCTGCATCGGGCTCTGTGATGACAACTAAGAGCCTGGAGCCTGTTTCAGATTCTGTTTCCCCATCTCTCTCTCTCTCTCTATCTCTCTGCTGCTCACACTCTGTCTCTCTCTCACTCAAAAAAAAATAATAAACATTAAAAAATTTTTTAAGTTAAATGATTTATATAATAAAGTTAAAGAAATTTCCCCAGAAAACAGAACTTACAATTACAAAGGCATAGAAAATAGGAGGGGAAAGACCAAGAAACATAAGAGGATCAATCCAAAAGATCCAATATCCAACCAATAATGATTCCAGAAAAAGAGAAAAAAATCACAAGGGAGGGTAATTATCAAGATACTAATACATGAAACCATCCCAGAGTTGAGGCACATATGCCTATAAAAGAGGTCTTCAAGAATTCAGCACAAAGAATTAAAAGACACATACTAAGGCTCATCATATTAAAATTCAAAATGGGGAAAAGACAAGACTCTAAAATGATGCAGATAAAAATACCGTGAGACTTCCTAACAAGAGATTCTAGAAGACAATGAAGCCATGCCTTCACAATTGGGAGGAAAAATGATTTCCAAACTAAAATTTTAAAACCAACCAAATTACAAATTAAGTGTGATGTTAGTTGTAGATCTTTTGAGACACAGATTTCCCAGGCATCCTTTTTAGGAAGTTACAGGGGAAAAATATGTTCTAGTCCAAAAAAGGGAGTAAGCTTAGAAAATATCACGAGATCCATAAAACAAGAGATTCAATGCAGGGACATAGCCAGACGAGTCAGGAAGCCGACTGTGCAAGGGCCTTAAAACCCACCAGCCAGCAGGGGAGAGAGCTCTGGGGTGAGATTCCGGGAGAAAAAGTCAGTTGTGTAGACTTCCATGTGGAATACAATTTTGATAGGATATATCATATAAAGATGTGATGGAGCATGCAGAAAAAAGTTTAAAGAAAAGGTAATAAAAATAGGTCGGTTATAAACTTCAAGAAAAACAATAAGTCATTCAAGAAAAGAAAAGTAACCGCAGATATAATTCCGGCTCAGTGGTAAACAATATTTAATATAGTTGTAATAACGTAAATACTGACTCTTGGTCATCCAAAAATAGTAACAAAACCGTAGTAGAAAAATGAGGGAAGGTCAAGTGTATGCAGCATGTATTATGTGTATGAATAATATGAAAATTTTTTTCAGCTACCCACTGCAGGAAGTCAACAGACTGCTGTCAAGTTAATAAATCAAAAAAATACCTTTTAAATTATTTAGAAATACAGAGGAACATCAGAAACATAATTGTTTAAAGTGATTGCCTTTGAGCAGCAGACATATGAGGAGAAAAAACTTTTTATACAGTATAAGTTTTTCAGTATTTTTTGCTTTGTATACTATGTGCATGTATTACATTGATACAAACAAAAATGTAATTTAAAAATATTTATAAAGGAAAAAAGGAAATCCAACCATGTCCCATTTCGATTAAGTTCCTCAATTAAGGGGTGGCTGAGTGGCTCAGTGGGTTAAGTATCTGACTTCAGTTCAGGTCATAATCTCGTGGTTCGTGAGTTCAAGCCCCATATCAGGCTCTTCGCTGACAGCTCGGAACCTGTTTCACATTCTCTGTCTCCCTCTCTCTCTCTACCTCTCCCTGCTTGTACGCTTTCTCGCAAAAAGAAATAAACATTTTTTGAAAACAGTTCTTTAATTAATAAAGAAAAAGAAGATATTTAAATATGTCCCAGAGGATATTAACTTCTAGGGCTTTGTTGGGGCTTTTGTGGGTCGTGGGGACAGGTAAAAGTATTAGACATTCTCCTAGGTGATTTCTCTAAATTATTGCATGAAATCCTCACAATAACCCTACAGGTAAATATTATCATTCCTACTGATATAAGAGGAAACTGACTCAGAGAGTTTAAGTGACTTATCCACAGCCACAAAGCTGGAAAGGGCCAGAGCCAACATTCAAACTCAGATCTGTCTTTAAAGTCTGTATTTTTTAAAAAATTTTTTATGCTTATTTCTTTTTGAGAGAGAGAAAGAAACAGAGACAGAGTGCAAGTGGGGAAGGGGCAGAGAGGGAGACACAGACTCTGAAAGCAGGCTCCAGGCTCTGAGCTGTCAGCACAGAGCCCAACACAGGGCTCGAACCCACAAACCGTGAGATCAGACCTGAGCCGAAGTCAGATGTTTAACCGACTGAGCCACCCAGGCGCCCCAAAGTCTGAACTCTTAATGCTGTGGTATCCCAGCTATCAGAGATAGGACCGCACCTGACCTCCTCCACGTCTGCACCCAACAGCTCACTAGGATCCACTCCTCTGCCTTACTGTGTCCTGTCACTTCTTCCTCAAAACCTACAGTTAACCAGGAGAATACTTTTCAGCTAAGTATTAAGGAAACAAAACAACTCATTACCTTATAATGAACAAAGGCTGTCAAATTGTTAGGTTTTTTGGCGAGGATGTGGAGAAAAGGGAATCCTCATGCACTGTTGGTGAGAATGCAAACTGAGGAAACCGCTATGAAAAATGGTATGGAGGGTCTTCGAAAGGTTAATAGAAAATGCCAGGAGCACCTGTGTGACTCAGTCAGTTAAGCTTCTGACTTTTGATTTCTGTTCAGGTCATAATGTCACAGTCATGGGATCGAGTCCCACATCGGACTCAGCGCAGAGCATGAAGCCTGCTTGGGATTCCCTCTCTTTCCCTCTCTGTCTGTCCCTCCCCAGGTTGTGCTCTCTAAATAAATAAACAAACAAACAAACATTAAAAAAAGAAATACCATACAATCAAGAAATTTCACTTCTGGGTATTTGCCCAACAAAACCAAAAACACTAATTTTATTAACACTATGTTTATTGCAACATTATTTACAATAGGCAAGATATGGGAGCCCAAGCATCCATATATAGATGAATGGATAAAAAAGTGGCAGAGATATAGATATAGATAAAGTTATAGACACAGATATTACAATGAAATATTGCCCATAAAAAATGAAATCTTGCCATTTGCAGCAATGTGGATGGATGTAGAGGGAATTAATCTAAATGAAAAAAGTCACACAGAAAAAGCTAAATACTACATGATTTCAATGTATATTAAATCTAAGAAACAAAACGAGCAACCAAAGACAGAAATAGAGTCAGAAATAAGAGAACTGGTGGGGTCCAGAGGAGAAAGATGTAAGGGAGAAGGGTAAAATAGGTGAAGGCGATTAAAAGGTACAAACTTCCAGCTATAAAGTAAATAAGTCACAGAGACAAAAAGTATAGCATAGGGAATATAGTCAAAACTATTGTAATAACTGGGGCACCTGGGTGGCTTAGTCGGTTGAGCGTCCGACTTCGGCTCAGGTCACGATCTCGCAGTCCGTGGGTTCGAGCCCCGCGTCTGGCTCTGTGCTGACAGCTCAGAGCCTGGAGCCTGCTTCACATTCTGTGTCTCCCTGTCTCTCTTCCCCTCCCCCACTCATGCTCTGTTTCTATCTCAAAAATAAATAAACACACACAAAATTTTTTAATATGTTGTAATAACTTTCTATGGTGACAGGTGACTATGCTTGTGGTGAGCATTTCATAATGTATATAATTTTTGAATCACTTTATTGTACACCTGAAACCAATATAATGTTGTATGTCAACAAGACTTACATAAAAAAAACAAAACAAAACAAAACAATAAAATAAAAATAAAATAAGATAAAATAAGATAAAATAAAATAAAATAAAATAAAGAGACTGATGCCCCAGAGGCACAGTATCAAATATAGAAGAGTGAATCTAAACAAAATGAATGTGAACCCCAGTGGGCTGAAAAGCTTGTAACCAACAAACTCTCCCCATTACTGTTCTTGATCTCCTCAAAGAAGCCTTTGCCATTGTTCTTGGAATTGTTAACTGCTTGCTTTAGTCCATTTCAGCTCAAGTCTGGATTCACCTTGGCCTGGTACTATTTGCCTGGGTGGAACAGGCAAACATAGCCTGATACATACAATTTCCAAATATATGATCTTTTATCTATGGCCTAGGGTTCCAGACAATGGCATGACAAGGCCCAATCCCTGTTTTATTATGCAGGTGGCCATGGTGATGAGAGGAACAGATTTTGAGATTTGTTTATGAATATTATAAATTTGTGATTATGTACATATAGAAAAACTGGGGTTGATAAAAATTTGGTCAAAATCTTTCCTATCAGAGTCAGGCTTGCTGTTGTACATTTCCTCACTCAAGTTGTGGCCATGAGATGTAGCCCTTAGAATCTCCTAAAATCTTTGGGCCAAACTATCTCCACCACCTCTTGGTGGAGATAGTCCACCAAGTCCTTTAGTCCAAGGGGGCCGAGCCAATAGACTGGGTGGGTTTCATTTAGTAAAAGTCTTGGTGATAAGCTTCTCTAAGTCTTTTCTGCGAAAAGTCAAAAGATGTCAGAAATTGGGGCACCGGGGTGGCTCAGTCGGTTGAGCATCCAACTCTTGATTTTGGCTCAGGTCATGTTCCCAGGGCCATGGGATCAAGCCCTGCGTTGGGCTCTGTGCTGAGCATGAAGCCTGCTTAAGATTCTCTCTCTCTCCCTCTCTGCCCTTCTCCCTCACTCTCGCTTGCTCTCTCTCTAGAAAAAAACAAGAAAAAAGATGTCAGAAATTAAAGTCATCAGCAGCGTGCAGAACATTTAGTTTGGCCAGCACAGTGTGTTGAAAGCATTTGAGGGGCACCTGGGTGGATCATTCGGTTAAGCCTCCAACTCTTGATTTCCACTCAAGTCATGATCTCACAGTTTACGAGTTCGAGCCCCACACTGGGCTCTGCGCTGACAGTGCAGAGCCTGCTTGGGATTCTCTGTCTCTTCCTCTCTCTCTGCCCCTCCCCTGCTCATGCTCTCTCTCTCTAAATAAATAAATAAATAAACTTTAAAAAACTTTTTTTAAACAAATAAAAGCATTTGAATCTTACTGCCTTTAACTGGAGCTCACCCTCTTGAGTTCACCACATGCTCACATAGACCACTCCTCTCTATAATTGGAATCAATATTAAATACTTTCCCGGCCCTTTTGGCATTTGAGTTTGAGAACCACTTCAAGGGTTGTTGACCTAATTTATTTTCTCATGTGAGAAAAAGGAGGCACACTTATTAGTTTCCTATGGCTGCTGTTACTAACTACCATAACCATGGCAGCTTAAAACAACAGAAATCTGCTCACTCATAGTTTTAGAGGCCAGAAGTCTGAACTTAGCATCACTGTACTACAATCTAGCTGTCAGCAAGGTCACACTCTCACCAGGTTCTGGTGGCTGCTGGCATTCCTTGGCTCGTGGCTGCATCCGTCCAGTCTCTGCCCCAGTCTTTCACGCTGACTTCCATGTGTCAAATCTCCCTCTCTTACATAAGGACACCTGAGATGGCATGTAGAGACCAATGTATATAATCTAGGATTATCTCCTCATCTTAAAATCCACGACATAATCGTATCTGCAAAGATCTTTCTTCCAAATAAGGTGGTATGTCCAGGTTTTAGGGATTAGGATCTGGTGTCTTTGGGGCTGCCGTTCAGTCCACTACAAAGTCCAGATGTAAAACGTCCCCAGCCCTGGTGACATTTCTTGCTCACTCTGCCAAGAACAACTTGGCCAGTTGTCTTACGATCTGTCTGAATCATCTACACCATGTCCATGAACCATCTTTCCTGACTTCTTGACAAGCAGTCCCCAAATATTCTTGACAGTGCGTCTCTACTGGAAAATCAAATGAGCAAGCTCCTCCAAGACATGATGGTTATTTATAAATTACAGGTGCCAACATATGAGTATATTATTATATTATCATACGTGCAAAAACAGAAACTTGCAAAAGATGAGTAAGAACTAAATATAAATAGAATTACTACCATTTTCTCCCAACACCCAAATGAGTCATCTCGGCAATTCTCTGAGATACACACATCCCACTACCCAAACCCTCTTGTTGTGCATTGTCGATCCCCAAAACTCCAAGGAGGGGTTTTAAGGACTGTGGCTTAAGATGGGGAAGCTGAAATGAGTCCTGGGCTCCACTCTGACTTCGTCCACAAGTCAGCTTGGATCTCTGTGACACATCTGGGGGTTGTGCAAATGATTTCAATGGGAAAACGTATCCTCTGCAAAAAAAAAAAAAAAAAAAAAAAAATACAAACAAATAATAATAGGCCTGAAACCCACTTCTTTGGAGCAACGCCTTTTGGTGTGAGCCTCTGAGCGGCCTTTCACGCAGGTGGTACATGACATCACTCGGCCCCAGCTGTTTCTTATTAACTCAGCCGCTCGGCGACAGACACAGCCTTTTACAACTTGACTTTTTTAAGGAGACAGCCCATTTTGTAAATCAACCAAACACATTAAACACAGTTAGACTGCCACATTCCACAAATATAAATCGGACAAAGAAATCCTATCTACCCAGCCTCCTTGAGATACGGATCAAGTTGAAGTTCTGAAGGACAGCAGGCTTGGTGGAGAAGCATCCCCGCCTTGTCACTCTAACGGAAATGGCTGCCGAGCAAGCGCACCTCTGGTGCATTAAAGTTCAAGAAACCCAGAAGCCTATAACCTTCAGCAAGGCCTCGAAACCATCTCCCACACAAGCAGACTCTGGAAATGTGTCTCGTGCCTGCTCGTGATGCCTAATTAGGCCTCGACCATGAGGCTAAGAGGTGGAGAAGAAAAGCCAGGACGCCTGCAGGCGGCCACCTGAGTTCACGGCAAAATGACAGGCGGCATATGTGATCCAAGGGGAAGAATTGGACAGTCACACTTCAGTCTTGCAGCCACATTTTTTTTTGCGTGGGGAGGTTATAGCATCAAGAGTGTCATCTTCTAATAGAAAGGACAACTACACATAATGCATAATTGCCAGTCTAAATGACTTGTTATTTTGACGGCCTGTTTTAAAATGTCTGTAATTGCTTCCAATGAGACTTGGAATAAATGATAAGTCAGCGCAGGCAATCACTAGTGGAGACATAGCATGGCTTTAGAAAACTCAGTACAAATTATTTCGTCATGTGTCAATTTCCACCAATCCCTGATTACGATCACAAGGCATTTGTACCGCTGTATCGGGTATTTCTTCCAATGATGCCCCACTTAAGCAACAGAAAGAATATCACAGGCAGGTGTATAAAAGACAAGGCAGTCTATTTTCAAGGGCAATGAACAGAAGCTGGTGGAGCCTGATAAATTCATGTTACAGAATTTTAGCTTGTGCCAAATCCTAGCCCTTTCTGTAAAACAAAACAAAGTGAGGTAAAAGCACACCTCACTGAGAGTTATTGCCGTCGCTCCAAATGAACTTTTTTCCCCTCTCATATGCTTGTTTGCCAAGTCTTAAAATAACAAATCACTTCTTTATAACAAAATTGTCTCCCTGGAATAATAGGCTTCAGTGTGAGTTCTGATAGAGCAATAGCTCCTCTAAATGACAGCAAAGGCTTGCGGCAGGGATGCGAGGCACATCTATTTCAGGGTTTCCCATTAAAGAGGAAAGCGGTTCGGTAAGAAATGAAGTCATTTCCTGACTCATTGGGATGCCATGTTTAAACCACAGTTTTCTGCCTGAGGATGTAGAGGTGGGAAATGTGTGCCTGAGCCTAAAAGAGATGAATCATCCCTTAAGGATTCAGGAAACCAACTTTTTAAGGTCCTTTGCACCCTACTACAACATATCAGATAGGGAAAGAGGGTTAGTGAGAGCCTTCACCCATTCCTTCCATGGTAAGAAGAAGGTCCTCTATCCTACACCCTTGGTTAAAGCCAGTTCCATAAATGATCAGTTTAATTATGATTACATCTTTTACATGTGGATGCAACAGGAATAGAAGGACGTTTAGGCATTAGAAATACTGGGAGATGAGGGGAAGATGGATTCAAAGCCTGTTCATTTTGTGGTTTTTTTTCTTTTTAGTTTATTTTAACATTTATTTATTTTTGAGAGGCAGAGACAGAGCACGAGTAGGGGAGGGGCAGAGACAGAGACACAGAGAATCTGAAGCAGGCTCCAGGCTCGGAGCCGTCAGCACAGAGCCTGATGTGGGGCTCAAACCCACGAACTGTGAGATCATGACATCAGCCGAAGTGGGACGCTCAGCCGACTGAGCCACCCAGGCACCCCAAAGACCGTTCATTTTGTATGTGTGTAAATAGGCGAGTCAAAAATTTTATTAGAAAAAAATTTTAATATTCAGTCTCACTGAATGATCAAAGATATATTTTTTACTTAGAATAACCATGAGGGCGCCTGGGTGACTCAGTCGGTTAAGCGTCTGACTTCAGCTCAGGTCATGATCTTGCAGTCCGTGAACTGGAGCCCCTGATGGGGCTCTGGGCTGACAGCTCAGAGCCTGGAGCCTGCTTCGGATTCTGTGTCCCTCTTCGCTCTCTGCCCCTCCCCCACTTATGCTCTGTCTCACTTTGTCCCTCAAAAATAAATAAATGTTAAAAAAATTTTTAAAAAGAATTACCATGAGATACCATTTTCACCTATCAAATTAGCAATAGCTAACAAAATAAAGGTGTGTGGATATTACTCAGAGCTGGTGAGGGACTAAAAATTGGCTCAACTTTCTGAAAGATGATTGGGCAACACTTACAAAATCTTTTAAAATGTTCACACTCCTTAACCCCATGATTCTTCTTCTAGAAGTCTTTCTTTGTCTTTTTATATTGAGATATAATTGACATATAACATTGTCTGAGGTGTACAACATGCTGATGTGATGCACTTAGAGACCATGGAATGATTACCACTCTAGTGTTAGCTAACACCTCCATAAGGTCACATAATTACCATTTCTTTTTTGGGGTGAGAACATTTAAGATCTATTCCCTCAGCAGCTTTCAAGTATATAACACAGTATTGTTAACTGTAATCACCAAGCTGGGCATTAGACCCCCAAAACTTATTCAACTTATAACTGGAAGTTTTACCCTTTGACCAATACCTCCCCATTTCTCCCACCTCCACCCCCAGCCCCTACTATGCAGGGTAGAATACTCTGTTTCTATGAGTTTGGCTTTTTTAGATCCTACATATAAGTGAGATCATACAGTATTTGTCTTCCTCTGTCTGGCTTATTTCACTTAGCACAATATCCTCAAGGTCCGTTCATGTTGTCACAAATATCAGGATTTCCTCCTTTCTTGTGGTTGGATAATATTCCATTGTGTATATACACCATATCATCTTTATCCATTCATCTAAGAGTCTATCTTGAAGCAAAAATCTGATACTTGAACAGAGATATATGCAGAAAACTATCAGTGCAATATTATGTATAGTGGAAAACTTGAAAAGCAACTTAAATGACCAAAAATAGGAGAATAACAATAGTATTGTGGGACACTAATATGATGAAGCATTATACAATCACTTCAAACTATGCTTAGGGATTATCTTTAATAATAAGGAGCCATATCAGTGAAAAAAGTCAAGGTGAAAAACTACATATACAGGAAGAAAAAATATGCAAACTCCTAACTGGGTATCACTCTGGAGAATGGGCTGGAACAATCTTCCCCATTTCAATTATACCAGGTCATTATCAATGTCATATTGGTATATTCATACAGTGAACCTCTGAAAACCTGGTGGTATTTCTTGCTGAATCTACATCAATAAGTATCTTCACAAACTTCTCAAAGAACAGTAGAGGTGAGCTGTCTGCTGGTTGACCTTGATTCCAGGCCCATGGAAGTTTACAGCCAATGAGAGAACCATGATGGGAGCAGACAGTCTGCAGACTCTCCAATGGATTATAGTCACCCTTTCAAAAATACTTCTACCACACTCCAGTATTCCCATAGAGGCCAAAACCCCACTGGATGGATGCTTCTTGAGTTCTAGTTGATTTCTTACAAAATAATAAATATTGGATGGAGATGAGAGGAGGAGTATCAGAGAAAGATATAAACAGAGAAAATCCAGAGAAAGAAGCAAACCAAGTAAAGAAGAAAGATCTAAGAAATGTCATAGAAAAGAAAGAAGGGAAAAAGGAAAAGAAAACAATAAACTATAGGAGTGCCTGAGTGGTTCAGTCAGTTGAGCATCCGACCCTATTTCAGCTCAGGTCATGATCCCAGGGTCATGGGATTAAGCCCCGCATCGGGCTCAGTGCTGATCATGGAGCCTGCTTAAGGTTCTCTCTCTCTCCCTCTGCCCCTCTCCCCTGCTCGTGCTCTCTCTAAAAAATTAAAAATAAATAAAAAGAAAACAATGAACTATGGTTTCCTCAAAACTACTGGATTATAGCAAATTATTTTACTAATTTAAAAAGTGAATATTTCAAAACACAACTCTAGAAATTGTATCTCCTGGGGCACCTGGGTGGCTCAGTCAGTAGAAGATCTGACTCTTTTAGGGGGGGGTTGGGTTTTGGGTTTTTTTTTTTTATTTACATCCAAGTTAGTTAGCATATGGTGCAACAATGATTTCAGAAGTAGATTCCTTAATGCCCCTTACCCATTCACCCCATCCCCCCTCCCACAACCCCTCCAGCAACCCGTTTGTTCTCCATATTCAAGAATCTCCCCCCCCAAAAAAAAAAGAATCTCCCATGTTTTGTCCCCTCCCTGTTTTTATATTATTTTTGCTTCCCTTCCCTTATGTTCATCTGCTCTGTATCTTAAAGTCCTCATATGAGTGAAGTCATATATTTGTGTCTTTCTCTAATTTCGCTTAGCATAATACCCTCCAGTTCCATCCACGTAGTTGCAAATGGCAAGATTTCATTCTTTTTGATTGCCGAGTAATACTCCATTGTGTGTATGTATGTATATATATATATATATCACATCTTCTTTATCCATTCATCCATCAATGGACATTTGGGCTCTTTCCATACTTTGGCTACTGTTGATAGGAGCATCTGACTCATGATATTGGCTCAGGTCATGATCCCAGGGTTGTGGGATTGAGCCCAGTGTCAGGCTCCATACTGAGCCTGGAGGCTGCTTGAGGTTCTCTCTCTCCCCTACTTGCTCTCTCTCTAATAATAATAATAATAAACAAACAAATAAATGTTAGGCAATGTATCCCCTAACAATGACTAAGATTTATTGACTGCTCTCCCTATATATTGCTTTCCGTGTATCCAGCACTGGTCAAGGAGTCAAAACACATGTGATATATTTACGTTGACTCATTTAATCCATATCATTCCTTTGTGGGCTAGGTGTATTTATTGCTACCTTTTATAGAAGAGGAGAAGTGAAGCCCAGAGAGGTTAAATACCTTCTGGCAGCACTCACAGCCCTTGAGCGGAAGAGTAGGGGCTTGGCTCCAGGGCTTCCTTGCCTGTTCTATTCAAGCCACAATGGTTCCTACCTTGTGAAGCCCTATGGTTCTTACCATCAGTCACGCATACTTACCAACTGCAAATGTACAGTTTTGCATGTTTGTGGCATTTCCATCTCAGTACAGCATGTCTTCCCAACTAGGCTCTGAAATACTGAATGCAGGAACTGTGAATAATACTTCTTTAAAATCCTCCCAATACTTAGCATCATTCTTCACTCATTAAATAAGATTTAATTGGACCCTCGGCAAAGAGATAACTTTCAAAACAACTATTCCAACAATTTTGCAATCAAATAAACTCTACCAACATCTGTGCTAAGAAGCAGTCACCTTTTGAGACTGCTGGAAATTTAAGTTTAGAAAAAAGACGTTAATGCTTTTTTATCTCATTCTATGCCTTTTGACGGATGAAACCAAAAATAATCACTTTGCATCTCCCAAGTGCTCCACCCCCGTGAAAGCAGGGGGAGAGTGAGCCGTCCCCAGGACACAAATGTGTTCTGCTTGAAGCAATCAAATAAATCAAGCAACCCCCAAAATATAGTTAAAGCAAAATGACTCAGACAGAGTTCATGTTTTTAGTCACTTAGAATCCAAAGTTACTCTGAAACACGAATAGTTTTTAAAGCCTTACTCATTTTGCTTTCTCTGATAAAACTAAAAAAAAATCCAATACAATTATCTGAATGGTTATAATTTAAAGATTTAAAATACATGCTCAAAACCTAAAATTCCAAATTAGTGCCACTCTTCAGGACAAACTCTAACTAATGATAATGATCTGGTATAAAAGTATCCTGGAGAAACTAATTCCCCACCATTTTCTTTTTATTAAGCTAATCTTAAAAAAAAAAAAAAAAAAAAAAAGACCATTCTTCCATAAGGCTGTCCTGGAGAGAGCATAGCACTATTGAAACTATGCACCTAAAAAGTCATTATTTGGGGGGCGCCTGGGTGGCTCAGTCAGTTGGGTGTCTGACTTCTGCTCAGATCATGATCTCATGGTTCATGAGTTCAAGCCCCACATCAGGCTCTGTGCTGACGGCTCAGAGCCTGGAGCCTGCTTCATTCAGATCTTGTGTCTGCCCCTCCCTCGCTTGCATTCCCCCCGCCCCCTCTCTCTCTCAAAAATAAATAAACGTTAAAAAAAATTTTTAAGTCATTATTTGGAATCAAAAGCTGTTTTCCTATCTCTCCTAGGAGTAAAAGCAAAGTCCTTTTACTAACCAAGACCCTACAATACCCTGCCTATAGATTCCTCTCTGACTTCAGCTCCCGTTAGATTCCCCACTCACTCCACTTCAATCACATTAGCCTCCTTGTTGTTCTTGGAATACAAAAGGCCCACCCCAGCGCCTTTGTACTTGCTAGGCCCTCTTCCTAGAATACTCTTTATCCAGACGTCCATTGCCTACTTCTTCACCTTCATATTCTCACCAAAATCTTCTGTGACCACCCTATTTAATTTATAAGAAACTTGTGGCATGCCCTTTCATATTGCATTGTTTTCTTTCTCTCCATAGCAGTTTTCACCATGAGACACACTACCTATTTCATACATGCTTGTCCGTCTATCCCCACCAGAAAGAAAACTTTATGAGAATATAGCACTTTGTTCACTGATATTTACCCTACATCCAGAACAGTACCTACTACAGAACAGGCAATAAATATTTGTTGAATTAATGAAGGAATGGATGTTATCTCATTTTATCTTCAGTTAAACCCTATATGGCAGATCTTATTATCCCTACTTTACTGATGCAAAGTGAGGCTCAAAACAGGTTAAATCATTAATCCAGTAGCATACATCTAGTGAATACAGGAGTCAAGATGTGACCCCCAAGCCTATTTCCCAAGCCTGTCCTTTTTCTTTCATGACACTGAATCGATTGCTTTTCAGAAGTAAATACTTGTCCTTGTGGCAAAAGGTTAAAATCAAATGAAGAGTCCCTAAATCCCAATCATGTGATAGCAAATAAACGTAAGGGATTCTGGGAAGATAATGGCAGTGATGGTGTATTTTCTTACTCTGCTCAAATCTCCCCCATAAAACCAGATAGAGAAACTTGGCAAAACCAAACACCCACGGACAATCCATAACAAACTAGGTAGCAAGATATTCCCAAACAACAATGTCAGAAGGTGAGGACCTATTTGGGATCAGCATCAGCACAGGATGCACAGATAGTTTGGTGATGATGATGATGCCGCCGCCGCCACCGCCTTTAGAGAATGTATAGGAAACCAATCCATTATCTTGAAAAAATGAGGGAACCGAATCAAGTATTTACTGTGCCTTTCTTATATGAACTGTAGACCTGGTTAACCAAATGACAGATGAAGGGAAGTATCTTATATAGAAATATTCTAACTAATAAATGAAGAATAAAGTGGAGAACCATAACATCACTATTTTGCAACCACTAATCCAGGAGTTGAGCATCTAAGGTTGTTAACATCACAAAAATAGAGACATCCAGACATTATGTGCCTGCTGATGAAAGTTCACAACACAAAAAGAAAGAATGAAAGGAAGGAAGGAAGGAAGGAAGGAAGGAAGGAAAGAAGGAAGGAAGGAAGGAAAGGAAAGGAAAAAGAAGAAAAGAAAAGGCAGGAGGGAATTAATTGACTCTGAATCTGAACAAATCTCTCAATAGAGATTTCTCAACCTCAGTACTAATGACATTTAGAGCTGGATACTCCTCACTGTGGGTGTCTGTCTGTCCTGTGCGTTGTAGGATATGCCAGTAGCATCACCTAGTCTGTTGTAAAAATTAAAAATGTCTCTAAACAGTGCCAAACGTTTGCAGGTAGTAGGGACAAAATCACACCCCGCACCCCATTGAGAGCCACTGCTCTAGATGGAAGTACCATTCCACAGGTTAAAACAAGAGGACATGGGAACACATCAAACTAAACTGTATGGATGTGATCAGTAAAACACAGACTGTGGAAAATGTCACAGATCAAACAACCCAGACTGTCCATGAAAAAAATGTCCAGGGAATAAGATAGAAATGGAGAGGGGAACCTTTAGATCAAAAGAGACTTACTGGATATATCTTTTAAAAACAAGTAAAACTGGGGCGCCTGGGTGGCTCAGTCGGTTAAGCGTCCGACTTCAGCTCAGGTCACGATCTTGCGGTCCGTGGGTTCGAGCCCCGCGTTGGGCTCTGGGCTGATGGCTCGGAGCCTGGAGCCTGCTTCCAATTCTGTGTCTCCCTCTCTCCGCCCCTCCCCCATTCATGCTCTGTCTCTCTCTGTCTCAAAAATAAATAAAGGTTAAAAAAAAATTTTTTTAAGTAAATAAATAAAAAATAAAAACAAGTAAAACTAAGCCATAGGGTTTAATGATACATAGTTCAGTGATGAAACTATAAGAAAACAGAAGTCATTAAAGTCCAGTAGGGAAAGAGGTGGGTGGTTGAGGTTAGGATGGGTGTTTTGGATGCCATTAGGGATTCTTAGGTGACTGGAAAGCTTCTAATTCTTGACCTGGATGTCACTTCAAAGGGTGCTGATCTTATAATAATTCACTAAGGTTTATATTGGTTTTGCCCAATTTTGTGTGTCTGTGTTTTCACAGTAAGAATACATACAGAAGTGAGTAAAAAACATAATAAATAAACAGAAGAATATGTCTCCCTTTCTACTTCACTTGGGTTGAAATTCTGTGGGAAGTGTCCTTGAGAGGAGAACTTGGAATTTATTAAGTTCAGGTCGATGTGTATGTTCCCTTGGCCCAGAGGTGTAAATCCTCATCATCGCTTCACAAATGACTCTGAAAATTACAGCAGGACTTATCACAGCCCTACACAAACTATATGTGTGACATCCGTATCTCAGCCTACTGTTTAAGAAGAGTCTTGCATCAAATCAGCAAATATCTAGGAGGGGCTTGTGACCCAGGCAACCTGCCAGGAACCATGAGGAAAGTAAAATGCAAAGCAGTGCAGTGTTAGCAAATGTGAACAAAGCTCACGAGGCTGAGTCGGGATTTGTGGAATGATGACTTTTAGAAGGGTCGGCAGACCCGGTAGACAGACACTCCACAGGTGTGCCTCCTTTCTTGCAAAAGATATACTCCTGAAGAATTCTGTGATTAAATTTTTATGAATTTAATTACATTTTCTCATTGACTTACATTATAATCAGAGAGTGGCTTTATCTACATTTTGGATTAATCTTCAACGGGCGATGGCTCCCAACAGTTTAAGTTTCCCTGCTTCTCTGTCAAGTAGTTAATAGTTTATAAACAAACATTTAAAGGCACTATTTAAAGGAACCCTTGAGTGAATCCTTTTGAACAACAAAGGATTCTTTGGTAACATTAATAAATAATCGTTAGATTGAAGGTTCATCAAGTTTTCTTAAAGTGAAGTGTATCTATCCACAAGACTCCAATGTCCTTTGATAGGATTTCAATGAAATCTTATTGCTTTACCTCAGGGTCAGAATCTATTTTTTGTGTGTTTTAGGACAACATCTTGCATTACAGATCTCCCCACTTTTATTAACTTTATTTATTTATTTATTTATTTATTTATTTTGAGAGAGGGAGAAAGAAGGAACACAAGCTGGGGAGGAACAGACAGAGAGGGAGAGAGAGAAAATCCCAAGCAGGCTCCACGCTGTCAGCACAGAGCCCGATGTGGGGCTCGAACTCATAAACCGTGAGATCGTGACCTGAGCCGAAACCAAGAGTGGGACGCTTAACCGACTGAACCACCCGGGCGCCCCTCCCCACTTTTTCCAATAGCTTTTAGAAGAGCACTTTTGCAGGGACTCATGGAAAACACTACAAAATGTAGCTCATATTACTGAGTTCTGTGATAAAATAGGACATTGGCTTTCATTTCTCAGCTGAAAATAACAAAACAAAAACACAATGCTACTAAATCCATGAGAAAGGTAACTTGAAATGACCGGCTCACTGCCTGGGCTCTACGGGACAGAAGATGATAAGCTGCTTACTTTAGAACTATCTCATGAAGAGTGTGCCCCCTAGAAATCTCAAGTAGGTCACTGGAAAGTTTGAATTAAGGATGGAGCTCATCGGTCCACGATTCTCACCTTGTCACCACATCTCTCCCCTTCTCCACACGCCTGCCACGACTCCTTCTCACCACTCTGTTATCCCTGTCAACACTAATTCTTAGTCAGCCCTCCTGATAACTTCTCCTGGACAAGCCAAAGAAAGACACTGTTCTCTGTGCCAACAGTATAAAAAGCCATCACGCTTCACATTGGTCAGGTCACACTAGCGTCTGGAAAATGGTAAGAGATTCCCGGGCTGCTACAGAATGGGGAAACTCTAGGTCCACTACTGCTTCTCCAGTTGGTATACATTTTTTTTATGTTTATTTATTTTTGAAGGAGAGAGAGACAGAGCACGAGTTGGGGAGGGGCAGAGAGAGAGGGAGATACAGAATCTGAAGCAGGCTCCAAGCTGTCAGCACAGAGCCTGAGGTGGGGATCAAACTCACGGACCATGAGATCATGACCTGAGCCGAAGTCGGACGCTTAACCAACTGAGCCACCCACACGCCCCCCGCAGTTGGTTTAGGTAAAATTGCTCTCACATGTCATCCTGACTGGAATTTGTGGACTGGTTTTAAATATAATAGCTCACCCTGCTGGTTACACACACTCAAAGGGATGTGATTTATGATGAGTTTCAGTCTGAGTAGCTTTGTTATTTCTGATTGAAGACTCCATTTGTTCCTGGAGTAAACGGGTAAGGGTTGGTTCACTTTTTGTTGTCTTCGGTGAAAAGAATATAACTTATAATTGGTTTATTTAGAAAATACACCAGAATAAACAATGGAATACAGCACAGAAGAATAAATCAAGAACCACTTTTATTGTAGAAGGGAAAAACAGTGTGCTTGCCAAGTCAATTACTTTTCGTGACTTATAAAACTACTTCCCAAGGACTAGACATTGCCTTCCAAACTATGCTCAAGAAGCTTCATTCATAAGACACTTATCCGAATGTAGGGATATGGCCTCTGAGTTATAGCTCTGGAGTACCTATGGAATTCTGCAGCTTTGACAGACATTGCACTATAGTCATTGTGATAGGCAAAATTCTCAGATGAACCACAATGGCCCACATCCTTTTAAAATCCCCTCCTCTTGGGGTGCCTGGTGGATCAGTCGGTTGAGCATCCGACTTCGGCTCAGGTCATGATCTTGCAGTCCACGAGTTCGAGCCCCGCTTCGGGCTCTGTGCTGACAGCTCAGAGCCTGGATCCTGCTTCCCATTCTATGTCTCCCTCTCTCTCTGCCCCTCCCCCACTCATGCTCTGTCTCTCTCTGTCCAAAATAAATAAAACATTAAAAAAATTTTAAAAATAAAATAAAATCCCCTCCTCTTGGGAATGCAAGCTGGTACAGCCACTCTGGAAAACAGTATGGAGGTTCCTCAAAAAACTAAAAATAGAACTACCCTACGGCCCAGCAATTGCACTACTAGGCATTTATCCACCGGATTCAGGTGTGCTGTTTCGAAAGGATACATGCACCCTCATGTTTAGAGCAGCACTATCCACAATAGCCAAAGTATGGAAACAGCCCAAATGTCCACTGATGGATGAATGGATAAAGAAAATGTGGTATATATATACAACAGAGTATTACTCAGCAATCAAAAAAGAATGAAATCTTGCCATTTGCAACTACGTGGATGGAACTGAAGGGTATTATGCTAAGTGAAATTAGTCAGAGAAAGACAAGGATCATACGACTTCACTCATATGAGGAATTTAAGACACAGAACAGATGAACATAAGGGAAAGGAAGCAAAAATAACATAAAAACAGGGAGAGGGACCAAACAGAAGAGACTCCTAAATATGGAGAACAAACTGAGGGTGACTGGAGGGGTTGTGGGAGGGGGGATGGGCTCAATGGGTAAGGGGCAGTAAGGAATCTACTCCTGAAATCATTGTTGCGCTAGATGCTAACTAACTTGGATGTAAATTAAAAAGGTAAAAAAAAGAAAATAAAATCCCCTCCTCTTGAATGTAGGCAGGACTTGCATCTAACCATCAGAATATGGCAAAGGTGGAGCATTTTACATATGTAATTAAAGGTCCTAATCAGCTGACTTTAATTAAAAGGGAGATTATCCTATGTGGGCCTGACCTAATAGGGTGATCTGTTTAAAAGAGAGCTCAGAGATCAGAAACCTGAAGCAGTGGAGATTCTCTTAGTTGCTGCCTTCGAATAAGCAAGTTTTCATGAATTCTACAGCCTCACGGAAATGAATTCCGTCCCCAAATCATGCTTAGAAGTGGATCCCTCCCTAGTGGAGTCCCCAGATGAGAATGTGGCCTGGCTAACACCTTGATTTCAAGTTTAATGAGACCCAGAACAGAAAATTCAGCTAACCTGTGCCCAGATTTCTGACCTACAGAAATTAAAAGGTAACAAATGGCTTTTGTTTTAAGCCTCTACATTTGTGGTAATTTGTTATGCAGTCATAGTAAACTAATAGAGTCATAAAGAATCAACAGTGGGATGGAAGTCTTCCACTAAGTAGATCCCTAGCCCACAAGAGTCAGTGAACAGAAAAACAAAGAAATCAGAGCAACACATATAAGAACACGGGATTCCACTCTCACCCACCATCATCTACCTCTTTATGTCTATGAGCAAAGGACTAAAAGGGAGACCTAATGTATGTTTCAGAAAGGTTTTCCGTGCCCCAGTCTTGTTGGCTGACTACAGACCATCATTCTGTGTCTACATTTTCCTTGCAAAAAGCCCACACGTACAGTCCCTAAGTGCAAAGATTAGAAGAATCAAATACATCGCAGAAGAAATGAGAAAATTCTCAATTCAGTATGAAACTATGAGTGCCAAATTAAAATGCATGCCAATGTCAGAAATCAACCTCCAGGGGTACCTGGCTGGCGCAATCAGTAGAGCATGCAACTCTTGATTTTGGGGTTGTGAGTTTTAGCCCCATGTTAGATGTACAGATTACTTAAAAATAAAATTTTTAGGTCGGGGGGGGGGGTGCCTGGGTGGCTCAGTCAGTTAAACCACCGACTCCTCATTTCGGCTCAGGTCATGATCTCACAGTACATGGGCTCAAGCCCTGTGTCAGGCTCCGTGCTAACAGCACAGAGCCTGGTTGGGATTCTCTCTCTCTCCCTCTCTCTCTCTGCCCCTCCCCCACTCATGCGCACACGCGCGCACACACACACACACACACACTCTCTCTCTCTCTCTCTCTCTCTCTCTCTCAAAATACAAACTTAATAAAATAAAATAAATCTTTAGGGGTGCCTGGGTGGCTCAGTCAGTTAAGCATCTGACACTTGATTTTGGCTCAGGTCATGATCTCACAGTTTGTGAGATCAAGCCCTACTTCAGGCTCTGGGCTGAAAGTCTGCTTGGGATTCTCTCTTTCCCTCTCTCTGCCCCTCCTCCACTCACATGTATGCACACATGTGCATGCTCTCTTTATCACTCAAAATAAACTTCTAAAAATTAAAAATAACAAAATTTAATTTAATTTAATTTAATTAAAAAAAAAAACCCCTTCAAGGGCAAAGACCAAACCAGAAATAGTAACAGAGGCAGCAAAGCAACTACTGTCACTGGTGTCCAGATTGGGGAGAAAAGAAAAAAAAAAATTTTAATGGAAAGAAAAGAAAACTGTTCCTGATATGTATCAGGTACCTGGGAATGGTCTGTGGATGGATGAATGAATGAATGAGAATTAAAAGGAAAGATTTTATCATTGGAAAAGAGCAAGAAAGGAGAGGAAAATATAGTAGCTGTGAAAAGCATGGACAAGGACGGCATCAGAGAAGTTCTCAGTGCAGCAAGCCATCAGAGTTTATGCAGCCATAAAACAGTGGTTCTCAAATCGTGGTCCCAGGACCGGCACCATCAGCATTACGTGGAGGCTTGTTAAATATGCAAATTACGTGCCCTCACCCCAGTCCCACTGAATTAGAAAGTCTGGAGATGGGGCCCAGCAATCTGTCTTAAGCCCTCCAGGAAATTCTGATGCACACCCACACATAACAGCCACTGACCTAGAGAAAGGAAAGAATCTCACGGGAATGTTGAAGGGAGAAGCCTAATGATCTTAAAGCTGGCTTCACATTAAAACGAGCTGAGGAGCTTCAACAGTACTGATGCCCAAGCTGGCCCATCACCAGAGACTGGTTTAATTAGTGTGAGGTGGAGACCAGGCGTCCAAATGATTTACCAGCTCTCCAAGTGATTCAAATGTGCAGCCAGGGCTAGGAACCTCGGACGTGAAAGGTCAAGCAGCTCAGGAGGCCGAGATTCAAGTCTGCTGCACAAATGACCTCTCAAAGAAGGTTGGACTCTCCCTGATGTGGTGTTCCGCCGCCTTCAAAGTATTCACACATACGTTCGCAGCTGTCAACACCGCTATGCTTTTGCACAGGTCAGGGAGACTGCTTTTATTTCAGCAGCACAGAAAAACACTATCAGCCGCCAGCCCTCTCCACTGGCCGCCTGCTCACCCTCTGAGCCCGCCTCGTACGAGCAGCGCTTCCCTTCCCTGCCCTCCGTGAACGGGGCACCCCTGGGAGACAGTGACTAAGAGGCTGCATTTGCTTCATCCGCGGTGGCAGCAGCCACCCCGGGGTCACTGGCATATCTGCCCCCCAGACCTCCCTCAGGTCCCGGCAGCCGCAGGCAGATGCACCGAGAGAACTAGATGTCGGACTGGCAACTTCAAACCACACGACCCCGTGGCTGCTCTCTGGCGACTGTCTTCTCCTGGACCCCGCAAGTGAATGAAGGTCTCCAGGGGGTGAAGAAAGGAAGCACTGAGTCAACCCCAGCTGGGAGGGGACCCAAAAGAGGCTTTCCACTGCTTGGGAGCACATGACCCTTTTTTCCCCAGGGCTTAGCAACAGGGTCAACTGGGTCGACTGTCCAGAGAACCTGGGTCCACTCAGGCCAGCAGGTGAGAGGGAACACTCAGGAAAGGACCAGCCTCCAGGTAAAGATCATAAAGATTCAAACTATTTGCGAACACCAAAGAATCTGCATATGTTTGTGCAGCTTGTAACAAGATTCTCCCCCCATGCCGCACATGTGCGCGGGGCCTCTGGTGGCACGCCCAGCAGAGACTGCCTCACCACTGAATGGCCGAGGGGCAAGCTGACTGGGTGGGCTCCCATTACACGGACGACAAGTGAGAACAAGCCACGATGCCTTGTCACAGAGCCTCAGAAGGTTACAGATAATACATGACAAGGATGATGATGTAACCGGATTCCCCGCCGGAAATTGGAGGTTTCCATAAAGCCCAGTTAAGCGTTCCTTAGAAAGGCTGGAAGAACCTCTAAGCGCTTGAGAATCTGTACGCATGTTGCCTCCATGAAAACACCCAAGAGCAGCCAAGGGGAGGATGCCAGGGCAGGAAAGGGAGGTAGGGCAGGTGGTGTGTCACAGACAAGTTCTCAGGTTGGGGACCGCTATCTGGGGCGGTGGTTCACAACTGCACGTACTTTTGTTTCCCCCTCCAGAGGACATCTGGCAACGTTTGGAGACATCTGGCTTTTTACAACAGAGTAGGGAGGTGCTGCTGGCACCTAGTGGGTCAAGGCCAGGGACGCTGCCGAACACCCTACACTACACAGGACGGTCCCCCACAACAAAGAGGTACCCTACTGCAAATGTCATTAATGCCAAGGTTGCAAAACCCTGATCGAGAGAGATGCCCCTGCAAGAAACAGTAGAGAAGGATAATATTGACAGATTTTTTTCCATAAAGACCCAGATTCTACCCACAGTTTCTATTAGCATCCTAGAATAGAGTTGTTCTCAAGGAGACAGGCAGATAAATTAATCTTGACAGATTATCTCATCTACCCCCAGCTTTCAGGGAACTCAATGTCTAAATCACCCAGGACAAATAATTGGCTAGGCTCTCATCAAATATTTTCAGGACTAAAAACCCCACAGCCTCCCTGTAGCAACTCGTTCCAACATTTGTCTTCCTGATGGACAAAATGTTAAGTTGACCCATTCAAAATTGCCAACAACTGACTGAGTTTGGCCTTCAAATAAGGCAATTTCACGTGGTTCAACCTAATAGCATTCCCTTCAACAAAACTGTGTCCTGCTTTCAGAAGCCACTATATTGCATTGACTCTTCAGTCGGCACCCAAACAGTGGTTTTTGATGACAGTGTACCTGGCCATCTACTGTCTGGGACAGCTCCCCTCCCCACCCCCACTCCCTACCCACAACCTTCATACCCAGTCTTAGTCGGTTCTTTCTCTAGAAAAATTATGTGCTTTTTCTCCAGGTCAATTATTACTACTATTTTTTTTTCATCTTCAACCCTAACTCATTTTATCCTATGGGAAGGAGCTGAAATTAAGTTGGCACACTGCTGTACATACAGTGTTGTTTATTTATTACCGCCCTTATATTACATACTATACCTCCATTAAAATAACCTGACCAGGGTGCCTGCGTGGCTTAGTCACTTGAGTGTCCGACTCTTGATTTCGGCTCAAGTCATGATCTCATGGTTTGTGGGATCAAGCCCCATGTTGGGCTCTATGCTGACAGTGCGGGGCCTGGTTGGGATTCTCTCTGTCCCTCTCTCTCTCTCTGCCCCCATTCTCAAAATAAATAAATAAACTTAAAAAATAAAATAAATAAAAATAAAACAAAATAAAATAGCCTTACCTTAAATTGATGCTCCACACTCAAAAAGGGGAAACTTGCAGTTATTAAACGGCTACGATGTGCGAGGCAGTGTGCTTCAAGCTACCACCTGTGTTATTAATTTAATCTCTAAAACAAGGCTGTAAGGAAGGTATTCGTATTCCGTTTCACAGATGATAAAACTGAGGAAGCTTGACAAGGTTAGATAACCTTCAGTGCCAGTGTTTATGAACCAGGATGTGCACCCCTATCTTTTGAACACCAGTGCCCACAGTGTCACCATTACCCTCAGCAGACTGAAGAAAGCTCTGGAGAAACTGAGAATTTCAAAGTGCCCCGATGAGCGAGCACATTACATTGTTACATTGTTACAGCTGAACTTACCTGCCCTGTGATCCCTATGCTTTACCATAGCATAGCACCCACTTACCAAAAAAAGAAAATCCACAAAATTATTTCACGGTATACGTGATCTCTTTTAAGATAGCAGCATCCTCTCCTTTCCTCATGTCAGGATTGAAAAAAAAGCCAATAAGACTGCCTGTGAGCTTTTTTTCACAAGAGTCTTGCTACATCCGTCTTCAGCTGAAAACATTATCTGTTGCTTTTCATTCAGCCGTTTCACAAAAAATCATAAATTCTCTGATTGTAGATGAAATCATATTTATTCTTATCTTCTACAAACACTACTTAACGTACTTAAAATTCCCGGCATGGTAGATGTGCAAAAACGGGGGTGGGGGGTGGGCAGGCGGCGGGAGCATTTCTGAGCAGGTGAAGGGGGAGCTGTGGCCACCTTGTGGATAATTGCTGAAGGGAGCTCTGACGGCGACTCAAGCGCTTGTGACTACAAAGGTGACAAAGGCAGCAGATCCTTCCCTTCGGTCCCGGCATCTGCAAACTTAGTTTGTATTTTCTTTCTGAATACAGTAAATGGGCACTCACTGAGCAGAGCCACGCTCTCCACAATAGATTTTTAAGGTTTCATAAGTTAGGGTGTTAGATGCAGTCTCTAAGGGGCATTAAAGGGGCAGGTCAAATCAAATTACTTTTTCTTCTCATGACTTCTCAGGACTTCAATTCTGCCCATCATTGGCTGCGACCTTGCCCGTGATCTGAAATAAGAATATGTTGCGGACAAACATGTAATGTGGTCATCCTAAAATCAACTAATTTGCTTCTCAGTGTCAGACATAGAGAATTGTCGGGCCCGCGTGGAAAGTCACTGGCCGGGGGAACAGAGAATCTGGATTCCACCACACACGCCCCCACTAACCAGCTGTGTGACTTTAACTCATTCCTCCTTAGTTTCCTTATCTATAAATCAAGGGATTATAACGTCAGGAGGTTTTCACACATTTGTAGCAACAACCCTTCCCCTTTTTTTCCCCAGAAAGTCTCCAGAATCCTAATATGACAAGTGATCAAAAGAGAGTTGCTATGGTTATGTCCAGACAGGCAGCCCAGACTCATCCACCACTCCCCTCCAGCTCCTTCTTCCCGCTCCCCACACCCCTGAACCCACCTCTGCAGAATCCCGTGCATCAGGACTTGAAGATCATCGGACCCAGTGATTTCTAAAGTCCGTTTGTGCCTTTCAGTGTCTAGCAGGCTAAATAACCAAAGTTTTTTTAAAGGCAAACATTTTACGACAACACTTCATAGACACACTTCCACTCTGTCAGCCTACCTGGGCAGACTCTGCACACCTAGCAATTAGAGAACAATTTAATTCTCTATCTCTACATTAAGCTATGTGTCCCTGGCTCAGATTACAAGACAAGGTCCTTTGAAGAGCACTAGTTGAAGCACTCTTCCAAAGCACCCAGAGTCCTTGTGGCCCAGAATCACTGATTGGTTCCTCCGCAGTGACCCTCACTGGCCTCATGGTGGCCCCTACAGGACATGTGTATCAGGTACCCAAGGAGCCTGATTCATCAGTGTTTGATGTCTACTCAGAACCATATGTGAGCTGATGCTTCCTTTCAACCCAGCGCATTCCGTACTCAACTGGCAACTGTTGCCTTTATTAATGGCCGTCTTCCCATCTGGATGATAAAATGTGTTCCCATATGCCCTTTAGCCCTGAAACCTAATTACCAAGTGATCTAAGGTGGGGAGAACTGTATTATTTTGATGAGCTATGAGGCCCCAAAGGAGGACTTAATATGAGAATTAAATCAACAGAGACTAGATGGATATTAGCAAAATTTCATCATTTAGAAAGATATCTACCATCGAATCATATTTTAAAAACCTTTCAAACAATTACAATTAATTTGTTTAATAATTCAAGCAATTTTTATTATGCATTGACTCTTGTCCAGGCACTGGGTTGGGTGTCAAGGATACCATGAATAGCAAGGCATTGTCCCCATCCTCAAGTCAATGGGTTACCACTGCCACTCGTGTAAAGAACTAAGTGAAACACAGCATGATATATACCACATATACTACAAGTGAGGGGAGGAAGGTACAGTGGGATCACAAGGGACAGAGTGCCTACCTTGGGCTGGAAGGCTGGGAGGAGTGACTCCTGAACTAGTTCCTAAGGGCAAAGACTGCTTCCCTTCTGCTCACTGTGGCAGAAACCACTGGTGTTCCTTTTCTCTTGGGAACATGGCCACATTACACTTATAACCTCCCACCCCTGCAGCTTGCAGTTAGAAGTTGCCGTGTGACTGAGTCCTGAATGTAAAGAGTAGTGATGTATACCGCTTCCGAACATGGCCCATAAAAATCTTCTCCTACTCAACCCTCATGCTCTTTCCCTCATCAGCCATGTGGCTGAATGGAAAGGGCTCCAAGGACCTAGAGGAGGAGGGTAGATCCGCAAGGTGGGAGAAGCCAGGATTCCTGAACGGATGGAACAGAGCCCCCTCCGGGCCCTAACTGTTAAAAGGGGTGGCGGGGAGACACTTGGAATTCCGGGAACCAGGAAGTACTAGCACTGGAAAACTTTGCCAATCTTGACTTTATTCCTGAGGCAGTAGGAAACTTTTGAATAATTTTATACAAAGAAAAACATGACTGTACTTGTTTTTATGAATGATCATTCTGGTGGCAATATGGAGCACAGACAGAAAGATGGGTCAAGACTGGAAGCAGAGAGAACAATATGGAGATTGGATCATAGTAAAAGCAAGGAAAGATGTGAATCCACTAGCAGTGGGGAGATGCAACAAGGGAAAGACTCAAGTGCTACCATTAGAAGCAAAGACCCATTAGAACATGACTGTGGCGAGGGGCAGGAGAGTCACGAGCCAGAGACAACTTTTGGATTCCTGGCTTTTGTGAGGTTTAATTCACAAGAAAAGAAAACAAACGATGTTAAGGTTTGGCAGACAGATTAGTGAGCATCTTGGATACTCTGACTCTGACATCCAGGTAGAGATATCTAGGAGATGGTTGGATACGTAAGTCTAGAACTCACGAGAGAGAAAAGAACCAATGCTTAGAATTGAGAATCACTTCATTAACACCACTGAATCTTATGAGGTTGCCCAGGGAGGACATGTAAAGCAAGAAGGTTACAACCCAGAGAATATTTAAGAGATGATAAAGAAGGAAAAACCCAAAGAAAACTGAGACGTAACGGTCTGAGGGGTAAGGGAAGAACCAAAAGACTAACAAGCAACAAAGAAGCCAAAGAAAGAAAATTTAACAAGGTTAAAAAAAAGGTGTTCAGGGCACCTGAGTGGCTCAGTCAGTTAAGTGTCCGACTCTTGATTTCGGCTCAGGTCATGATCTCACCATAGTGGGATCAAGCCCCAAGTTGGGCTCTGAGCTGACAGCACAGAGCCTGCTTGGGATTCTCACTCTCCCTCTCTCTCTGCCCCACTCCTGCTAGCTCTCTCTCTCTCTCTCTCAAAATAAATACACATTAAAAAATATAGCGTTCAATAAGGCTAATTGCAGTAAAATAAAGAACTGTAAATTACTGATGATTTTATCAGTCAGGGTCTAACCAGGAAAGGAGACACCACTCCACACAGACTGCCATAACAAAATATCACAGACTGGGCAATGGTAATTTATTTTAAACAACAGAAATTTATTTTCTCGCAGTTCTGGAGGCTGGAACACCTAGGTCAGGGTGCACGCAAAGCCAGGTTCTCTTCCTGGTCCTCTTCCATGGCTGCCTTCTTGCTGTGTCCTCACATGGCAGAGAGGGAGAAAGAAAGCGAGCTCTCTGGCGTCTCTTCTTATGAAGGTACAAATCTCATCATTAGGACCCTGCCCTCATGGCCTCATCTAAATCTAATTACTTCCCAAATACCCTATCACCAAGTCCCATCGCAATAGGGTTAGAGCTTCAACAAATGAATCAGGGAGCGGCACAATTGAGTCCATAGCGCTAGATATTTCAAAGAGGCAATATAATACACCAAAGTAGTCACAGGTGATGAAAAACAGAGACACCAAACAGGAAATGATGAGCCATCCCAGAAATTATCAACAGGGCTGCAGGATAATGATAGTGGTAAGAGTGGTAGTACCTTAGCCCAAATCTGGGGTCACCCCAGCTAACGTTGGAGCACGGTGGGCTGCCCTACAGTAAGTGATGCCACAGAGGGAGGGACTCTGTATGGGGGTTGGAGCCAAAGAGAAGACACAGTCACCACGAGAGGTAACACTTAAAGGAGAGGGAGGGAGGGAGAGGGAGAGAGAGAGAGAGAAAAAGAGAGAGAGAGAGAGGAATGGCTTCTCTCCTCCTCCCACCCTCCAATCTTCTGCTAGTGCCACCCAAAGCTGAACCTGCCCAGAAGCCAGAGGGCAAAGGCAGTTGTTCCCTTCAAAACAGAGCTGAGCAGGAGAAAACAAAGAATAAGATCTGACAGCAAACAAGCAAATGAGCTATTCTGACTTTGTGAGGAAGTTGCAGTAAGTTAGTGCAGTATCTGGCAAAGGAAGTTGAATATGGGGAGGTAGAGACAGTGACTGTAGATAATTTTTGCATCAGTACAGTATAGAAGGAGGGAGAGATATATAGGATCATCAGTAGGAAAAAAGTATGCAAGGTCTAAGGTGAACGTCACGAGGATGGAAGCAACCAAGTGCTGATGGAATACAGTCAACAGAACGGGGGACGTGACAGAAACATGACACAGACAAAGAATATTTGACAGTGAAAAGACGCAGAGAAGACATAAGTAGACTTAGAAGAGATGATGTTCTTGGACATACTCACTCATTCAGCAAACATTTACTGGGCATCCACCGTGTGCCAGGAGCTATGCTAAGTGCTTGCGATGCACCGGCGAATGACACAAATAAGAATCCCTGGCCTCACGGAGTTTGCGTTCTAGCACAAGGAGAGGCAGGAAGAACAGAAGAGAATTGTGTAAGCCACTAGGATACGTAGGAAAACATTACATGAGGTCATATCTTGAATTAGTCACGAGAGGATATGTTAAATACTACAACAACCCTAAAATGTCAGTGTCTAGACACAACGAACGTTAGTTCCCCCTCCACAGTATCCAGTGAAGGTGTCCCTGGCCAGAAAGCACTCCTCCAGTGACTCGGGGACTTCTTCTATTTTGTGGCTTTGCCTTCTTCCAGATCCTCAATAGTCCTCTCCATTCCACCAGCAGACAAGTAAAACGATGGAGAATGGAGCTTGGAAGGGTTTTATGAATCAGGTCTGGAAGTGAAATACATCACTTCTGCCCACATTGTATTGGCTTGAATTCAGACATATGGCCACACCAGACCAAATGACACCGGAAAGTGCGTTTCTAATAGGAAAAGAGAAATGGTTTGCTGAGGAACTAACTAGTGTCTGCCACAAACCTCTTGGCCTCAATTTTCTCAAGGATAAAGGAGGGAAGGGTGAATTTAATGGTAGTTTGGTAAAAATGTGCGCAGAGATTGAGAGCAGATTCAAAGACACTGGATAAGGGCTGGAACAACTCTGAGAGAAGAATAAACCACTAGGTGAAAGGACTGACCAGAAGCATTGAGGGATTGGCCAAAACCGGAAATCCTAAATGTCTGTTGGCAACAGTCAAATGTGTGATGTCCTTGAGCCTCCAAATTATAAACCTCTAAAACACAGAGCACCAAATGCCTAGCACCAAGCCTGACACACAGTAGGTGCTCAACATTTCCTGGCTGAATGGATGGATACATGAATAAGGTGGGAAAATGCAGAAAACCTTGACCAGAGAGCCTCTGGGGTTGACATGAAGTCCACAGGACTCTCACCAATCCCTAAGAAAATGTGCACTTGGGACTATCTAGGCATGTGAAAAACAGGGGTAGCATCCTGACCCTTTTATGTACTTCCTGCTCCTCATGCCTTTGCTTAAGGGTCCTACTGAAAGCAACATTTTTGTTCACATACTGAGTCTGGAAATGGCTTCTTTCAAAAACCTCCCTATGAAGATGTTCATTCTAGACCGACAAGTGCCTTGACTTCTCAGCTACTGTCAGTCTCTAAATCCAGGGAATTCCGAAGCCCCTCCCGCCTTAGTTTACCCAATCCTCTCGCTTACCTAGGTTCTCCAAGGGAATCCTCCAAGGAAAGTATTCTTGGAGACTTCAAATCAGGACTGCTTTAAGAGCTCAAAGTACTTGGAGTACAAGACAACATCTCAGTGCAGTTCGAGAAGAGTTCCGAAAAGCAAGTCAGGAGTTAACAAGAATCCAGAGACTGGTACGGCACGAACACTTCCTACCTGGAGCATTGGGATCTCGATTTAACACTGTAAGAAGTGACCCCCAAAACACAACTTCACCTTGTATGTGGATCACACAAAACAAACAAACCGGAGACATCAGGATTGGAGGAGAGAGCATTACAGGAGAAAAGCATTTAAAATGGTGTTGCTATAATTTTTTGACAACATAATTTAGAGGCTCTTTCAGTCAAGCACATCTACACCTCAGTCCCTCTCCACCTCCTTTCCCCCATGGTGTTGTGTTGGCTGTCAATTTAGGGAGAGGAGGCTGTTCTTTAAAAGGCTTTTAAATGATATTAGAAATGATTGGAATCATACCTAAAAGCTCTTGGAAAGAAAAAAAAAACTAGAAAAAAGAACTCTTCATCTTCTGCTTGTGTTGCATAAACCACAAGGTCCTGTTCTCTTTATTTGTTTGTGTGAAAGCCAGAAGCAAAGATTGAGTACAGTTCATTAAGGTTAAGGGAGAAACGAATCGTCAGCATTGTTTCTGACCTATGGACTGAGGGCCCTCTCTGACCTTCGGTAAGGCAAAATTTCAGGGAACGAGGTGGGTGTCCCTCTTGTTAGAGTCTCAATGTGTCACCGAAATGTTGCATGCAACCCCAGTCCCACTAAATGCATAAGGAGTGCCTTGCTATTTAAAACAGTTGCTTCATAAAAGAAAGAATTCATCCACTCATAAAATTATCCAAGTAATCATGCCCCTCGTTTGTGTGTTAGTCCAAATTTCCATCCATGGGGGAATGGCGGCCTCTGCACCTGCCAGCGCCCCGGCAGTGGTGGTGATGATGGCACGTGCAGTTAACTGCACCACTGCCACGACTGTGTCCTCTGCAGTTACTGATGCTCACATAACGACACGTTTCTTATGATCAACATCTTTGACAGGGTCGGCAGGGGTTTTTTCTTATCATGGTTTATTTATTTATTTTGAGACAGAGCGCAAGTGAGGGAGGGGCTGAGGGGGGGGGGTGAGAGAGAAGCCCAAGAAGGCTCCGCACCACCAATGCAGAGCCCAACACAGGGCTCGACCCCACGGACCATGAGATCGTGACCTGCGCCAAAATCAAGAATCGGAGGCTTAACTGACTGAGCCACCCAGGCTCAGGGCTGTCAGGGTTTTAAATGATGCAGCCTGTCTCCAGGATACTTGTTGGACTAGCCCTTCCTCTTGTCCACCCAACAAGCCCTTCATCTTACGAGACATCAAATGTTGCCTTCAGGCCCTCTGACACATCATCTCAGGAAGGGTTGGGCAGATGCTCTTCCATACTTGAACGTGGACTCGTGAGCATGTATTGCATGGTGCCCATCACTCATTTGGCTGTTTGGTTTTCCCACTGGACTCCTTGGGGGGTGATTTTGTCTTATTCTCCTTTGAATCCCCATTGCTAGCCCATTAATGTGGGCAGAGAGGCACTTGCACCAACTAAAAAAAGGCTCATCTGACCTGCCCTCTGGGAGAGTGGGTCTCCTTCTCTCACCTGGTCCCAGAGTCAGTGATGTTGGCCTGCAGCTGCAGACTAAAACAGAAGGAGCTGGGATGTGAAAGAAACTGCATCACACCTGTGATGACAGGAGGGCGGCGAGGTCTATTTCATTATCACCTTGAACACTATATTGGTAAGAGCTGGGCAGTGTAGACCACACCAGTACATCACAGCTGCTAGCATGTGCACAAGTTGCCCACAGAGATAATGTCTTATCATCTGATGAATACAATGTGCTCCCCAAAGCGACCTTCAGAGCCAGGGAGAACACAAACGATCCATATGTTACACAAGCATCTAGACAGACATTCATCCATTAATTCCTTTAGTTATTCAACAAACATTCATTAAGCGGACTGTACTAGATTTATGAAAAGTGATGAAGATGTAAGACTAAACAAAAGGAACCAAGTCTTGGGGTGCTTGGCTGGCTCAGTCCATACAGCATGGGACTCCTTAATCTTGGGGTCATGAGGTTGAGCCCCATGTTGGGGGTAGAGTTTACTTAAAAAAAAATTAAAAAAGAACCAAGTCTCTACCTTCATGATGCTGATATTCACACACATAGGAGTAGGAGAGACCTATGCCGAAATTTACACTTGTATAACTGGGACCAGGACATGTTGGGGCTGGTGGTAGCGGGGTTCAGCTGCTGAAACACACTTGTGACAGGAGTCCTTTCTTCTTCACATGACTAGTCATTCCAATAACTTCTATTTCAAACTGTGATTTATTATCAATAATTAAACTGTAGGTCAAGATCATGAAACACAAATCTTAGAGAGTAATATAGCAGAGTTAAAAGCTGCTCCCTCTGTCCCAGGCACTTTGCAAACATCGTCTAACCTGTGTCTCACCACAATACTAGAAGGGGACACTGAGCATCATGTCGCCATTGCACAGAATAGGGAAACGAGACTCACAGGGGTAAGGCTGCTTTCCTCAAGTCACATGAATCTAAGACTCAAACTCCAGTCCATCTGGTGCCAACATCTTTGCTTTTTCCCTACACCTTTATAAAATGACTTTGAAACCATCCATTTTAATGCTCCTTTTTATCAAGGAAACACCACTAAGTGCTCCTAATGTATACCTATTTGCTTCAATCTCCTATTTAGGTACACCAGGTTTATGACTACACCTTATAATCTCCTTCTAGCTCTGAAATCAATGACAGTATTAAATGAATTGAGCATCTGCCCTCAACATTATTATTCTGGATAAGAAAATGATTACCAAATTCATGCCTAGGAGTTCACCTTTCAACATACATTTCATCAAGATGAGTAATTACCCTAGCGGGCAGTAATTAGGTAATTAGTAAAACTAGTTAATACAAATAGCATATTAATATAACCAAATAAATGCTAGCATAATTTTTATAATTATTATGGCATATAGGTCTATCCGGTTTTTTTTTTCTTTTAGTAAAAGACACATAATTTCTGGGCTACGTATTGCGCAATTTCAACTTGCATGTGGGAATGCCTTTTGACATCTGTGACCCTGCAGAGTAAAAAGGAGATTGAGACAATTATCTTGGGTACTGAAGCAAAAGGCAGCTTGCACTGAAATTATCTGCCTAGTCTTTGCCGGATTTTTCTGTAAGTGGTTAGTACATTAAAAAAAAAAAAAAAAAAAAAAAAAAGAGCCCTCTTATAGCCTTGTACCTAAGCATCCTTCCATGCTTAGAAAATGAAAATATAATATTCTAAGAACAATCTAATCAGGACAAGCAAACAGCTGTGCACACCCGCAGAGCATTCTCGGACTCTGTAATGTAATCCTAGGCTTCATATTTACAGCCCCTCCCCAAAAGATTTATCTTTATCAACACCACCCTGTGGACTCTACCCCCCCTCCCACAGAAAAACCAACAGCAACTGTCATGAATAAACACTTTCATGAGAGAAAAACAAGTATCTCTTGATAGTGTGGTATAACCACATACAATATTAATCTATGTATTTGGGGTAGTAGATATTATTAAGATATAATTAACTATACCCTGTGCTAATGTCATGCAAATTGCTTACCAATCTTAGGATAGTCTTGTGATAGATACTGACCCACACCCAGGATATGTAATAATTTATGAACACTATGTAGGAAAAATTTTCATCTCTGAGCATGAACTGCCAACTGGATTATGTGCATTTATAAAGCCTGTAAGCCAACTACGGCCAGCTAATGCCCCAAATATTAGAATATGAGCAGCATGAAAAATAATTTGCAAACCCTCAAATGGGTTTCAGTTTGCAGTTCTCTTACTTGAGCTAACTTCTTATGACTGCATTAGATTTCATCATTGTCCATCAATATAAGATAACATCGTGGACATCCAGGCCTTCCTTTAATGGCAGAAACGCAGGCTCAGTCAATATTTTTATATGCTGACATAAGTAATAAAGGCATATACATGAAAATTGATTCATTAATTTCCATGGTGTTACTCCTTCCTATTAGCCAAGGTTTCACCCTTAGCCACAACTGTAGAAATGACAAATACCACAAGTTAATTAAAAACATTTTCTTTCTCATGAACCTTAATATGATTATGTCTGAGGGTTCAAATGCAATTTTTTATTTTAAATTCTTTTTTAATGTGTTTATTTTTGAGAGACAAATAGCACAAGGGCATGCACAGGAGCAGGGGAGGGGGAGAGAGAGAGAGAGAGAGAGAGAGAGAGAGAGAGAGAATCCCAAACAGATTCCTCACCATCAGCATGGATCTGGACACAGGACTCAAACTCACGAGCCATGAGATCATGCCCTGAGCTGAAACCAAAAGTAGGATGCTTAACCGACTGAGCCACCCATGCACCCTTCAACTATAATTTTTAAATTCTTTTTTTAATGTTAATTTCTTTTTGAGAGAAGGAGAAACAGAGTGCCAGTGGGGGAGGGGCAAAGAAAAAGAGAAACACAGACTCCAAAGCAGGCTCCAGGCTCTGAGCTGTCAACACAGAGCCCGACATGGGGCTCAAACCCATGGGCCGTGAGATCATGACCTGAGCCGAAGTCGGATGCTCAATCAACTGAGCCACCCAGGCGCCCCTCAACTGCAATATTTTAAAGGCAACTGACCCCTTCTTTGTAATCCAATCTCACTCAAACCTCACTAATACACAAAGCAACACAGAAATTTCCTTAGTTTCCCAAGCCTATGAAGTTCCATTTTTCTATGGTTTTTCTGTTTCCAAGAAGAGTGATCATTTCTGGAACTATAACTATTGGTTTGAATTTCCAGTCTGTAAATTGTGAAGAAGGTCTGTAGGTGTGAAACAAGAGAAGATAAATTGCAAATTAGAGCTAAAGAGAAAATAAATAAAAGAATTTAGTTGAATCTAATTGTTTTCCATATGTCATGGTAACAGCTATTATCCTTCCTCCTCAATTTATGTCATCTGTGCATTTATCTATATTCCTATTTGTCTGGCATCTATCTGTCTTCCACCTGCCTGTTAGTGTCTATTTATTTGGCATGGCAAGTTGTGCTGTCTTTGTCTGCAGAGAAGAAAAGAAGGGGGGAAATGATGAAAAATCTTAGTGTAGTATGAATAGCAACGAGGTAAGACTGATTCCTGATGTGCGGATGAATCCTGTAAATGAAGTGGCCCTTGAATTAAATTAATTTAAAATCTGGCAAATATTACCCGGCATGTTTGTCAATGTGCTGTATAATTATTAATTTGTTCATTGAGGCAACTGTATAAATAAATAGAAAGCAGAATGCCATGATTAAGCAAGCATTGAAAAATCCAGGGTCAAGGAGCCCCACTATAGGGGGATCTCAATAGCTTTCCTGGGTCCTACTTTTACATCTCCTCGTAAACCCATACGTCGATAACAGCAAATTAATTGGCCCACATTTAGATGCCAACAGGGCTTTTGTATTCTCAGTGCACATTTTTGTCTTCTCAGAGTGAGATGTTAGTAACGGGGGTTTTAATATTACCCCTACGGGAGCACCAGAAAATCTTAACAATTTCCTTCACTAGAGTATTTTCATTAGCGCTAAATGCCGTGCAATTTACATTTGAAATCAGGTGTAGGGGTGAGCAGAACGTGACAAGACATGTTGCAGTGGTGCCTTTTTTTTTTTTTTTTTTTTTTTTTTTTGTTCCAAGGTTCTTTATTTACTGCCATAGAGTCTCAGAAGAAAAGCATGCAAGTCCACAAGGAAATATTTCTCGATTTCTCCCTGCCCTTACTTTTAGGAGATGAAAACTTGATCTTATTCAAACACTCAAAGGACACATTTAAATCAGCCCTCTTTCACCAAGAAAAAAAGCACACTTAGAAAAACAGTAATAAAGCACCTAAAGTAGAACTGAACTAAAAATCACCTGACAGCTGTGAGCAGATATTCCGGGAAGGGGCAAAAATCCTGTAAGGGAAAGGAGTAGAAGTTAACACAAACATTAGACTTCTAAGCTATTGTCTACTCAGCTTAATTGCCTGCCTAATTCAGACCTAAATTAATGAAAAATTTACCTACTCTTATTTTTATTGTAAATATAGACTGCAAGTGGATTTCATGTTGAGAATGTGAGGGTAAATAAGTCATTTAGATTCAACAATATTCAATGACCACTACTGGAAAGAAGTGCAATGAACGAATACATTGCATCTGGGCTCTGTTTTACCATTCTTTTGCACACTTACCACTCGTTAGAATAAGATCTTCCAATCTGACTGATGTTTGAGTTCTTGAATGTAAAGAGGAAAACAAAGCCAGGTGAGCAGCCATAATAGCTAGAACTCGGGAAGGGCTACTAGGTGTCACCGAGGGCTCTAGGTGCTCTACATAAATTCATCTCATCTAACTTGCCTGCTAGCTCTAACATGTGGGTGCTGTTCTCTCCATTTTATAAGGTGTTGAAACTGAAGCATGAATAAATTTGTAAAAATTCAACAACTTATTATTGCATTCACTAATGTCTCTCATCAAGACAAGGTCTCAATGACCATGGTATTTAGAAGAGCAAATAAGAGCCTCACTGGTGACGGTGGAAATTAGCCAGCATTTGAACTTTAGGTAGGGCAGGCTCAGGAAGGTCTCTGGATGAATTAAAGACAAGGCTATCCTCCAAATTTCCCTGAGTGAATGAATGTTAAATGTACGACTCCCATTTAGAAGGGGGAGTTAGCCAGGCTACTCCCTGGCCTATTGCTATGCTAACAGGTTAATGAGAGTGCACTGCTCACAGCCTCATGTTCCCAAAAGAAGTTCCCAAAAGGGGGCAAGGACAAGATAATAGAACAAGAGAGGGAGAGTTTTCTAGTCCAATGGTTCTCACTTTACTGCACATCACAATCACCTTCTAAAAACCCCAAATCCCAGGCCACACCTCAGTCCAACCAAATCAGCATCTCTGGGCTGGGCCTCAGGCATCAATAAAGCCTTCTTTAAATCACTAAGCACAAATATTAACCAGCATGAGCACCAGTTCATACAAAAGAAATACACAATTTCTACTAAGACTTAACTATTAACAAATCCCCACATATATTTAGGTCCTGTGGTGTGAGAAAGAGTCAGAAAATTCCAGTGAGCTCTGCTACTCTATCATCTCTGACCTCAGGTAAATTCCAGAACTTTCTTAAAGCTTCCTCTCCTTTCTTTAAAATAAAATCACACTTACCTTACTTAACTCACAAAGAAAAGTGTCAAATAAAATTTTTCAAACTTTACAACCTTCTTTTTACAAAAAGCTGCTTCATGTTTTTCATACCTTCCAAGTGTAGCCAGTCATTGCTTGATCTAAACATAATTCCTTCTCTAGGCCTTAGCTGACCAACTCAGCCAGAACCTTCCTGGACCTTGTACTTCCAGGGACCAGGAGCCAGTTAGCACTAAAACTGCATCCCGGATTATTTCCACAGCTGTCAGCTCATCTCTTTCACAGTCACTGATGGTTTATCGACTCTGCTTAAACTACTGGAGAACAAAATAACCTCATTTGGCCTTCTGATCAACTAGCTCATCTTTACTGTCTTCATTCTGCCTTGGTTCCTTCCTATGGTGTGACTTCCACCCGGGTCCTTCCTACGGTGTGACTTCCATCAACTGACTACAAAAAAAACTTCCAATGTTATTTTTTTCTCAATCACAAAATGGTAGTGGGAGGAAATCCTGAGCTTAACATATATTTTAAACTCACAAAAGACCCTACATTCACATTCCAGGTCCACCACTTAAAAGTAGAGGCAATGTACCTAATTTCTTTTTTTTAATATGAAATTTATTGTCAAATTGGTTTCCATACAACACCTGGTGCTCATCCCAACAGGTGCCCTCCTCAATGCCCATCACCCACTTTCCCCTAATGTACTTAATTTCTTGACTTCCTCATCTTGGGTATATCTCAAAACTGTCAGAAAGAGCCAAAGGGAGAAATGTTTCCAAAATCAGGGACGTATTGTTTCTAATTTTAAAACAATGGTAAGATCTACCCAGTACAACCTTCTCCAATGAGTCTTGCCATAGGTTTTTTTTGCTACTGTCCAAAAGTAGCCAGAACATAAACTTTAGTGATACATTTTAGTAAACCCAATAAAAACTGAAGTGAAAATAAAGTTGCTTCTTTACATTTCTCTTCCCTATTATTTTATTTTTAAATTTTTTTTAGCGTTTTATTTATTTTTGAGACAAAGAGAGACAGAGCACGAACGGGGGAGGGGCAGAGAGAGAGGGAGACACAGAATCAGAAGCAGGCTCCAGGCTCTGAGCTATCAGCCCAGAGCCCGACGCAGGGCTCGAACTCATGGACCGCGAGATCGTGACCTGAGCTGAAGTCGGACGCTTAACCGACTGAGCCACCCAGACGCCCCATTCCCTATTATTTTAACACAAGGTCAAATACACTCAGGAAAGATAGAACCAAAAGATCCCGGGTTTGTATAGCCTTTTGCTGTTTTCAAATCTAGGAGCATGTAGAATATTCCTCTGGAATTCCCAAGTTTTCTTTTATCCTCTCTGTAGTTTGTTAGAACCCACTGGTTTTTATTTTTGTCAGGGCTTTATGAGCAGTATACACAGAATCAGCTTCAGGCCAAAAATGCCTCTTGTGGCATTTGAGTCATAAATGTCAAGCCCTTTCTCCTCCCCAGATTAATGCAGTGGTTTCAAAAGGTGTTGCTTAGAGTGGTGTGGGGAGCTTGCTATAAAGACAGGTGCCCAGCCTGGACCTAATGCCATGCCTCCCTAGAAGCTGATTCAGTACCAGGTGAGGCCAAAACCTCTGCGCCGTCACCAGGACCCCATGTGGTTCTGACGTAAGAGTCCCAGTGTTTGGAAACTACCAAGTGACACACTTTCCAATGGCATCATTCCACTGACAACCCTAAAGAAGAGTGTCGTCAGACACATGTCATCACTGTATGTTTGACTTCCGAGAGTCCAAATTGGAATTTACTGATCTTCATGGCAAATGTGGGTTTCAGACTCTATTCAACCCCGGCAATACCATCCTGTGAAGAGGTCTTTCCCGCTGAATGAATCATCCGCAGTCTCCAAAGCAAAGGCAGACATATGGGACCCTTTAAAAGCTGTTAACCCACCGGTTTTCAACCTTGGCTGCACTTTTGAAACATCTTGGAATTCTTTTTAAAGTCCAGATGCCCACATCTCACCCCAGACCAGTGGTCCTCAAACATGAGCGCCATCAGAACCATCTGGCGGACTTATTACAACGCAGGGCCTCACCTCCTGAGTTTCTGTGGCAGTAGGTCCAGGATGGAGCCTGAGAATTTGCATTTCTAACAAGTTCCCAAGTGATGCTCACGCTGCTGGTCCAGGGACTACACTTGGAGCATCGCTCCCCCAAACAAATTAGATCAGGATTCCTGCCGGTGGTAATTCCACTGTGTGCTCCAAGATTGGAGACACTGCTCTAGACCCAGATCAGATAACATTTTCCTCAGGATAGTCGTACAAAAAAGGTCAGGAGACAGGAAAATATCCATCTTGACTCAGCTAGAGCAACGACACCTAGTTCTCAGGCGAAGCAAGGCACAGTGGTACCAGTAATGGACCCAGTGCAGTGATGCACTGATAGCCCAGCTCTCGGAAACAAACAAACAAACAAAAAAGCCCTGATTTGCAGCATTTGTGGACTTCCATGGCGTAAAGACTCCCGGCACAGCTGATGTCAAGCTTCCAAATGGACTGGACATCACTGAACACCCAACTGGAAAGAAAGGCAGGTAACTGGCCCTCCAAAGCTGGTACAAATTTGCTCCAGCACTCCACTGCCTTGTGGCACTAGCGGTGGCCTCAGTGACGGTGGAAGCTGTCAGTGCCCTCACCAGACTGGTTCTATGGTGTGGCTCTGGCTGAGGTTCTAGCAGACCAGCAACCTTTGTTGCTCACAGCTAAGAACACTGACCTTCTAAAGGTCACACCGGGAGGTTAAGGACCAAAGACCCGGAGTCTAAACTCCTGAAGTCCTAGGAAGGATTTTAAGATATCTGCATCTTAAGGGAGACGAAGCTCTTAAAACAGTGCTTCTCAAAATTTAATGAGAATCACCTGGGGATCTTGTTAAAATGCAGATTCTGATTCAATAGGACTGAGGGGAGGCAGAAATTATACATTTCTCAGCAGCTCCCTGTGGCTGCTGCTGGTCCGAGAAGACACAGCGGAGTAAGTCCTTAAACTATAGAGCTAAAGTGCCAAGGGTGTGGCCTCGGGCCTGTATTCCTGCGGGCATCCTTGATTTCAAGCCACATAAGGGCTGGTCTCCCCTCCTGATCCTGATCAATGCTCCAGCTAACCTACTGTCATGGCTGACACAAGCTGATCCCAGCTGCTGTTAACAGTCTACCTCTGAATGCCTGAGATGCTGTGGTATCTATCACCTGACCACCTCTCTTGGTACACCACCCATAAATTTAAAGTTGCCTACTTATTCATTAAACAAATATTTGCCGTTTGCCTCATATATGTAATATTCTCAAGCTGAGTTTAGATAATTCTAGACTCTCCGTCTGTGCATTTTAAGTAAGCTGAATTGGGAGTATTCCAATCCAAATGAGAACTGGATTTAGCACATGTAAGAAGAAGTTAAAGGTCAAGGGGATCTGTGTGGGCAAGAAAGAGTTCCAAGCCTGTCAGCAGTCTGGCTGTGGGAAAATGCGACTTGATAATCTGTCAACTTGAGCTGTCAGTCAAAGCCCATTATTACTCTTATTCCACTCATCTGACACTAGATCAATAGGATAAGTACTTTCTGATGTCAGATCAATGATATGACTAAGTTTGGGGGTGACAGCTAAACAATTGCCCCCATCCTAGTATGTGAATGTTATTACCAGAACATCAACTCAAAGTAAAATGATAAACCACTTCCTGCACAGTGTTGTGAAAGAAATGTTCAAATCCCCAGAAACTCTTGGTTCTCCCACCTACTAAGCCAGAAAAGGTAAAATGCATGTTTATTTCTACGATTTATAAAGTACCCATTTTGCAACTAGGCTTATGGGGAAGATACATTCACAGAGCGATAGGCTAACAATTGAGCCCCTGGGGCTGATAGGATAAGAGATTCTTGTCATGCCATAGAATCTGAAGGAAATTCACATGAACTGTGATAACATCTTTTTTCCCCCTTTTCCCACTGTAGCAGTTTCCCTCCTTGAACAGCTTCTATCCCAGGGGTCCAGGAACGAATTTTAACGAGGATGGAGAAGGCTCAAAGAAAGGAATCCCAGCGTCAGTTTCCTCATCCCTCTTCCGAGCTCTCACCACCCACGTAACCCACACTTACTTATTCAACAGCAAGTATTAACACACCCCGTGTGCTAATAAGCACTGAGTTAAGCTCTGGGAGTATAAGGGTTAAAATTTCTCAGAGCATTACTGGGCACACGGACACAAACCTAGTGTGGAAGGGGTCGGCACTATCTCCTAGGAGGCAATATCCGGACTAATGCCTGAAGGGTAAGTGAGACAGAGCTGGGCCAAGAGAGTTGGAAGTGTACTTCAGGTGGCAAAAAAGAGCGCGTGCAAGGGCCCTAGGCTTAGAGAAAATGCAAGATCTTGAAATGAGACCCATGATGAGCATATAGCATAAATGTACAGTGTAAGCAAAGGGGAGGGTGGAACTTGCCAAGGTGGGTGACGTAGGCAGGGGCGGGATCGTGGAGGTCTGCGAAGCCTTCCGTGTGCACTCCCCCACCCCGATGATTGAAGACTCATGCCCAAACATGTGCCAGGAGACAAGACTCTAAGGGACAGAGAAATGAGCTCGGTAAGAGTGCACACGTACCACAGGACAGGAAGGCCTCCCCTCAGCTCCGCACAGCCCTGAGCACACGGAGGGGGAGGCAAGCGCCAACTTGAATCTCCTTCTGTGTCCCATTCCTGTTCTCAGATGCTTTCCTACAACCACCGTGCCCCCGAGCCTGCTGCTCTGAATGTCCCCCCCCCACTCCCACCCCAGATTTCAGTGAAGCTCAGATGGTAGAGAGTGACCAATCCCAAAGACATTAGGGCTTTGATGGGGATGACCGTCCACCTTGAGGTGAAAGTGACAATGAGTAGGCAAGGGTAAATTCAGAGAGAAAGAAAGGAAAAGTGTGAGATACACGCTGATCTGACCATTTCTGGTCACGGAACAGCCTATTATTCCCTCACATATCAGTATATGTGAGTGTGTACGTATATGCATGTAGACCCACAAATATATGTGCGTGAGTGTGTAGGTATGCACACATGCAAGAGTGTGTATGAAAGTGAATGGCTGTGAGTGTGTGTGTGGTCACAGCCACATTTACAAATGTTTAAACAGCTCCTGATCACTGAGCACACACACAGCTGCAGACCCTCTGCTAAGGACTTTGTGTTTCTGTTAATTTCTTTAAATTTATTTATCTATTTTTAGAGAGAGAGAGGGAGAGAGAGAAAGAGAGAGGCAGAGAGAGGAGAGAGAGAGAATCCCAAGCAGGCTCCACACTGTCAGTGCGGAGCCTGACGCGGGCTTGACCTCACAAACCCTGAGATCACGTACCTGAGCCAAGATCAAGAGTCAGACGCTTAACCGACTGAGCCACCCGGGCGCCCCCTCTGCTGAGTACTTTGTATGTGTAATTTCACTTCATTTTCACAAGTGCCCTGAGACATACATTCCCTTTATTATACCCAATTTTCAGATGAGGAAACAAAACAATCACACAGCTATTAAGCAAATCCTGGTTCACCGTCCACCTCTTGCAAAAAGCATTTCTTTTCCTTAGTAGTCACACCCGTTTTCCCACCAACCACAGTTTTACTTCAACATCATCATTAACTACAGGTCTGGCCTGTTCGATCCCTTAAGGAAAAACAAACGGGGTGTGTACCCTCGGATGGGTCATAAACACCGAGGCCGGCATTCACTGGTGTGTGTTCACGTTCGCACTGTGAGTGCTGGGCTGACCTTGGCGAAAACACCTCTACCTGGGGCACGGTGAGGCCTAGGCTCCTGCCACGTGGTCATTAAATCGATTCAGATCGAAGGACATGTCAAAAACTAGGCCCCGCCACCGTGTGGCAATCACAGAACATTCTGCAAAGGACAGGCTGAGATTCCAAACCAACTGAAAGGGTGCATAGTGACAGACGTGAACGATTCTGATTTGGAGCAGAGGAGAGTTGATCAGAGCGCCTGTGCCAGCCGCACAATCACAGGGGCTGAAAGATGGATACTAAAGAGCTTGCCTCCTTTTATTTACATCATGCTACATCTATACTTACCAAGAAACAGTTTCACTTACCTTTTAAACAGCCAGAGTGCCACTTTATCATTAAGCAGAGATGCCGGGAAAGAAATGAGTGCGTATTATTTAAAATGCAAACAGAGTGTAAAGGATGGCGGCCAAGAAACAGCTCAGCCCAGATGCCTCGAAGCTACCACTGTCTGCTGCGACAAATGCCTGCAGGAGAGAGCCTGCATAGAGGTCTGCGGTTCTCAAACTTTGGCATGCAGCACGATCGCCTGGAGGGCTCATGGAAACACAGAATGCTGGCCCCACCCCGAGTTCCCCATCCAGCAGGTGTGCGGTGAGGCCTGACAACTTGTATTTCTAACAAGGGCTGGGCTGCCGGTGATTCCGGGACCACGCTCTGAGAACCACTGGGGCAGGCATTCAGTCCAGCCCGATAGCGCTGCTGACAGTTAAACCTAAAAGGAGACTAGAACTATTCTGGACAAGAAGATCCTTTGACCTGAGGAGAGACATCATCATGAAGGCTTCAGGTCCGTCAGATAAAAAGTTGCTTCCTTGCAACTATGTGGATGGAACCGGAGGGTATTATGCTAAGTGAAATGAGTCAGAGAAAGACAAAAATCATATGACTTCACTCATATGAGGACTTTAAGAGACAAAACAGATGAACATTAGGGAAGGGAAACGAAAATAATTTAAAAACAGGGACGGGAACAAAACAGAAGAGACTCATAAATATGGAGAACAAACTGAGGGTTACGGGAGGGGTTGTGGGAGGGGGGATGAGCTAAATGGGTAAGGGACACTAAGGAATCTACTCCCGAAATCATTGTTTCACTATATGCTAACTAATTTGGATATACATTTTAAAAAATAAAATTAAAAATAAATAAATAAATAAAAACAATAAAACCCGACTAAACTCAGAAAAAAAAAAGTTGCTTCCTTCTGGAGGCCCAACGTCCTACAATACCCTGGGGTTCAGTCCTTCCACAAGGGTAAAGAAAGTCTTCGGGCTAGATAAAGGCCGGTGATTACAGCAGGCCACCAAGGGGAAAGCGGCCTCATTGAATTACAGCTGTTACTTAAAAATCCCCAAAGCAATCAAGACGATTTTTCTAAGTAACACAGAGAAACCCTAGCAACACAAAGATCTGGCCTCTCTTCTTCCCCCAGTGAAAAAGAGTAATTCTGGCAGAGACACCACTGTGCCCAGAAGGTGTCTGATAATGAACTACCTTTCCTCTCTACTTCTTTCAAGCAGAGCTTGTCAAAACAAACCTGCTCTGAGTGCCGAGAAGAGGTCTGGTCCCTGGCAAACAACAAAAGAGCTAAACCGGGGAGAACTGGGCTTCTATTGCCACCCCGTTCCACCAGCAACCCCCGTGTGGAATCCTATTCCTATCTTGTTCCGCCCTGCTGTCCGTGAATTAGCCAGCCCCGGGCTTAAATCAGTTCCGAAGATTCCAGGCTTGGAAGAGTATCTTACAGCATCATCCGTCTGCACAATCACAAAGGGAGAGGTCACCACACAAGGCCTTGGCAGCCGGAAGGCTGGAGGACCACGGGGAATGACGCATCGCCTGGGACATCTAGGATACGTGTGACACCCCTTAGGTTTAGCGGAGCCCTGTTCATCCTTCCTACAGTGAGTGTCTATCCTGTCAGGATCTGTGATTGAGAGCTGCTTAAACAGGTGAGAAGATTTCAGGAAGCTAATATGTCCCATCTAATCAAGGCTAAGTGTTCCCTCTTTGCCCAAGCCCTCTTACTTGCACGAGTACCACATGGTAATGGGTAAATAATTTTTGTCAAGGTTGTTTGAGATGCAGGCCCTTAAATAAGTGATCTAGTGCTCAGTTTCATCTAACGGAGAGGTTACTCAGCAAGCCTCAAGATTCAGACCCTCATCACAACCATTTCCAGCTCGACCTCACCCTTCAGAAACCCAGTACTACAAAATTAGCTACAGCCGCGTTATAAACAGAGCGTTATTTCTTCGCACACACCTGGAAACTCACTTTTCACCATCTTGAAGATCTGGAGCAATGAGCCTTAGTTACATAGGACGACCATCTGTTAGTTATGTTGGAAGTACCTCTCGAACTTCCTCCTTCAATTTTGTGGCTTTTCCTCCCTTTGGTCCAGACACACTGTTGATTTACAAAAACTTACCTCTTCCGCTTAGCACCTGGAAACAGATTTTGAGCCAAAATCTCTTGCATGCAATGTCACTGGGGCAGTGGTTCTCCAAGTACGGTCCCAGGACCCTCAAATCAGCACCCGGAAACTTGTTACACATGCAGATCCTCAAGCCCCATGCACCCTGAAACTGTGGGAAACTGTGGGGTGGGGCCCGGCCATCTGGGTTTTAACAAGCTCTCTGGGTGACTCTGACGCAGGCCACAGTGTGAGAAACACTGTTAGTAGAGAACGTAAGCATAAGGTCTAAGCAACGAGACACATCAGCAGCGCAGGGAAGGACTTCTCTTGACCCATAAGCGTATTTTTCTTTGAGCCTTTATGTTATTCTGCCACGTACAAATAACCCAGACACTACATATATGTCGTTACTTCCTTATTATAGCAGTATGGTGTGCTCCTAGCAGCTCGTGAAAGCTACGTGTTAAACATTCAGGCAGTTTACAAGCCAGCTGTTACCCCGCTGGTATCTCGCAGTCCACCACGGTGAGAGTTGACACCACCGAAACCAGCAGAGCCTACACATCGGAGCTTGTATTCCTAAAGCCAGTTGACCAGCACACCACCAGCTGATTTTTAAAAGCTTTGCCACAGTCTGTGTTGGGACATAAGGCCGTGAGAGGTAAAAATGCACAAGGGAGGGGTGCCTGGGTGACTGAGTCAGCTACGTGTCCGACTCCTGATTTCGGCTCAGGTCATGATTTCACAGTCCTGAGTTCGAGCCTGCTGTCAGGCTCTGGGCTGACAGTGTGGAGCCTGCTTGGGATTCTCTCTTTCCCTCTCCCGCTGGCCCTCCCCCACCTGTGTGCGCACGCTGGCGCACACTCTCTCTTTCCCTCTCTCTCTAAATATTAATAAACATTTAATATATATATAAGAAAATTTTATATGTGGAACATGAAAACAGACCATTTTGGTAATCTTGACTGGTGGTGACGTATGGATTCATTCATTTATTCAGCAAATATTTATTAAATGTTTATACCAGGCACTGTGCTAGGCTCTGATGACCCAGCAGTGAATAATACAAAGTCTCTGCCATCACAGAGCTTACAGCTTATAGACAACAACAACATAAATCTAAGGATATACAATTTAGTATTCCAATGATGATAAGCAGTTATTTGATATAAGTGATCATAAGTGGTTATTTGGTATAAGATGCTCAGGGTGAGCTCTACTGACAAGGTGACATTTGAACAGAGGCCCAAAGGAAGTGAGAAAGCAAGTCATACTGGGGAGACAATTCTCCCTGGGTCTCATGCATTTTTGCACAATTTGGGAGCAAAGGCACTGACTGCCTTCGCTCTGGATAGCTTTCCGAGGATGTTCATAGAGCACACCTCCGTGGAAGGCAGAGATAATTTCTCTCTCTAAAGTTAATCACAGAATCACTTACTATCCAGTAAAATAAAGATAATGCCTCCTGGGGAGGGAAGGACAGCCATGCTTACTGCTCATTTTCAGTGATGCCAGTTCCTGAATCTCAGCATTCCTCTCCTATAAGACAACCCACTGCCTGTGCTGGCATCACCCAGCCCTCTTCGTATCTCCTTGGGGGAACTGGGACTAAGGGAGCCAGCACAAAATAAATGCTGATACTCTGGCTGCAGATACTGCTGTGAATAATAAAGCCCTCTGTCTCTGACCCAGAGGCGTCATGTCTTCTGCCAGCATCCACGGAACTGAGGCAAGCTAATGAGAGAGCCTGCAAGCAAGGTAAAATGTCAGGCCCTTCAGAGTTCATGACATCCATGAGAATGAACGAGGAAAGGTGAGGCAAATGCCCTGAGGTGAATGACGGTCTTCCTCAGCCAGACTCTCCTCTGTGCCTTGCCCTAGCCCCAGATGGCTATATAAATCGACTCTCTCTTACTCAACTCGTTCTGCCTAACCCCGGCTTTTGGGATGCCACCACTTCTTGCAGCAAGGCCAGTGACTGCCAACACGGGGGGGTGGGGGGGGCGGGGGGCATCTCCCATGCCACCCCCACCCCTGGTCCTAAAGGGGTCATATCGAGTCCAGGAACTCATGAAATGTATTTAATTTCTGGCTTGAGAAAAACAGTCCTATAAAGACTTGAGAATGCCCAGAACAGACACTACAGAGAGCAAAGAAGGGGGACAGTGACGAACACCACCAGGGACAGCCAGGAGTCTATAGAGTTCAATGGGAGAAAATGCAAAATTCAAAAAACGAGAGTATAAACACATCCTTGAATAGGAAGGGCTCAGTCTCAATCTCTCTTTCGCGGGTAAAGCCCATGACAAATCACAGCAAAGCTAGCCAGGATCACAATGGAGAAAAAAATTAGGACCACGTCACTTACATAAAGAGCATGAGAGTTGAACAAAACGGCATCTGGTATACAGATTCTAAGAGTCACGTTTGAATGCATTTTTAAAATTTTTTCAGAACACATCTCCAACTTGATCGTGAAAGTCCCTGAAGAGATAGAATTCTATACACAGACACTTTCATTATGAATCACTCCTTAGAAATGACTCATCTCCTTAAAATTAAATAAGTCAGCACCTCACGAGAAGCACCTCTAAAAATCCCTACTGTCATCTTGGGAGAAAAATGTGAACTTGGCTATAGTTTTTCAGTGTAAAAAAAAAAAAAAACTATACTCAGCTAAGTCTAAGAAAATAGTCAATACTTTGCCAGCTACTCTGAAGGTGAAAAATCTTAAATGAGAAAAGCAGACAGATAATTTGATTTCTGTTTAAACTACTTGAATTTGCTCTCCAATCACAAAAGAATTTCTCCCCTCCATAACTTTTACAAACGCACCACTCCAATGAGTAACAGGAGTATGGGAAGAGCTTAGAGTAGACAGTCAGTGCAATGGACTGAATGTTTGTGGTCCCCCAAAATTCATATGCTACATCCTAACCCCCAATGTGATGGTATTAGGATGTAGGGCCTTGGGAAGGTGACTAAATCATGAGCGTGGAGCCCTCATGAATGAGATCAGGCCCTGATTAAACAGACCACAGAGATCTGTCTCACGCCTTCTGCCATGTGAGGACACAGCAAGAAGGCCACGTATGAACCAGGAAGTGGGCCCTCACCAGATATTGAAGCTGCCGATGCCTTGATCTTGGACTTCCCAGCTTCCAGAACGGTGAGAAATAATGTTGTTGAAGCCACCAGTGGATGGTACTTTGGTTAAAACAGCCCCAACAGACTAAGGCAGTCATAAATACACACAAAAGGTTTCCAACGCAATTTGATCCTGAGATCATTAAATCCATTTCCCTGCTTCCATAGAGGACTGCAGCAAAACTGGCTAAATCAATATTTGCCATGTTTTCAAAACCTTCAGTGAACAACATCTTGCCATCTCTCGTAATGGTCTCCTTTTTAAAATTCCTGTGAAGAGGATTTAGTGATACCCGTGACTGTCGCTACCGTGTTGGAAATGAGAAAAACTGGAGACCGCCTAAATGTCACCCAACAGAGGAACAGTTAGATACCTAAGGCCACATGCATGTGGCAGGACAGCTTGCTGCCATTCAAGTGATAATGTAAAATGTTAATGGCACGAAAAGATTGTTACAATATTTTGCTAAAGGTAAGGGAGTTACAGAACAGCATGGATAGGAAGATTCCATTTTTGTTCAACAGAGTGTATGCATATATATTCCCCGTGCGTACACAAAATGCGCATCAAGCATCTATTACGTGCCAGGCTCTGAGAGTGCAGTGGTGTTGACGCAACCCTTGGACAGCTTACAGTGTGGCCAGGAAAACAGACATGAGGCAACTAAGTATACAAGCCATTACTTCAGTGCAGTTATGAAAACTGCTATAAAAAACAGGACGTTGTACTTTCCATCTAAGAAAACCCTAGCTCCAGACGTTCTGCGCATCCTCTCTGTTTCGGTTTGACAAAGCCCCTCTGGGTGATAAGGCTCTAGGATACATTCCGCTTCCCAATTTCTCCTATGAATGCATTGTGCTAATAAGACCAACAAAAGAAGAAAGTTTCCAATTCCCGGGGAATCATTTCTCATTAAGCATGCCAGCCCACCAAGCATGACCTTGCAGTGACAGGAAATCCTCACTCCTTTTTGCCAAGCTAATAATGTGAATCGTTTTAACCTTTCCTTATAGGTTTTATTTTCCGAGCCTTAAATCATCTTCATTGTCCTTTTATGAACTGCCTCCAAGTTTTACGTGATTAATGCCTGCTCATTAGATGTTGAACAAACTTGTAGACGGATGCACTCCGGTAACTTTAAAGGCTTTGGTTTTGTCAAAGAATGGCTGCAGCCAGTACACGATGTATATCATCTGCATCTATTATAAACATACCTCTTAATGTCGGGTTCTCCGTAAAAGCATTCAATCTTCCCATTTCTTTCTAATTAAGATCTTCTTCCCATCTTCAAAGGCCTGGATTGCATCCACAAACCCTAAATAATGTGTTTCATTTCTTTAAAAACAGCATTTCCCTGAAGCAGCATGACATAGAAATTTCAACGTAGAGGGTTTGTTTTTTTTTTCTTTTCTGTCCAAGCCTGTCCACAGATCTGCTACTGCTCTGGCTGTCCAACACAACGCATAGTCCAAGCCATTCTACCAGCGTAGTGTGTTTATTTTATCCCTGAAAGGCAAGTGAAGATGCTGCTTTAAAGACCCCAAATGGCCTGGATGATTTTGTGACTATCTAGTATTTCTTGTATGTAATATGTATATAATATTTCTCTCATATGACTAAGCAAGAAGTTGAAGGTCCCTATGTTGCAAAGACTGGCACCTAAGTGGAAAGAGAGTACAAACAGGTGGGTTTAAATGTGAAAACTTAGTGACCTCTTTAACACACATTAAAAGGCCTTGGTCACTGGGAAAAAATTTAAAAAACAAAGGGGCACCTGGGTGGCTCAGTCGGTTAAGCATCTGACTTCGGCTCGGGTCATGATCTCGGGGTCTGTGAGTTTGAGTCCCATGTGGGGCTCTCTGCTGAGAGCTCAGAGCCTGGAGCCTGCTTGGATTCTGTGTCTCCCTCTCTCTCTGCCCCTCCCACACTCATGCTCTGTCTCTGTCTCTCTCTCTCTCTCTCTCTCTCTCAAAAATAAGTAAACATTAAAAAATTTTTTTAAAAAGAAAGGAAAATGGCAAGGGATGAGGCAGAGGAAGCAAAGTAAGGAGGCCAGGAGAGCTGTGCTGCACAGTGTGGTCTGCATCCCAGACATAAGGGAGAAAAAGAAAGCATTCTGCATTTCAGATGGACTTCCCGGCAGGCAGGCCTGAGAAGGCCGCAGCAGTAAAGGCAGGGAGCCGGCAAGGAAGTGCCGCAAACCCCAACAGCCACGTAACCCGGGACGCTAAACATCTGGGTAGGAGGATGCAGAAGGAAGGTGACCGGGCTGCCGGTGTCCCTTAGTACAGGGAACCCCCAAATCAGCAAGTATGGACAGCAGGCCAGTGTGGTAACAGCCACCAAAACCGGGAAGGGATCCTGCTTGATTTGATTTGGAAAAGGGTGCCTTCACCAAGGTGATGGTGAGGCAGTAAGCTACAAAGGGGCAGGAGCAGTCTAGGCACCATACACTTCAAAACTGACAGAACACGTCTCCCTCCCCAAATGAAAGCCCACAATGAGGATAAAATGCGGAGAAGAAAATCTACACTGAGCAAGACTGAGACAATATAAACACCTTTGATAATGAGGTCAGACAGAAGTGGAGGAGGGGCCCAGAAGAGACGATCCCAGAAAGAGTGAGGTCATATTCTCTCTCACTGTGAAAAAGCCTGAGAAAAAGGTTCTGTAAATTGGTGAGGCCAGAAAAGCTACCTGGTCCACCCCTCCCTTCTAAAAGTAAAGGAGGGGCTCCTGGGTGGCTCAGCCGATCAAGCATCTAACTCTGTCTCGGCTCAGGTCATGATCTCATGGTTTGTGAGATCAAGCCCTGTGTTGGGGTCAGCGCTGACAGCACAGAGCTTGCTTGGGACCCTTTCTGGATCCTTTTTGGGATTCTCTCTCTCTCTCCCCCCACCCCTCCCCCACTCGCACTTTTTCTCTCTCTCAAAAGAAATAAACTTTAAAAAATAAGTAAATAAAAGTAAAGGAAAATTCATTCACAATTGACTTTCTACAGAGTTACTTGACAAAAAGAAGGAAGAGAATAGCATTCCTACAAAGAAGGCAATCCAAGAAGTCATGCCCACAAAACTGATTAAAAACGGTAACGTGATATTTCCACACAATCTAACACTCCTTAGAAAATGACAGAAGCTATGAAAGAGCAACACAGATCAGAACTATGAAACCTCAAAAAATAAGGAGATTAGAGAAAAGGGAAATTGGAAAATTGTCTTGAAAATAATTCCAATGAAAATACAATATATCAAAATATGTACAATACAGCTAAAACCTATATAAAATGAAAAAACATGCAAAACCACCCATGAAGTTGTCATGCCCCCCAAAATCAAATAGAAACCTGATAGAGCCTCCAAATCTACCAATTTACAGGAAATTCAGAGGACAGAAAATCATGTTAAATGACACTTGTACAAGGCTTCAATCAACAAATCTAGATGAATAACAAATCTATAACCATCTTCTTCAACAAATGAGTGGGGGTACATGAAGCAAGTGAAGAGACAGAGAGAGAAAGGAAAACCAGATTAAAAGAGATTTAAGAGACATATCGGCCAATCGAACCGCAATTAAATGCAAATGAAGTACATAAACTATCTTTAAAAGTTATAAGACAACATTGAAGAGGGCATCTTTTGGGATGAGCACTGGGTGTTGTATGGAAACCAATTTGACAATAAATTTCATATATTAATAAAAAAATTTTAAAAAATTCAAAAAAGTTATAAGACAATCAGATAATTGTGAATGACTAGATAGCTGATGATATTAAGGAGTTATTGTCAATTTTTAGATATGATGGTGGTATGGTGGTGAGGTATTTTTAACTCTCTATCCTTCAAAAATAAATTTTTAAATATTTTTTATGAATTCTCTCCCCTAAAATGTTTATAGACAAAACTATATGTTATTTGGGATGTTCATCAAAATAATCAGGGGTGGAAGGTAGGTAGGGCTCTATATTAAATAAGATTGGCCAGGTATTGATAATTCTTGAAGATGAGTCCCTTACCACAGCATGTCTGCTTCTGTATATGCTTTTTAAATTCCATTTAAAACTTCTAGGGTGAAAACTAAAGAGTTTTTTTTTTTTTTAATGATCCTAAAAAATAACACATTATACCAAATGAGTCAGTTACACCAGAGAGCAAATCCATTCACTGGGTTGTGTAACCAGTCACAAAGCCAGGCTCTTAGACTGGAAAAACGAACCAGTGTTATTGTGGCAATAAAGCCAAGCAATTTCCCAAGTATTAAGAGAACTTCCCAAGCCCAGACCTAGGCAAGCAGCCACAGTAGAGTTTCTGGGCACCAAGATTGCAGAACAAGCAAAAAGCTCCAAAGAGAAGGAGGATGAAAACAGAGGAGTGCCATTTCCATCATTTCGCACATTTATAGCAACTTCCCTCTGCTGATAGATTTATGGCGGCTCAAGTATCCTTCTTGAGGCCAAAAGACTCTTATCTCCCATGTTTTCAGACATTTTTGTAGAAATCCCTGGGACGAAAAAGAGGAACGTCACACTTGTTCAGTAATGTGATCAGGATTTATGTAAATGACCTACACTGAACATAAGTCAACAGACTCCTCTGCTACGGATGCCTAGAGATCAGAGATGTTGACCGTATGTTCATCATGTTCCTTTCTTCAAGATTTGAAAAAGCCAAGGAAATGCTGATGAAAGTGTGGCTTCCCCACAGTACATCAAAAAAGGCCTTGTCAGTTCTCATTACTGAGTATCTACTTAGCAACTCAGATACTTGAAGTTCTCCATTTACAAATAGGAAACAATCTCTATTACATCATTACCACTTGGTGAAGACAAATAAATTGTGTCAAGCATGGTCTTGATGCATATATAAACACTGAAGTAAGTCAATAGGTCTCACTCTACTTCAAGCTGTAGCCAACATCTTGAAAACACAGGTTTCTAGTTTCCATTGACCTGGACTCTGATACCTCAGAGCTTCTGAACTTCCATGTATTCTTTTCCTTAACTTTACTCTTGAGCGTCCTGTCAAAGTGAGTTACATGAGATATTTATGTGCCCCCGAATGTGTGCTGAGAAAAGTTTTTCTTTGTCTTGAATTCCTTCGTCACCTTTGTCCTTAAAGCATAATTTACATGACATAACTATGGCTCTTGGATCTAGTAAACTTGACAGGCCTTTAAAATGTCATAGTTCTGAAGGCTTCCTAACAAGGCAAAACAGATGCACTGACAACCCATGGCAAATCTTCCTGCCAACCAGGACTAAATTTTAAGGCCTCTGGGATCTTTTGCTTCTAGTTTGATGTGATCCCGAAACCATTCTGGTATCTTAACATTAGAAAAAAATGGAAATGGTGGGGAATTGCAACCTGAGCTGCTCAAAAGCACTGGTGACTTTTTGGTTTTGTCACCAAGACAGCTCAAAAGTACCACCTTCCTCTGAGTGGAGCTGGCATCTCATTCTCTTGCACTTAAATCATCACCCTTATTCCCTTTCTGCCTCCACTGCTAAATGAGCTGTCAAAAATTACACCAAAGATAATATGAGTGTAGTAGAAAGATGCCGTGTACAAAAGAGTAATGGCAAAAGACCAAGAGCAGTCAGTGGCAACTCGCAGTGAGTTTTAAAAGGAGACACTGAGGGGCGCCTGGGTGGCTCAGTCGGTTGAGCGTCCGACTTCAGCTCAGGTCATGATCTCACAGCTCGGTGGGTTCAAGCCCCGCATCAGGCTCTGTGTTGACAGCTCAGAGCCTGGAGCCTGCTTCAGATTCTGTGTCTCCCTCTCTCTCTACCCCTCCTCTGCTCACTCTCTCTCTCTGTCTCTCCTTCAAAGTTAAATAAACATTAAAAAATAAAAAAAATAAAAGGAGACACTGAGAAATACCAACGGACAGGCGCCTGGATGGCTCAATAGGTTGAGTGTCCAACTTCAGCTCAGGTCACGATCTCACAGTTCATGGGTTCGAGCCCTGCGTCGGGCTCTGTGCTGACAACTCAGAGCCTGAAGCCTGCTTCAGATTCTGTGGCTCCCTCTCTCTCTCTCTCTCTCTCTGCCCCTCTCTGGCTCACACTCTGTCTCTGTCTCTCTCTCAAAAATAAATAAGCATTAAAATTATTTTTAAAAATACCAGTGTATATCTCTAAAACAGAGACTCTGGCAGTATTCAATTCAATCCAATTCCTCAAGCATGTACTAAGCATCTATGACAGGTAGCATACTGGGTGGCAAAGAAAGCGGAGGAGTGGGCGGTACATAAGTCTGTGATGAATCTCAACTAGGAACAAAGCTGTGAACTCACAGCCCAGTAGAGTGAGAGCAAGTGAAAAGAAAATGATAATATTGTGTGATAAGCACAAAGAGAGCCCACCTAATTAAGACTTGGAGGTTCTAGAAAAGCCATCAAAACAAAAAGGATAATGTTTGCCACATGTACCTGGGAAAATCTGAATATGGTCTGTATACTAGTAATAGTGTTTTACGAACGTTACACTTCCTGGAGGTCATAGGTACATTGTACTTATGCAGGAGAATGCCCTTGTTCTCAGGATGATGTATTTAGGGGTAAAATGTCATGACGTCTACAATTCCTCAAATAGTTCAGTGTAAAATAATGCAGTTGAGTGGGGGCAGGACAGGGAGAAAGGGGGAATGGTTGGGGGGTGGGGGGAGACAAGAGGAGGAGAGAGAATCATTAAGAAAAAAAAATTCTCAATCTAATCCTGAATGTGAAATCTAAAATCATACTTTGCCCAGCTATGCTGCTAACTAGTTGAAAAGAAGTGATTTTACATTCTGTTTTATAAAACAGGTAAAATGAGCCCACTTCCAAAGACATAAAGGAGAGAAGACCTTATAACCAAACTGAAGGAGAGAATCACTTCCAAGCTGTGGACTGCACAAGACAAAACCCCCAGAGGCCAACGTGCACATGAAAAGGAATTCTCTAGCCGGGGGGGTGGGAAACAAAGAGACCTGGTCGCGATCCTCTCCATGGGCTGTGAATTTGGCCTCATCCCCTTCTTTCCTCATTGTTTTAGCAACCAGACACCAAGACCCTAATCAAACAGAGGCCCCAGCACAAAGCTCTACCAAAATCACAGTCAGGGGAGCAATTTCCCACCCACTCCAACTCATATTTCAGACCTCACTGGAAAGTATTAGTTCCACACATCACAATTAGCAGCTATGGCAGTGATCCAGCTAATACTAGACATTTCTATAAACTGGGAAGTCCTACAACCAAGTACCAGTCATTGTGCTTAGTAGTAGTAACTGTAATTGTTAACAGCTTTGTTGAGATATAATTCACATGCCATACAAGTCACCCATTCAAAGTGTATAATTCAATGTGTTTGCTATATTCACAAGTCTATACAACTATTACAACAATTTAACTTTAGAGCATCTTTATCCCCTAAAAAAAACCCATTAACAGTCACTCCCCTCCAATCCCCATCCCCACCAAATCCTAGGTGACCGCTAATCTATTTTCTGTCTCTAGATCTGGCTATTTTGGATATTTCATATAAACGGAATCACACAATGTGTGGCCTTTTTTGTGACTGGCTTCTTTCACTTAGAGTGTTTTCAAGGTCCATCCATGCCGTAGCATGTATCAGTCCCACATTTCTTCTTACGGCCAAACACTATTCCATGGTATGGATAGACCACGTTCCCTTTACCCATATATCAGTTGATGGGCATTTCAGTTGTTTTCACTTTCGGCTATTATGAATAAAGCTGCTATGGCATTGCATGTGCAAGCTCTTGTGTGAATGTATGTGTCTATTTTTCTTGGGTATATGCCTAGAAGTGGAATTTCTGACTCATAACGTAACTCTTAATATTTTTAGGAACCGCCAAACTGCTTCCCAAAGAAGCTGCACCATCATTTCACATCCCCACCAGCAGTGGATGAGGGTTCCAATATCGCCACATCCTCTCAAGCATTTGTTACTATCTGTCATTTTTTATTATAGCCATCCTAATAAGACTGAAGTGGTATCTCGCTGTGGTTTTGACTGGCATTTTCCTGATGATTAATGATATTGAGCATCTTGTCATGTGCTTACTGGCCACTAGTACACTTTCTTTGGAGAAATGTCTATTCAAATCCTTTGCCCTTTTAATTGGGTAATTGGATTACGTCTTTTTGTTATTGACTTTCAATATTTTTTTATTTATTCTGGATACAAGTTGCTTATCAGATATATAATATTTATAATTTAAGATAATATTTACTGAGCATCTACCATATGGTGAGCACTATACTAACTTCTCCCCAGTTATTATCTCATTCAATCCTCACAACAATTTATGAGATCAGGTACTTTATCATTCCTGTTTACAGATGAGAAAACTGAGGCATGGACACCCAAGCTTATGCCACTAGTAAGTCATAAAGCAAAAATGTGATGCCAGGCAGTTAGGTGCCAGAACCCACATCTTACTACCCCAGATTTACACAGGCAGGCTCCCTTTCTGCAGCTAGAAGAATCTGGCCAACTTACCCTCTGCTTATTTCACTGGATGTTACGAGAATATGGTAGACCAGGGTCCCTGAAGGAACAGGATTCATTAGAGAAACATGTTAGAGCAAAATTCCCCAATGTATTATCATTTTAGCCCAATATCATTCTACTCCTTGAACAGCGTTTGAGAGAAATTGCCTAGGAAATGTTGCAAGTTCCACCCCTCTCTGGAAGAGTCATAACGCATCTCAGTACATTAAAGTCTAGAATTCCTGAAATTAAAAAAAAAAAAGTGTTAACTTTTTGAGTGGTCATGCGTTTGCAAAACCTATATACCCCCCAAAAATCCCAAATCTCAGAATATATTTTAGAAAATACCACACGTGGGGTGCCTGGGTCGCTCACTCAGGTGAGTGTCTGACTTCATCTCAGGTCATGATCTCACGGCTCGTGAGTTCGAGCCCCGTGTCGGGCTCTGTGCTGACAGCTCAGAGCCTGGAGCCTGCTTTGGATTCTGTGTGTCCCTCTCTCTCTGCCCCTCCCTGGCTCATACTCTGTCTCTCTCTCTCTCAAAAATAAATAAACATTAAAAAATTTCTTCTAATTAAAAAAAAAAAAAAGAAAAGAAAGAAAATACCACACAGGATAAATGTATGATCCGCAGGAGGAGGTTTGACAGTCACTCAGTGCTTCTAAACTATATAATCTCCCAGGCTATTTTATGCCCTAAAGCTTCAGGGATTGAACATAGGTGAGCTCAAACCAAGACCTTGACCTGCTTTCCACTTTTCTCGGCCCTTTTTTAAATGCATAAGATCAACATCTTAAAAGGTGACAAACAAAGTCTGTCATTGCTCAGATAGCTACTGTCCACATCTCTATCTAAATTTCACATCTCTGGACCATCAGTGCAGAACAAACCTCTTCACATTGTTATTTATTTTTATTGTAAGTATCCAGTTTTCCATTTCCTTCCCTGTCATTGCTTTTCTGCGGATGGGAACCATTTGTGTCATTCAAAATGTGTTCACTTATCCATCTCAGATAATGTTTCAGAGTGGCAGACATGTTCCCTAACTCATAAGTGGATTATATCTGGAAGCTGAGGACCAAGAAAAGCACAGGTAAGTGGTATAAACTGGACATTAAGTAAAACCAAGTACCTGTATTCTTGACTTTTAAAAGAAGTGAGAGAAAGAGATACGAAGACACATAACTTCTAAGAATATTTCTATAATCATACCTATCATATGCTGTTACAGAATTAATCCTTTGAGAGTACTGGCACTTCTTTTTTTTTAATGTTCATTTATTTATTTTGAGAGACAGAGAGCATAAGCACAAGTGGAAGAGGGGCAGAGAGAGTAAGGGAGAGAGAGAATCCCAAGCAGGCTCCGTGCTGTCAGCACAAAGCCCGACTTGGAGCTCGATCCCACAAACTGTGAGATCATGACCTGAGCTGAAATCAAGGGTCAAATGCTTAACTGACTGAGCCACCCAGGGGCCCCTACTGGAACTTATTGCTGTAGTTGTTTTAGAAATGTCAATTTAGGAATAATTCCAAATTTGATGCATTAATAGTGATTAATAGTGCAGGTTCTTAAATTTAAACTGCCAGGTTCTTTATCAGTTAGCTATTGCTACATAACAAACTGCACCAAACTCAGTGGCTGAAAACAACAATCACTTATTCTTACTCACCTAGCACTCACTATAGCTGAGCTGGGGTGGCTCTGCCTGTCTAGGCTGGGATCAGCTGGGCTTGGCTTCCCCACTGTTGGTTGGGTATATGTCTGCTCAACATGTCTCTCTTTCTCTTCAGATCAGTGGGTTAACTGGGGCATGCTCTTCTCGTGACAATGGCAGAAATGCGAGAGAACGGACTCAATCACATGAGCACATTTCAAGTCTCTGCTTACATCATTTCTGCTAATAGCCCATTGGCCAGTTCAAGTCTATGGCCAATCTCAAAGGCAACAAGTGGTAAACTACACTCCATCAACCATGAGACCAAAGGAAGTCACATAGCCAAGCCCAAAATCAGTGGGAAAGGCCAATATATGCCTCCCTTGGAGTTGTAGGTGAGAATATGAGGATTTGTGATCAATAATCCAATCTTTCACAAAATCCTGTCCTGGTTTTGCCACTTACGCTATGTAGCCTTGGAAAAGTGTAACCACTCTGTTCCTCACTTTAATCTTCTGGTAAAAGGGGAATAAAACAGTGCTTACATTACAAGCTTGTTGTAAAGAGTGAACGAGGAAATTCATATAAAGTATGAGCAATCATTATTTGATTATCACCAGCATCAGCAGTTGCAAGAATGATCTAAATATTACAGAGACTTTATTTTTCTTTAGACAGTGACACAAGGTTCCCTACTTATGAGATGTAATTAACAAAGCATGTTTATAATGGCTAAAGGAGATACTCCAAACTCCTTTTCAATATGGAAAATGTCTACATTAATACAAAGGAAGATGAGAGAGACAACCAAGGCCATGTTAAAAGCTCTGACCCAATGCTAACCTTATGACAACGATCTAGAAAAACAAATGAAAAAATACATATGTGCCTTGGTTATTTGGATATTTTATATAAAATCTTATCTACATTTTTTACCTAAATTGTAGAAAGCTGAATTACCCAGATAGTTGTTTCAGTTCTCCATATCATTTCATATAAATTTGTAAAAAATAAAAAACAAAAAACGGGCAGTGTATGGCACTACATTTTCCCTATAATAAACAAGTATTAAAAGGAAAAACATCTTAAGACTATTAAATAGACCTTCATATAGTATAGGAGTTTTGCCAAAAGCAAGAGACCCAGAAATAAAGTATCCTACATTGAAAGACAACTACTGTGGTCTGTTTTTCCATAACTCAGTTGTAAAAGTAATTCAGCCCAAAAAGTTTCTAAGAAACTGACTTAAGATTGAACTACCTTCCAGAGTATACATTCTACCCATCTAACTACTTCTCCAACAGCTTGAATTCTGAATCCTGCTTTCTCCTCAGGGCTTCTGAAGACCTTACTATCATTCTCAATGATTCAACACTTACCTACAGCTCTGAATTGTGACAAAACTTTTTTTAGGTACTGTAAATGTGGCTCATTCTCCAATACAAATGGAACCAAGTCAGGGTTGATGTCCCTTCAAATTTCCCTAAGGAAATTTGTGCCTAGTACCTAGTACCTAGTACCTTGGCACTTGAGGGTTTCCCATAAATACCTGACTAGTTGAACCAGTTGTCTACATAATAACCCATTCCTTCAGTCCACAGAAGATGTACAAGCGATGTCCAGAGAACTCTTATTAATGACTTGAAAATCACCATGTTTGCGTGAATAGGTGAAAACTGTCCACATCTTCTCTACCTAGTAAGGTCTGTACTTCTAGTTCTCTTTCTCATGTTTACCTATAGGGTCATGTAGAGATTAAACTTTTTAGGCTAGTCCAGTTCAGCTACAAATATATGAATATATCAATAAAGAATGCCCACAGAAGGATTTTATGGATCTCATTTCACTCAGAAGCTCAAGCTGAGAACATGAATAGAATCTATGATTCTGAACACACTACACACACACACACACACACACACACACCCTTAATTACCAAGGTCTCTTGATCCTGTCTCTACAATATTTTTTGAAGTGTCTACTTTCCTCTATCTCTGGTGCCACTATCCCTCATTGCCACTCTTTCAGATGATTGCAACTGACATCTGCCTCCTCCTGCTGAGGGCTTGCCATATTCCAACCCATTCTCTATAATACAAATTTAAGCATGACAGATCAGGAAAAATCTGACCACACTATGGAAAGCTCTTCCTATCAAGTAGAAAATTCGTTTCTCTACCCTTTGAATCTGAGCTTGATCATGTGACTTGCTTTGGCCATTGGGACATTAATAAGCAGAGACTTCAAAAGTGCTCACACATTGGTGCTCGCCCTCTCTTGCTGCTGGGCACCCTTTAGCCATCATTAGAACAAGCCTAGGATAGCCTAGCAGAGGATGAGGGACCACGCAGAGAGGAATCCCAGCCATCTCACCTGAGGTCCCTGACGTATGAGGTCTTCTTACATCATCCAGCCTCAGCTGAGCGGGCCTAGACCAAAAGAATAGCCGGCCTATCCACAGATTCATGATAAATAATAAAAGGCCATCATCTTTAGCCACACTAAGTTCGGGGGTAGTTTGTCATACAGCCAAAGGTAACTGACCTTTCTGTCCCCTGTTGAAAATCCCAGAATAGATCCCCTTAAGATAAAGCCCAAACACCTCTACTTGCTAAAATGTGGCCCTTCACCATTTAGTACCAGCTAAACTCTAGAGTTTCATCTCTCACCATTCTCTCTCCCCCCTCCCAACTTTTGCCATATAATTAGCAGTTTTAAACCTTTAAAACCCTACCTAATAATATATCAGTTTCATTTATGTCCCTGGCTAAGCCCCCATTATTCTCTGAGTCCTTCCAGCATCCTCGTAAATAGCCATTTCTTGTTGATTTTAATTTATTAAATACATACCACTCAATTTTCAGTGCCCTGTAGGAGGTTTTTTCACTGTATAATAAAAAGTTGCTGCTGTTTATTCATATTTTAATGATACTGTGAATACAATGGTGCATATTCTGACTCCTATTCTTTGAAAAATGGTCTCTGTTGGATTCTCACTGCCATTCATTTTTCTATTTATTGTTGGACTTTGCTATTATAATTCCAGATACATCAAAATAATATCATCATGGGCCAGCTGCTTTGTTCAAAAATGAGCCACCTTGTCAATTTGTTTCCTCTTATATTCAATGACAGAGCTTACAGCCAGATTAATGTTTTAACTGAACCCCACACGTGTTTGTAGCTCCCTGTAGAAGGCAGCTCCCTGTGAAAACACTGGACTCCCTTACGCTTCTCCAGCTGCTCTAAGCTAATCCACCATCACTTAGTTAAAAGGAGTCATATTCTTTCAGGCCAACAAACATTTGCCATGATACAGAATATACAGAAAAGGTTGTCATTCTGGCTGATTTGATAGCGACCTGGTTATCCTGATAAATGTATGCAATAAAACTAGATCATTCTGGCTCCAAAGCACATACCTAGTGACAGCGACCTCAGATTCCCACCTCAGATTCCCACTTGGAGCTACGGGTCCACACCATTCACTCATGTACCTTGCAAGCTATAATTCTCATGAAACTCAGCAGAAAGGAGTGAAGAATCTTCTTTAAATTCCAGGGTACATGGGCAAGTACTCATTTACATGGTTCAAACAGCATCCTAGAAATGTGTTCTTTTTCTCTATTCCACTGCCCACACATACAAAGCCACTTTTAGCAAGACTCTTCCATTTTCACAGTGATTCTGCGGACAGAATGTTACTACAAAGAAACAAAACTAAGCATGAGCCAAGAAAGTGGTCACTTCGGGGCGCCTGGGTGGCTCAGTCGGTTGAGCGACCGACTTCGACTCAGGTTATGATCTCACCGTTTGTGAGTTCAAGCCCCACATCGGGCTCTGTGCTGACAGCTCAGAGCCTGGAGCCTGCTTCCGATTCTGTGTCTCCCTCTCTCTCTCTGCCCCTCCCCCACTCATGCTCTGTCTCTCTCTGTCTCAGAAATAAATAAACATTTAAAAATTAAAAAAATATATTAAAAAAAAAAAGAAAAGAAAGTGGTCACTTCAACAAAACACTTCACTGTGTTTCCCTGTCATGCACCCACTGGAATCACTACCCCCACCTCCTAGGGACCCTCCTACGGGGACCAGCTAAGACAGCACACAAAATCCACTGTGACGAAAGGGGGACTGGTTTTTAAAAATAGTCCTCTCGGTTTTATAGCTAAGTTACAATTATGCTATGCAACACATTTATATGAACAGCCTAGCTACACTTCTTTATTAGACTGCAATTCATTCACAGAGTCAACAAATATTTCCGTAACGTCTGCTAAATGGCAGCCATTCCCTATTTTCAAAGACTCGGATGAAACTCATGCCGTGATTTACAGGACCCCAGGTAACATGGCTCCTGTTCCACACAATTCACCACGAACTCTTCTGCTATCCATCGTCTTCCTTCAGGTCCCACACGCAGTCACCAGGTCCCGTCAATATCATCTTCTAAGTATCATCTAGCTCTGCCCCTTGCTCTCCATCTCGACTCCTACCACTCACATCTGGGCAAGGACTTACCACCACTTCCTAGTCTTCTCTTCACGGCTTCATCTTTTTCTCCTCAAGTCAGAATGACAACCTAAAAGGCAAACATGAACGTGTCACTCCCCAACTCCAAATCCCTCAAAGCAAAGGGCCCCCTAGTCTATAAATCCCTAGATCCTAAGTATGGCCTAAATCCCCCTTTGTCACCACCATTGAGGCTTTCTCTCTCCTTCCGGGGCTGTGAAAAGGGAGCTCATGGGGCTTTGGGGCAGCATGGCATAAAAAGTGCACAAAGGCCCGAGCCACACCGGATTCCCTCTTCCACCAAATCTCTCTTAGTCTTCTCCCTCCCAGCTCCTTTAGATGTTGAATTATGCTATTTTTGGCATCCATGAGGCAGAGAATCAGGCTTGGGCGAGTAACGAAAGAATTGGCTAAATCATCGCCTTTCTCTCAGGCTTTGCTTCACTGAAGCTGAAAATCAATGATGAGGAATTGACTCATGAGCTACTGCGCAGGCTCAGAGCAGCTTCTGTTTTCCACCCAGTTGTGGAAACCTGACCACAAGCTGTGTAATTCAGGACCAGGCACTAACACGAAGATTCTACCCTAGAATGGTGATTATGAAAGACCTGAGCCTACCCTGAGGGTTAAAGTCTACCCACAGGCTCAGAGTGGCCCACAGAAAGACTACAGCCCTTGTACCGACCCTGCCTTGGTTCACCATGCCCCATCAGCCTGGATACCCTGTACCAGAACATTGTGGAACTTCCCAAAAATTAATTTTAAATAACATTTATCTTTTATATACCGGAAAAACATGGGCTTATTTTTAAAATGTAGAAAATATAGTCAGAAAGAAGATACCAAAATTACTTATAATCTCATTACTAAGGTATCAGGTCCATGTACATTTTTAAAAGTTTTTATTGAAGCATAATATACACACAGAAACATTTACACAATAGCACCATTTACACTTTGGTGTTATCTTAATGGTCTTTTTTTTCTATGTGTAGATATGCATATATTTTCACCAAAACAAGATTACATTGCACACACTTTTTTATCTTTAATTTTTTATTTACAATGCATTATGAACAATGAACATCTTTTGAGGGCATTAAGTATTTGTTCTATCACTTTAAAATAGCATCAGATTCCATTGTTCAATTTAGCCAATACCCCAACCTAGATGTAGATATTTACAATGTCTTCACTTTTCATTACCATAAACAACAGGGTTTTTTGTTTTGGGGTTTTTTTTGTTTGTTTTGTTTTGTTTTTTGAGCAGACTCCACATCCACTGTGGAGCCCAACACAGGGCCTGAACTTATGACCCTGAGATCAAGACTGGAGCCAAGATCAAGAGTCAGATGCTTAACCGACTGAGCCACCCAGGCACCCCTAAACAACAATTTTAGATTTAATCTTTGCATAATTCCATATTTCTGAGACACTTAAATCTTAAAAAACTCTTGAACTATATCTTGAAAATTTATCAAACCAGTACATTTTCCTTAAGCATCATTTTATCTGTGGTTAATATTAAAAATAACTGGCCAAACAATAGCATTTGGGGAAATTAATTAGATGGTTAAGTTTCTCAGAAAAGGGTTATGGGGGGCGCCTGGGTGGCTCAGTCGGTTAAGCGGCCGACTTCAGCTCAGGTCATGATCTCTCCGTCTGTGAGTTCGAGCCCCGCGTCGGGCTCTGTGCTGACAGCTCAGAGCCGGGAGCCTGTTTCAGATTCTGTGTCTCCCTCTCTCTGACCCTCCCCCGTTCATGCTCTGTCTCTCCCTGTCTCAAAAGAAAAGGGTTATGGTTTTACCTTTAAACATACACTACTTGGTCACACTGGGGACTAGATGAGAGAAAAATACAAATCAAATCAAATGTCTTTCATATATATAACAAAACCACAAGAGGATGTTTAATTGGGAATTCTGACCGGGATACTAGGATATCCGGTACCAAATGACTTGTAAGACAGGCCACCACATGGAAATTTCATGAAAGTAGACAGAGTGGCCAGTTAGGTATTTTACCCACATCAAGAATGTAAACGGAGACTGTTGGAAATTAAAAGAATTTGTAAGGAGCATCACCTTTGACTTTCCGGAGAGGGCTGATTCTGAGTCTCACCACTGGGCCCTCCAAGGGGCTGGGAGGGCGTGGCGGCACCACCTCCTTCCCCAAGCCGGCTGAGATGCGCTCACAGGCACCACTTGGAGAGCGTAATAGGTGTTCAGAAGAAGAGGGCACAGGGTGAAATGATGGCTGACTCCTACTTTAGGAAGCCAGGGCAGCTGGACACATCAGCTAAAGGGCTACATCGAGGAAGTAACTACACTTTCCTTCAGTGATAGGTCAAAGCTGTATAAATCCCAGGGACCAGATGTGGATCCTGCCCAAGAGGACATCCTGCTGGGGTGCGGAGCACACAGGACTGTGAGGCTGTGGGGTGCGTCACCAAGGCAGAGATTGAGAGGGGGTGAGGGCAGCTGGCTGAAGGAGGAACACTGCCCAAATCCATGGAGGCGCAGCAGAGGGTCTCTGCAAAACTCAAAAACATGCTCTAAGACAATCAACTTCCAACATTTGACCAGAGTTTTGTGAAGCCACTCTGACACAAGGCCAGCAAATGAGAACACTGCTGCTCCTCTTTCCCTTCCTCTCTTCCCATTCTCTGATTCCGAAGGGGCCAGAAACCCTAGGAAGCGCGCTGGGGAAGGCAAGCAGGGAACAAAGAGAAATTTCACTTATAGTCAGGCTTGGAATATCTGGGCCTGGACAACTTTCACTGAAATGACATTGGGTATACAAGTTAACTTGCTTTTTTCCTATTAGCACCCAGGAAATATCGGGACTGAAACAAGGTTTTAAACAGTGGCTGGAGAAGGATGCTTTCCACAAAACAAATGTAAAGGGACAATGGGGAACAAACAAACAAAATGCTGGCACTTTCTGAGTTCATCCCAAGATTCCCGTCCATGTGATGTACAGTTACACAGCTTAATATGTGTATAAGTTACATGAGCCAAGAAATGGGCTAAATTTTTTATGCATAGTTGAACTAAATCCTTACAACTCTATGAGTAGGTACTATAATTATCCCTATTTTGTAAGTAAAGAAAACTAAGGTCCAGAAATGTGAAATAACTTATCTAAGATCATGCATCCATTAAAGTAAAAACCAGGTCTGTTTGACTCCAAAACCCATGTTTTGAACCATTATTCTGGTGAGTTACTAGTAAACACTTTGGTATGGTAAGGACGACTCTCAAATTATAAGGCTTGGATTATCACACAACTGTTAATGTAAACAGATTGCACATACAGGACAAATTACCAAGATACAATCTTCAAAATAAAAATGGCAAGTGAAATGCTCGATTGTGTATTACTCAGGGCTTAGAGCAGCTAAAAGGTTTCAGCAACGTTATACTGCATACAAATCGCAGATTAAACATGTCCGTGGAGTGTCCCCATGCAGTCGCCATAATATTCTATTGCAGAACAACAGCACAGGTCCTGATCCCTAGCTCTTGGTAAACATGAGTAGCTGGAATCCATTGTTGGAAGGGCTTAACATCCCCCACACATGAACTTGGCCTGAAAGCGAGTTTTCCAAGGCCTGACATCAATAGAAACCTCTTTGCTGTAGATTTGATTTTTATGAATTGGGATCAACAGAATGAGCATACAGTAACCACAGTTATTAGGGAATGCTTTCATCAACTAAAGCCGACTGGAGGAGGGAGAGGGTTATCCAAACAGCTCAGCTGTACGTCTCTGCTAACTGTGACTTAATCCCAGTTTATGAAAGCACCTGTGTTATTTGTCATGGGTCTTAGTCCTGCCCAACTACACCAAACAACGCCAACCTCTGTGCAGGGGGTGCGGAGAGAGGGTTAAACGATGCACATCAATGTCTAGAAGGATTAGGATGATGTAAGGCTCATTTTCACAAACATCCTGGAGTACATTTTGAATGTGTCTTTCCAGAAATGAAATTCTACAGCACCATCTACCCACCTCCCCTCCTTATGGCAAGTTTAACTCATCTCAGGGGGACTGGGCTGTATTTACTCCTCTGCCTTCCCTGGAATGGATACTTCTTTGTTCCTTTTGGGGGGGGGGGGGGGGGGGATTGGGTAGTGCTTTATGCCTGAGAAGCTCTCAACAAATTGTTAGGTGCACAACTTCTTTTGGTTTTCTTTCACTGACATGTCAGAATGTAAATCATCTCTCTCCCTAGGCTCAAGGCAAATCAGCACTTGAGCATAAGATCATCTGTTCTTCCCTTCACTGTCTCATCAGCCCACCCTCCTCTTTCACTGTGATTCTATTCATCCTCTCTTCCATTGACTTACCGGGTGGAAGGCAACTGCCAAACTCCCTTATATTTCCTGTAACCAAGAATTAAAAGCACGTCTGAATTAAAAGCATTTCCAGGGACTAAGGAAAGATTTCTCTGCCTTCTACAGCGGAACAAATATTAAAAGATATGTTGCAAAGACAAATGAACCTGGATGTCTGCAAATTTAGCCCAGGAATCAGAAATCGGATATTTATAGTGTGTCCCCAAGAATTCTAAATCCTTCGTCCTTCTCTGAGAACTGCTATGCAGAGCTTTGAGTGACAGGCAGTGTGGTGCAAGCCACAATTTCAATTCCGCTTGCCTCATTCTTTGCACAGGCAACATCGGGCTGATAGAATGCAACTGAAAACATAATTTAGATGGGAAAATACAACGCGGTTTTCCCAGGAAGGGGGGCGGGGAGGGAGGAAGAACAGGGACATGGCTTGATCCAACCAGCAGAGGGCGCAGCTTACACATGTAAGTATAAACGAGCCTTCACTGGAAGCTGTAAGGGCTCCTGCGATTTTTGTCATAAATTTCGCATTTTCGAATACCATGTGCAAGCTCCCGAGGACAAAACTCTGCTATAGTCAGTAAGTTCTCCTCTCTTGTTCAAATAAGACTATTTTCTCCTGCCCCCAGGTCCAGCCACTCAAACTGCCACTTTTCTGCCCCTGGCTCTGGCATGGGAAAGAGAGGGAAGATAAACTCCCTGAAAAACAGCTTCCCAGAAAGGGTGACCTGTATTCCCAAGCAGCCTTCATTTGTTTAAGAGACTTGCACCTAGAATTTCTTGATCAAAGCTAATGCGCTGTAAATTTCTTCATTTAACAGACTTAGTCTGTTCAACTCTTGACACTGGGAATTGGGATTTCCCAGAACTATTAGCACTGCACAGTAGGCGCTCCACGCCAGCCAAGAACGGGGGATTAACAGGTATTTGTCTCAGCTAATTTCACTCTCTATACCGGGTCTATAGAGACTGGGGCTTCTTGGCGGAGTGTGCGCCACCCTGCTAATTGGCTACGAATGTAACTAGTCCAGCATGCCAATGGAGAGCACAGACTACTCCGCAGTCTTAGCAGGCTAGAGGCAAAGGGATCCTTACATCGGGCGTTTGGGAAAGTTGAGGGTTGCTGGGCAGCACTGTAATTGTAAATGGTTCATTTGCCAACTCTTACCTCCAGCTGGCCATCAAACGCTCACTCTGTAGAGCATTTGGTGATCCTTTTTTAAATTATGCTCAATGACAAATGCATCTGTGAAATCCCGTAGTCACAAAGAATCTCCGTACATTCTATTCAGGATGCATCTGCAGAATCAAAGGTCCTAGAGGTAGCTCACATAAAATACATAATTCCCCGAGTCAGATAAAATCATTACACTCATCGGGATATTCACAGATTATGTATGTCATTTCTGGGAAGAAGACCATAAATAGAGAGTTGTTAGGCCCTTTTCACATACTCCACTCTTTCCCTCCCTGCTGAAAATGAGACTCTATTATTGATAGATCCTACTTCTGAAGCTTCCGATACAGGAATCGAAGAGTCAAATATTAAATAATGTTATGTGTTGTGCTCGCTTCGGCAGCACATATACTAAATAATGTTATGTGTATTGGCTACACAACAAATCATCTCGAACTCAGCAACTGAAAACAACAAACGTTTATTATTTCACAGTTTCCTTGGTTCAAGAATGCAGTAGCAGTTTAGCTGGATGATGTCGATGTAGCCTCTCATGATGCTACCAAGTGTGGATGGGGGCTGCGGTCACCTCTAGCCTCAGTGAGGGAGAAGCCACGTCAAAGAGCGCCCATGGCTGTAGCAGACCAAAGAAGACCCCCTACCAAGCTCACTAACATGTGCCTCTCCACAGGCTTGCCTCATAACACGGCAGTCCGCTTCCCCCACATTGTAGACTGAACATTCGTGTCCCCTTACAAAGTTGAAGCCCTAACCCCCAGTGTGGCTGGAACTGAAGATGGCACTTTTAAGGAAGTAATTAAGGATCATGAGGTCATAAGAGTGGAGCCCATATCCAAGAGGATTAACGTTGTTAGAAGAAGAGACACCAGGGTGGCTCAGTCAGTTAAGCATCCTACTTTGGCTCAGGTCATGATCTCGGGCTCCGTGGGTTCGAGCCCCACGTAGGGCTCTGTGCTGACAGCTCGGAGCCTGGAGCCTGCTTCGGATTCTGTGTCTCCCTCTCTCTGCCCCTCCCCCGCTCACACTCTGTCTCTTTCTCTCTCAAGAATAATTAAACATTAAAAAAAAGAATAAAAGAGATACCAGATGCTTACTTGCTCTCTCTCTCTGTCTCCTCTCACACACACACACAGAGTACATGCCAGCCCATTCAAGATGGCGGCCGTTTATAAGCCAGGAAACAGGTCCTCACCAAGAACACAATCAAGGAGCACCTTGATCTCGGACTTCCAGTTTCCAGGATTATGAGAAACTAAATTTCTGTTGTTTAAGCCACCACGTGTGTGGTATTTTGTTATGGCAGCCCGAGAGGACTAATATGCCCCAGAACAAGCAGTCCAAGAGAAAGCATCCTGAGATGGAAGTCACAGTCTTTTTTATAACCTAGTACCACAAATGGCACCCCATCACTTCTGCCATACTCTATTCATTATAAGCAAGTCAATAAATCCAGCCCACACTCCAGGGGACGTAATTACCCAAGGGTGTGGATACCAGGAGGCAGAGGTCATGGAGGGTCATCTTGGAGGCTGCCTGCCACACTATGTGTGAGCCAATTTATTAAATAAAAATGTATCTATACTTACGCTATTACCATTGTATATGTTACAATACAAGCAGTACATGTTACATTATTAGCATTTGTAAGGAAACAAAACCAGATTTCAAATCGTGGGTGCATTTTGAAAGCTGGCTCATAATTTGGGAATCCACTGCTTTACAATCCCATTCATGCATGTACTCTTCTTTTTCTCCCCTTTTCCACTCCTCTAAGTAAATACGTGCATATGGATACTACTTCCGGTGCCACAAATGTTGCCAGGGGGGATGCGTGGTTCACCATTCCAAGCTTGTCGTCTGGGCTGTCTGCCACATCTGCCACCCAATAGTAAACCTCTTATTACAAATCCCATCTTTCTATCAGATGGCTACACCCTTGATTGATTAATTGAGCCCCTCTCAACACTGTCATAATGATAATAATAACAATAATACACTTCCAAGTGTGTTTGCTTTACCATGATGAACTGTAGTGGTCTCATTACCATTTAGCCACCACATAGGCCTTGGGATATACTATTGTTCACCTCATATTTATTCTTACATCTGCACTAATACTTGAAATGGAAACTTCTTCAAAGATAAACACTGGGGGAATAAAGTAAGTTTATGGTAGGATAAAAAATTTCTGTGTCAGGTTTATTCTATCTTGCATAATTTTTTTCAACAGATGAGTTTCTGGATTACGGTTCCTGCATTTCCTTCATTGTATGCACTGAAATGATATTAAGTCTTTTAAGGGATATCTAATAATTCTATTGTATCAAACTAATGTAAGTGTCCCATGTGTCATACAGAATGCACTTGACAGCATTCATCAAATTCTTAATATTTAATTTGGCATTTAAACATAACTCCAACATTAGGAAATACTGAAATGCTGAATTATTGCTTAAAATAAAGAACTGCTGTTTGGAGTAATGAAACGATATGTGTAAAATATCTCATACAGCTGCAGAGAGCTCAAAGTCATATTCCAAATAAATACTACTTGATATTAAATTCTGGCCATAAAATAAAGTGTAAACAAAAAGGAACTAAAGAGAAACCACCCCTGCCCCTGGAAAAAAAGAAAACAACAAAAAAAGGGAGAAATGGATTCTGTATGGATCCAGAACTGAAAATAGGAAACAGGTTATACTGACAGGCAATCCTTCGGCCTCCCCATCCTATTAACATACAAATCATTAACACTATGCAAATCAGTAACACAATCAAGACTCCCAGAGTAATTTCTATTCCCACCTCTGCACAGAGATCTAGTCTAGTTGGTTGTAGGGAGAGAGCTTCCGGAAAATTTGATTAATTGGGGGAAAATATGATAGTCAAAAGCAAAAACTTGCACTTAATCCAAGTTCAGTTAGTCAAGGTTACAAAGAGGGGAATGATCTAGGCTACTTAACCTTGTTTTAGTAAGAATTCCATTCCTCAGCCACTAATCTACCTCTCACTGCAGCCAAGCAACTCATAAAACTAGGCGTTTGGGTAAAGGCATGCATAATGAAGAATCTGAATGATTTTTAGCATTCCTACTGAAAAGTAACCCCACAAAGCATTCCTGCTACAGTGGAGCAAGATGTGACTGAGACAGTCATATCTCCTCCTATAAATACTGGCACCAACAACTCCCAACTCAAAACCCTGCTGGCTAAAAGGCTAAAATAACATTTAGGAGAGAAAATTCCTCCTTGAATTTGCTAGTGCCACCCAATATTTCTATGTGACAGTCAAGCTCCAGAATAACGGAGAAACCTAAAAATAACATTCCATTTTGGAAAATATACTTAATTTACATTAAGTTAAAAACAAAATTTTTCAGCAAATAATGGTGAGGTTTTTCTGTTTCAGATGTGTTCAATTTGACATAAGCACACTTTACAGGCAATCGCAAAGATAGTAAGGCACTGTCTATCCCACGTCCCCTACACCCAGTTTCTCCCAACAGCTACATCTTATGTAACTACAATACAATTTTAAACCAGGAAAGAGACGTTGGTTCAACACATGTGTAGAGTTCCTATGCCTTCTTATCATGTGCCGATTTGTACAACCACCACTATAATCAAGATACAAAACTCACGGCACCTGAGTGTCAGTCGGTTAAGCATCTGACTCTTGATTTGGGCTCAGGTCATCTCACGGTTCGTGAGTTCGAGCCCCGAGTCGGGCCCCAGGCTCCATGCAGACAACACGGAGCCTGCTTGGGATTCTCTCTCTCCCTATATCTCTGCTCTTCCTCTGCTCGCTCTCTCTCTCTCTCTCTCTCTCTCAAAATAAATACACTTAAAAGATAAAAACTATTCCATCACCACAAAGATTTCATCATGCTACCTGTAGAGTCAGGTCCGCCCCCACCACCACCCTTAGCTCTTGACAGCCACTCGTTTGCTCTCCATCATCTTAAGGGTGCTATTTTGAAAATGTTATTTAAATGCAGCACACTGTGTGACCTTTTAAGACTGGCTTTTTACATTCAGCAGAATGCCCTTGAGGTCCATGAAAACTTGGTCCATACATAAATTTTTAGTGGTTGCTCTAAGTATTACAGCATACGTTCATAACTTTTCACAATATGTTGGTGGTGAAATTTTACCAGTTCAAGGGAAATGTAGAAACCTTACTTCCCTTAGGTACCTTTGTGCTCCTCCATTGATAATTATCTTAAACATTTCCTCTACACACATTAGAACCACATCAAAACGTGAATTTTATGCTTCCCCTGCCAGATGTGAGTTAGAAGACTGAAGAGGAGGAAGTCTACTACCCATATTTTTACTCTTTCCTTTGTTCTCTCTTCCGTCCTGATGCTTCAAGATTCATTTCCATGTAGGCAAGAACTTCCTTCGGACATTTTTAAGGGTAGGTCTGCTAGGTACAAATTCTTTCAGTTTTCCGTGATCTGAGAATGTCTTTATTTCCCTTTTACTCCTGAAGGATAGTTTCACCAAATATAGAATTTGTTGTTGACACTTCTCTTCTTTCAGCACTTGAAAAATGTGCCATTTCTTTCTAGCCTCATGATTGCTGCTGAGAAACGCTGTCATTCAAATTATCTTTTCCCTACAGATAATGTGTCATTTCTCTCTGCCTGTTTTCATGATATTTTCTTGGCCTTAACTTTTTGAAGTTTGATTATGAAGTGTCCTGGTTTAGATTGCTTTGGGCTCATCTCATTTGGGATTCTCTAAGCTTTTTGAATTTGTAGGTTTGTGTCTTTTGCCAAATTGGAATTTTCAACCATTGTTTTTTTGATACCTTGTCGGCCTCACCCTCTTTGTTCTCCCCTTTTGACACTCCAACCACACAAATGCTACAGCTTTTGTTATAATCCCCCAGGTCTCTGAGCCTCCATTCAGTTTTTTCAGTCTATCTTCTCTCTGTTGTTCAGACTGGGTACTTCTATGGTTGTATCTTTAAGTTCACTGATTTTTTCCTCTGCCCTCTCCATTGTTCTGAGGGTTTTTTTTGGGTTTTTTTTTTGGGGGGGGGGTTTGCCTTTGGTTAATTTATTATTCAGTGATCAAATTTCCCTTTGATTCTTCTTTATATATTCTATAGAATATATTTCCTCTTAATGGACTGGTTGAAACCAAAAATAACAATCCAAGCCACCCGAGTCTCATTCAGGAGAAGATTTGTTTATTTTGATGAAATGCACAGAATGGCACAATAGCAAATACACTATCAGAGCATTAACTGAAGATATAAGAAAACAGAAGTCAATATTCTGCCAGCAAGAAAACACAGAGATATATATACCCGGTCATGAAGAAGCCACCGAATTTCTCTGTTTGTGCAAGCTTTAGTGTTTCAGTAGGACTGAAAAGCAGCTATAGAATTATTCACTGGTCAGTCCAAGCACCGATGCACCTCCAAATGCCCAAAAGAGAAAAGGCTAGAGGCGTGACTTCAGGCATCTGAGGAGATCTGGGTTTCCCAGCATTGCAATCTCAGCTGATAGGACAAGCAGACACAGGAATTGAAATTAACGTATCACCTGAGAAACAGGGACAAACTATATAACCCTGTGCTTTGCTTTCTACAGACACTCCTTCCCATCTTTCTCACTAACCACACAAAATGAATTGGGGGACTTTCTCACTATGTGTAGTCTCTAAAACAATGTGTATGGAAGGGTCCAAGATGGCAGCGTAGTAAGATACAGAACTCACCTTCTCTCACAGACACACTAAATCTACAGCTACATATGAATCACTTCCCTCTAAAAAAAATTAGGAAAACCAGCTGAACTGCTTGTCCACAGCAGAGGGTCAAAGGACCCCATGAAGATGGGTAAGACAGGCAGAGACAAGGTCTCAGCAAAAAACCCTACCCCCCAGCATGGCAACACACAATAGAGAGGAATTTCATCAAACAGGTACTTTTCCCAGAGAAGCAAGGGGTTGGGGCCCCACATCGGGCATCCTAACTTGAGATCTGCACTGGAGAGATGAGCTCCCAGTCTGGCTGAGACAAGCCAACACATGGCTTAGAAAACCAATAGGGCCAATGTCCAAGGGACTGAAAGTGCTATCGGAAACTGAGATTCTCCCTTTAAAGAGAATCTCACTCAACCCAGGATTCAGCACAAAAGTGCCAATTTGAAAAGCACCTGACTGTACAGGAGTTTCATTTGCTGGTCAATGGCATCTGCCAGACAGGCAGGGAGTACTTTGGGCTCTCTGCAGAGACGAAGGGGCTGGGAGACATCATTTGCCTACTCTCTACCTACCCTGCTAGCACAGACGGGCTTGCTCAGACACAGCACCCTCCTTCTCCCTCACCTGAATGGGCAGAACAATCAGTCTTAGCACTGTCTCACTGCCTTTCTGAGGCCAGAGAGCAAGGGCAGTCACAGCGATCCCCCACTTCCTGGCTGGGGCACAAACAGCCATGGCATGCTCTCGCTCCTTTGGTAAGGTCAGCAAGCACGGGTGGTTGCAACACTCCTCAACACCCTGGCTGAGGCTGGCAAGCATGAGCGGTCATGGCATCCTCCTGCCCCTCACATGGGGCCAGTGCACAGCCACAGCCAAAGTGCTCTCCTACAGCCTCACTGAGGCCGATGGGCACGTGCAGGTGAGGCATTTTACCATGGCCTTTCCGAAGCCAGCGAGCCTACCCCACCCCCTGCACTTTCCAGCTGTCCTGTTAAGACTAGCGGGTATATGCAAACCTCACAGGGGGTGACCCTTGTTCGTGTGGCCCTGGTGTCCAAGGGGGCTGGCGTTCCTGAGCTCCAAGTAACTCTAATAACCAGAAAGACACTTCTCGGCAGGCCAACACCCACAGAGTGTTGCACACAGAGCAAACAGTAACACGGCCCCAGTCTTCCGGGAAAATTTACTTATCAGAGAGCTTTAGCCCAACAGACAGGTTTTAGGTTTTCCACAAATCTAAAGACTAAAGAGGCACTCCCTGGGAATGCAAGTAAGGGGACACCATTCTTGTGCACCCCTCCTTGGCCTCACTACAGCTCGAGGAGACCTCCTAAATAGGAGCTTATACACTCATCTAGAGCCCCAATTCTTGTCACTGTTGCCCAGGGAAAACCTCCAGGTCTCCCACTCTGGAGGCCAGGAGGGTTTTACAACTGCAAGCCCACAAGACTATATATATATTTGTATACCTTAGAAGGTACTGCTGGAGCGTCAGGCTTCCAATCAGCCTGAAAATAGGTGCTCAATGAGATTCCCATCCCTTGCATCACTGACAGGTCTGGGCACACCCTCAACAATGGGAACACATCAAAAATAAATTCGGTGGTTTAGACAATCACAAAGGTTTGGGCAAGGGTGAATGACAAGGTTCATCACCTTCACAAGGCCATTCCTTCAAGAATGAAATACGCTGGAGAGCCTGGGTGGTTCAGTCAGTTAAGCGTCCGACTTCGGCTCAGGTCATGATCTCACTGTTCGAGCGTTCGAGCTTCTGTCCGGCTCTGTGCTGGCAGCTCAGAGCCTGGAGCCTGCTTTGGATTCTGTGTCTCCCTCTCTCTCTGCCCCTCCCCGACTCACACTAGTCACACTCTGTTTCTGTCTCAAAAACAAATAAACATTAAAAAAAGACCAAAATACCTATTTCACATAAAACACAGAAGAAAATCAAAGAGCGTCAAGCAAAATGAGGAAACAGAAATATGTTCCAAATGAGAGAGAACAATACAAAAGGTACGGAAATAAGAAATCAACCCAATAAATAATTCAAAGTAGTGATCACAAAGATGCTCACCAACATGGGATAAATATGGATGAACAAGCGAGAACCTCAAAAAAGAAAGAAAAAGAAAGTACCACACAAAAATCACAGAGCCGAAGAATATAATAACTAAACTGACGAATACTCTAGAAGGAGTTCAACAGCAGACTGAATGAAACAGAAGAACAGATCAGTGAGCTGGAATACAAAGCACTGGAAGGCACACAGACAAAGCAGCAAAAACAAAACAAGAATTTTAAAACAGGAAGATGACTTCAGAGATCTACAGGACAACATCAAGCAGATTAGCATTCACATTATAGAGGTCCCAGAGAAGAGACAAGGAAGGGACAAATAATTTATTTGAAGAAAAAGTGGCTGAAAACTTCTATAACCTGGAGAAGGAAACATCCAGTTCCAGGAAACCCAGAGAGTTCCAAAGCAAAATGAACCCAAAGAGATCCACACCAAGACACATTATAATTAAAATGTCAAACATTAAAGATAAAGCGAGAAGCTCAAAAGCAGGAAGAGAAAAGCAACTTGTTACATACAAGAGAACCTCTGTAAGATTATCAGCTAATTTTTCAGTAGAAACTTTGCACACTAGAAGAGAGTATCATGACATAGTTGAAGTGTTAAAAGGAAAAAAAAAAACTTCTAATCAAGAATACCTTGCTAAGTTATCACCCAGAATTGAAAAAGAGGTAATGAGTTTTGCAAATAAGCAAAATTAAAAGAATTCATCACCGCCAAAGCAGCCTTACAAGAAATGTTAAAGGGATTTCTTTAAGCTGAACAGAAATAGCACTATTAACAACAAGAAAACATACAAAAGCAAAAACCTCACTGAAAAAGGTGCATATATAATAAAAGTAGTGGATAAATCACTTACAAAGCTAGTATGGTAAGCTCTCTGATGTCATTCTAAGCAATGTTTTTTTGCATCTGAGTCAAAAGGAAAGGACAACAAAAGCAAAAATAAATAACATTACATCAAGGTAAAAAGCTTCTGCACAGCAAAGAGACTATCAACAAAATAAAAAGGCAACCTACTGAATGGGAGAAAATATTTGCAAATCATATATCTGAAAAGGGGTTAGCACCCAAATTATGAAGAACTCACACAACTCAATAACAAAAACACAAACAAACCAATTAAAAATGGGCAGAGGGGAGTGGGGTTAGGAGGGACAAAACAGGTGAAGAAAACCAAAAGGTACAAACTTTCACTTACAAAATAAATAAGTCATAGGGATGTAACATACAGTATAGGGAACAGAGTCAAGTTACATTGTATTAACTTTGTAAGGTGACACATGGTAACCAGACTTATTGAGGTGACCATTTCACAGTGTATACATTGTGAAAGGTTGATTTACTATGTACTACATTTGAAACTAATATATTCTATGTCAATTATACTTTAATAAAATTTTTTAAAAGTTTTATAAGATAAGATTTGTGTTGCTCTAAATTTTCATGAACTTCATTTGTAGAAACATCCAACCCAGGTGTTTGTGTTTTGTTTGATGTTAAGGGTGGGCTTTTGGGGAGGATTTTATGGGCAAATTCTTGACTGCAGATAAATCTTTTTAAAGAGTATGGATTTGGCCAACTAATCTTTGACAAAGCAGGAAAGAACATCCAATGGAAAAAAGACAGTCTCTTTAACAAATGGTACTGGGAGAACTGGACAGCAACATGCAGAAGGTTGAAACTAGACCACTTTCTCACACCATTCACAAAAATAAACTCAAAATGGATAAAGGACCTGAATGTGAGACAGGAAACCATCAAAACCCTAGAGGAGAAAGCAGGAAAAGACCTCTCTGACCTCAGCCGTAGCAATCTCTTACTCGACACATCCCCAAAGGCAAGGGAATTAAAAGCAAAAGTGAATTACTGGGACCTTATGAAGATAAAAAGCTTCTGCACAGCAAAGGAAACAACCAACAAAACTAAAAGGCAACCAACAGAATGGGAAAAGATATTTGCAAATGACATATCAGACAAAGGGCTAGTATCCAAAATCTATAAAGAGCTCACCAAACTCCACACCCGAAAAACAAATAACCCAGTGAAGAAATGGGCAGAAAACATGAATAGACACTTCTCTAAAGAAGACATCCGGATGGCCAACAGGCACATGAAAAGATGTTCAACGTCGCTCCTTATCAGGGAAATACAAATCAAAACCACACTCAGATATCACCTCACGCCAGTCAGAGTCGCCAAAATGAACAAATCAGGAGACTATAGATGCTGGAGAGGATGTGGAGAAACGGGAACCCTCTTGCACTGTTGGTGGGAATGCAAATTGGTGCAGCCACTCTGGAAAGCAGTGTGGAGGTTCCTCAGAAAATTAAAAATAGACCTACCCTATGACCCAGCAATAGCACTGCTAGGAATTTACCCAAGGGATACAGGAGTACTGATGCATAGGGGCACTTGTACCCCAATGTTTATAGCGGCACTCTCAACAATAGCCAAATTATGGAAAGAGTCTAAATGTCCACCAACTGATGAATGGATAAAGAAATTGTGGTTTATATACACAATGGAATACTACGTGGCAATGAGAAAGAATGAAATATGGCCTTTTGTAGCAACATGGATGGAAATGGAGAGTGTGATGCTAAGTGAAATAAGCCATACAGAGAAAGACAGATACCATATGGTTTCACTCTTATGTGGATCCTGAGAAACTTAACAGAAACCCATGGGGGAGGGGAAGGAAAAAAAAAAAAAGAGGTTAGAGTGGGAGAGAGCCAAAGCATAAGAGACTGTTAAAAACTGAGAACAAACTGAGGGTTGATGGGGGGTGGGAGGGAGGGGAGGGTGGGTGATGGGTATTGAGGAGGGCACCTTTTGGGATGAGCACTGGGTATTGTATGGAAACCAATTTGACAATAAATTTCATATATTGGGAAAAAAAATACAAAAAAAATACAAAAAAATAAAGAGTATGGATTTATTCATGTTTAAATATTTCCTTTAAAGTCAATTTTAATAATTTGTATCTTTTAACAAAATTATCCATTTTGTCTCAGTTTTGAAACGCAATACTCCCAATGAATATATCCTTAATATATAGGCAGTTTCTAAAAGTAGAGAAGAAACTCCTACACTAAAGAAACTGTATGATAAATCAAAACGGGGAGACTGCCTGCTAAAATAAAAGAAGAGGACCCAGAGTTTCCTAACATAATAGCCGAAATGTCCAAAATACAACCAAAAGTCACCCATCATACAATGGACCGGGAAACTCACAATTTGAATGAGGGAAGACAAGCAAATGATGTCAACACCAAGACAAATCAGCTGTCGGACTTAACCTGACAACAATTTAAAAGCAGCCATGATAAATATGCTTCAATAAGCTATTATATATTCTCGTAGAACAAATGCTAAGGTAGAAAAATCTCAGCAAAAGAAATAGAAGTTATTTTAAAAAGAACCAAATGGAAATCACAGAACTAAAAAACAAACTAACCAAAATTAAAAATTCTATCACTGGGCTCAACCAAAAAATTTATAGAGCAGAAGAATCAAAGAATTTGAGGATACATCAATGGAATTCACTCAATTTATACAACAGAGAGAAAATAGACTAAAAGATTTAACAAAGCCTCAGACACCTGTGGACCTATGAGCAAAGACCCAAAAAAAGAAGTCTGTGAAGTCCAAAAAAAGAGGAGCAAAATCCAAATGGAGAACATGAGGCTGAAAGAATATTCAAGGAAATAATGGCAAAAAAACCTTCCCGAATTTGGGGGGAAAAAACAAAACATGAATCTACAGACTGAAGGCTCAACAACCCTCAAATCAGATAGGCACAAATAAATCTATGCCAAGATGTGTCATTAGTACACTTATAAAAACTAAAGACAAATAATATTGAAATCAGCCAATGAGAAACAATCTATAGGAAAAAAATCAATTCAAATGGCAACAGATTTCTCCTTTGAATCCACAGAGGCCAAAAGGGAGTGGCCCAATGTTTTCCAAGTGCTGGAAGAAAAGAAATGTCAACTGTGAATTCTATATCTGATGAAACTATTCTTTCAGAATGAAGAGGGAATAAAGACATTCTCAGATGAAGGGGAACTAAAAGAATGTGTCACTAATAAACCTACCCTTAAAGAATGGCTAAAGGAACTTCTCCAAACAGAATGAAAATAATCACTTGGATGTATATTGGTTAATTTCCAAATGATCAGAGACGAAGTCAAAAATGAAATAAATTACCCATGACACCAAAAGAAAATGAAAATAAAACATGACAAAACAAGCAGAAATACAGAAATACGGAAGTTCTGAGAGAGGGGTTTATAGCACCACATACTTACAGTACAAAAGAGAAAAGGTCTCAAAACAATAATCTCCTTTATTAACTCAAAGCAAGCAGAGGATGAGATAGGAAATCAATGCACTTGAAAACAGAAAAACAATAGAGGAAATCAATTTAAAAAGCTGATTCTTTTGGCGCCTGGCTGGCTCAGTTGGAAAAGCATACGACTCAATCACGGAGTCATGAGTTCGAGTCCCACGTTGGGTGTAAAGATCACTTAAAAAAATAAAACTTTTTACAAAGCTGATTCTTGGGGCACCTGGGTGGGCTCAGTCAGTTAAGCATCTGACTTCGGTTCAGGCCATGATCTCATGGTCTGTGAGTTCAAGCCCCGTGTCTGGCTCTGTCCTGACAGCTCAGAGCCTGGAGCCTGCTTGAGATTCTGTCTGTCTGTCTCTCTCTCTGCCCCTCCCCTGCTCACTCATGCGTGCTCTCTCTCTCTCTCTCTGTTAAAAATAAGTATCAAAAAAATTAAAAATAAATAAAACAAACTAAAAAAGCTGATCTTCAAAAAATTCAACAAAATTAATAAATCTTCAGAAGACTGACAAAAAATTAAACAGAGAAACACATTGCCAAAATCAGGAATGAAATGGAACATTAGTAAAGATCCTGGAGCTGTTAAAAAGATAATAAGAGAATATGACAAACAAATTTACACTCATAAATTTGAAAACTTCGGAAAAAGAGACTGATACTTTTAAAGCCATGAAATTCCAAAATTAAACCAAGATGGAAGAAATAATCTAAATAGTCCTATAACTATCAAAGAAATTAAATTCATTATTGTAAAACTCTCAAAAAATAAAGCTCCATGCCCAGATGATTTTATTGGAGAATTCTGCCAAATTTTTAAAGGAGAAATAACACCAATTCTACACAATCTCACGCAGAAAATAAGAAATGAAGGACACTCTCAACTCATTATATGAGGCCAGCATCACCCTGATACCAAAATTAGACAAAGACAATACAAAAAAAAAAAAAAAGGAAAACTACAAATCAGTATCTCTTATGGGAGATAAAAAGCTAAGAAGATGAAAGATAAAAAGGGACAGCAGAGAACTGTCCTATAGAATCCTTTAGCACTAGTTAAGAAAGAAGATTAAGGAGGGAGAGGGAGACCAACAGAGAAACAGAGGGAACCATGCACACTCATGTACAGAGAAAAAAGGATACAAAGAGAAAGAGCCCAAAAGAAAGAAAATAAAACACACTGTGAAAACATTAGTGAGCGGCAGATTTCCCACAAGAGACAAGAACCACACACAGAGACCTAAATGAACCAATTAAACTGAGACTTAAAGAGAGAGACTCCTCAAATGTGTAGAGGTAGTTCTAACTTTGTGCCACGGAAGACTCTAAAACCTTGCTGCAGTTTTGTAACCATGAGAAGTTTATATCTCTGGTGTAAAGAAGAGGTGACAGGACTGGAAGAAAAAAAAACCTCTGCAATAAGCCACCATTGTGGACTTCAGGAGCTCCCCTAATTCTTGGGTTTTCATTTTTTTAAGCTACAAAATGAAGACAAACCAGATGTCCAGTAAGTTTCCTACCAGGTCCAAGCTTTCATCACGATATGGTAAACTTTCTTGGCATTTGGCAAGTGAGGTAAAGGCTTTTTCTAAAATAAGGGCTTGGGGCACCCGGGTGGTTCAGCCAGTTGGGCTTCAACTCAGATCATGAACTCACAGATCATGGGTTTGAGCCCCATGTCAAGCTCTCCTCTCTCAGCGCAGAGCCCTCTTCAGATTCTCTCTCCCTCTCTCTCTGCCCCTCCCCTTCTTGCTCTCTCCCTCTGTCTCTCTCTCTGAAAAAAAAATTAAAATTAAAAAAAAATAAATTAAATAAGGGCATATCTTAAGAATCAGCCTGTGGGTCAGCTCTCTCTCTCAAAAAAATTTTTTAATTAAAAAAAATAAATTAAATAAGGGCTTATCCTAAGAATCACCCTGTGAGTCAGGAACTCCTCATCCCAGACCTACACTTTTCCATGGAAAAGTGAAAAGAAAAAAGAAAAAAAAAAGATGCCAGAATGTACTTAAGTAAGCTCTCATCTTTAGGGGAGATTTATGAAAGAGAAAGGTCTATAATGTTCCAGATTGATGGGAAAAGTTCTTAATTTTAAAATGTTCCCCATAAAAAGGTTTTCATTAAATCACTTGCCTTTGTGTTAATCACATGAAGTAAAAAAAAGACTTGTAAAAAATATTATGCTTCTATTTCTCAAACTGAATTTTCTTCTGAACCTAAGGCACTCCTAGTTTAATTTTCTCCTTTATTTCTACTTTTAATTGTTCCAATCTTACTCAACGTTTCAAGAAAGACTTGAACTCTGAAGACATTCAAAATAAAGCGCTGCTAACAAAGCAGTGAATCGGCCTCTTACGTACATATGCACATGGAAATACACACAAGCTCTCCCAGCCTAAATATATAAAGTCTAGTGCAATAAGACCTACTTGGAGGCATATCCACCATAGGAATGGGGGCCACAATCCCAAACACTGGGCTTTGGAGAGCTTCTCTTCCAAGTAGCCCTGCTAATTAGTGCTAAAAATACCCAAGGTTTAAATACTCAAAAATATGTCATATATACACATACATACAACTAGCTCATAAACATCATCTTATAAAACCAAGTAAAAAAGATATGTCCGTCCCCTACTGTACTCACACATCTCAGGCCCAGGACTCTTTTGTTGATCTCTCTTTTCAACCATTGGGATTCACTGGGATTAAAGTGCGGTAGAAAAGGCTCCTGGGGTCGGAGGCGCCTGAATGGCTTAGTTGGTTAAATTGATTTCAGCTCAGGTCATGATCTCACAATTCGTGAGTTTGAGCCCCCATCAGACTCTGTGCTGACAGTGCGGAGTCTGCTTGGGATCCTCTCTCCTCCCCTCCCCGCCCCCTCGCCTTCCCCTGCATGCTCTCTAAATAAATAAACTTTAAAAAGAAAAGGCTGGGGCGCCTGGGTGGCTCAGTCGTTTAAGCATCCGACTTCGGCTCGGGTCACAACCTCGCGTTCGAGCCCCCAGTCGGGCTCTGTGCTGACAGCTCGGAGCCTGGAGCCTGCTTCACATTCTGTGTCTCCATCTCTCTCTGCCCCATCCCTGCTCACGCTTTGTCTCTCTCTGTCTCAAAAATAAACAAACATTTAAAAAAATTTTAAAAGAAAAGAAAAGGCTCCTGGGGTTAGCATCCAGCTCAAGATATTCCCTGCATTTTCCTAGAAATGCAGATTCCTGCTCACAGAAACACTTAAACCTTCACACAGCTAGCATCTCACTTTGCAGTAGGCATATAAATAACCTATAGAAATAAGCTTCACAGCACCGCATAAATTCCCATCCCATTCTGTAGCCCCTCAATCCTGTTTTAGAGAAAAGTGAAAGTAATGGAGGTGAAATCTATCAACCGCCTCCACTCCTCCACACATATTTATAGCTACATCTATCCTGACGGCTCTATCCTACCTACCTCCTCTCTTTAAGAAGGTGAACTCTCTATCCATATTGGTACATTCCTTCAATTATACCTCCCTCTCTGGAATTTTCTCTTTCCTGGCTCCTTCTGTTCCAGTCATAGCACTTTCAAATTTCCTCCCACACTATAAGTCAGTGTGGCTCTCAAAATGTGGTCCAAGAACCCTTGTGGGAGGCTTCCGAGGTCCTTTGAGGGGATCCACAAGGGTCTTCCTTTTACCAGCTACACACCTGTGTAAGGCCAGATTTTTCTTATTTACTTCAACCATGACAACATATTACAACAGATTGGATGCAGAAGAATCTGTTTTTTTTTTAACTAAGTCAGATATTAGAGAGATGTGCAAAAATGAAAAACAGTGCTGTGCTGCTCTTTTCACTAAATGTTTTTGTTCTGAAAAAGTTATTTTTCATTAAAATACGATATGTTAAATAATGAGCTTATTATTTTAAAATAAATCAATACCTATTTTTAAAGTTCTGTGTTAATATGTAATATGGTAAATATTATCCCACATAAAACATGCAAGATCTTTGGGGTCCCCGATAACTTTCGAAGACTAGAAATGGGTCCTGGAGCAAAGGGTTTAAGAATTGCTACTATAAATAATAATTTTCTCAGTCCTGCTACCCCTCAGGATATTTCTCTTTCTCTTTCCTTGCCTTTGCCACTAACATCCCCTGTTTCCATTTCCTCAGTTCCAATGATCTTCTCAGTCCACTGGAATCCAACTTCTGCTTCCCATCACACCACTGAAATTATGCTCACCAAGGTCACCGGTAACGTCCTCTTGTAAGAATTTTTATCATATTCTTTTAAGATTACAAGAGTAGTGCATGGTCACTGTAGGACATTTAGAAAATGCATATAAGCAAAAACACACAAAAAAGAGCAATGAAAAAAAAATCACCCCCGATCAGACTGGGAAGAAGCGTGCCAGGAGCCAAGAAATTCACGCAGCCTCTAGAAGCTGGAAAAGATCAGAAAACTAAAGAAGAAGTTAAATAACATGATAAAGACCATCTGGCTAGAAAGTCACATACGAAAATACAACAAGGGGCTTTTCACGCCAAAGTCCATGTTCATTCTTCTGTGCTCTGCTGCCGCTGTATGGATGGGAATCGCCAAGTTTTTTTGTACCCTGCTCAGCTACTATCTCTTCAGAGAGATTTAAAGAATGAGAATGACTCAATCTCTCATTGCTGGTTTGAGATAGAGGAAGGAGGGCAACAGGGAAGGAATGTAGGCAGCATCTGGAAGCTGAAATTAACCCCAGCTGACAGCCAGCAAGAACTGGGACCTCAGAAAGCAACCTGAATGAGGTTCAAAGTAGAGTCCTCCCTTTAAAAAAACAAAACAAAACACTCCTAATCCCACCAACCAGAGGTAACCACTCTTAGAAATTGGTCCCTTCAGAGTTCTGAATGCACTGTGCTATAAAAATGGTATTAGAGAGTACAGATTGTTTGGATGTGTGTTCTACATATTGTTTTGGAAACCGGCCCGTTAACCGACTTAGTCACTTATTACTTCCTAAGTGATAAATCCTGAGGTTTTTCTTATCAATGTTTGGTCTCCTTAACATCATCTGGCATCATCTGGCATTGCCAACCATTTGGTCTTTTTGGACTCTCTGCTTTCCATGCAGGAGTCTCTCTTGGTTCCCTTCTCCTCTCTGTCTGCTCCTTCCCTGTTCCCTCACATGAGCCTATTACTTCTAAAGCTTTAAATGCCCCCTATATGTAGACAAACCCCAAATCGAACCCCTATTTTCTCCAGGGCTCCAGACCCAAATTTCTAACATTCCACTGGTCAATTCCACCCCTACATTTCACAGAGTCTTCAAACCCAATATCCCAAAACGAATTTTTTCATACCCGTCTCCGAATTTACTTATTCTGAAATTCCTTATCTCAGTTAATGGCACCACTTTGCCTAAGAGAAACCTGAAACTGAAGGACTACTCCGCACTTTCCTTCAACCACACTGAACAATTCGTTTTCAAACACAGCGAGTAGTCTCCCCCCAAGGTCTATAGACCCTCTCTTACTCGTGCCCTGCCACTGCTCTCGTCAGTACCCATCTTCCAGGCGTCCCCCTCTCTCCAGTCCTCCCTTCCTCAAACCCAACCAGAATATGGAGTTAACTTCCTGAAACACAAACCCGATTATACTTTTCTATCCTTCTATGGCCCTCCATGGCTCAGAGGACCCCTTCACTGTGTGGTTTCATCTCACCTCTCCAAGCTCTTCTCTCTCAAGTCACACATACATATTCTGCCCTTCAGCCACACCAAGCCACTCGTGGCTCCACACACACTCCGTGCCCTTTGATACACTTTGCGTTTGCAAGAGCTCTCCTTCCCCATCCAACAAGCTCCTCATCTTTAAAGACCCAACTCAAAAGCCACCTCCCTTGAGAAGCTTTCCATGAATCTTCCATAGACAGTTAGTTGCTCCCTTATCTCTCCTCTTAGGACTTGGCAGCTCTTAGTCCTTGTTATACTGTATCGGGGCAGCCACAGAACCTGTCTATGGTCACATCAAGGGCTGAGATCTTGTGTTAACCTGTCCCCTCACCTATATTGGACAGCCGTTGGATAGATAACTAAACCGATATTGAACAAAATTTGCTTTGTACCCTCCCTACTTGGTATACCATTCTATGAAGAAACTACAAATCAAATAGATATACTGCCAGACATCAGCACTCATTCATTTATGTTCACAGAAGCAACATCGGAGGTGCGAAGAGAGTCAATCCTCCAGCAAACCAGCACAGTTGAACACACCCCCAAAGTAGTACAGGGATGTTTTCTCAGACGACACGTTCGATGAACTCGTGCTAAATCCTTTCCTGAAATGTATTGAAATGAACCACAGTAACAATTGAGCAATGGAGACAGAAAAACAAGTAGCACTATTCGATGGGGTCAGCTCCGGCTTTTATTTGTTTTGTCACCTTAGGCAAGTTACTAACTCCCTCCGAACCTTCGTTTCCTCATCGGTGAGATGAAGACAGATCTTTAGAAGACGTTTTTAAACTGAGAGACAATATTTGTAAAGACTCGAATACAGTTCTCTTCAATAAGGTAGAAATTTCAAAAAATTGGCCCTCTGAAAATGTCTACGTTGGGAAATATCTGCGACTAGTCAGCTTTAATAAAGGCCATCTCCGACTGCATCAGATAAAAAGTTCAGTACAGAACCAACTCTAAGGGGGGAAAAACTGCTCACGACCAGAATGTTGTCTTAACACCAAGACTTGATCATCAGCCAGGCTCAATTCTTCGCTAATTAATAAACCTCAGCCCTTCCACACACACACACACACACACACACACACACACACAAATGCCCGGTAGGACATCCCACTCTTAAACCAAGAACATATTACCCAGGGACTAGGAAAATCCAAATGTTATTCTTGATCATTTGGGAACCTGTCTGCTTAATGAGCATTACATGCAGCTGTGCCCGAAGACATGCTCCTCCAACCTTTGGGTGATTTCAGAATTTCTGAAATCCTCCGAAGTCTCTTTCAGGTTTACTCCCAGACCAGAAGATTATACAGAGCCTATCCACGGCTGTGCAGCAGCCTTCTAAGCTAGCTAATTTCTGTCACCACCCATGGCCGTCTGTGGGTAATTAAGAGGTTAACAGAACAGGAGTGGCGAGTATACACTTATGGTGGGAACCTGTACAAAGGGTAACCTTTGAGCCTTCCACCTGTCGCTGCCCATTCTGGCCACACACCAGCTTTCTTTGTGAATCATGAAAAAGTGCTCTGGGGCCTCAGCAAAGGTGGCCAGCTGTCCCGAAATGCTAAAATTTCCCAACAGCAAGGGGATAGGAAACTGCAGTGTGAGTTAACAAAAATGAACTAACAACTATATATGTAGTTATATAGTAACTATATCAGCATGTAAGTTAAAGACTCCTCAGAAACAATCCAGAAAATGGGATTTCAGAAGAGGGACCATATTAAATTGGTCTGTTGTAACTCCTAGTTTTTTTCACGACACCAATAGGATTTTTACACACACACACACACGCACGCACACGCACACCACTCTTTTAGAATAAACAATTACATCTGACAGAAAGATAGAATGGATACAAACAAGCGTGGAATCAATAAATGCATTATTAACTTTAGACAAAACAAGTTGACTAGAGATAGAATTGGGAAGACAAAAATATGGAAATGTTTTCTTGAAATAGCCTCTCTAAAGATCACCTATAGAGGAAAGAACCCGTTTCCATTTTTCCACTTCCGCCCCCGAGCTCTAATGCAAACATATTTGTATAATTTATGCACATAATAGTACTTAATAGCAGCAACTCGCACCAGCTGATTTTCCTCCGTGCAAAAGGAGGAATATAAAAGTCAACCAGATGATTTCCCTTTAGGTAGTGGAACTATACAGAATGCAATTCAAATCCCTGTGCTGCCGTTTACCAGCTGTGTGACTCTAGGAAGTTATTTAACCTTTCTGTGCCTCAGTTTTCTCCTATGAAAATAGGATTGATAAAAGAACTGACCTCATGGCTTTGTTATGAAGATCACGTGAATCAATACAGAAAATGCATTTAGAACTAAATGAGGCCCACAGAAAACTATTGTTATTGTCATTATCACTCCATTATTTACACTCTAAGAGGCTGTGGTAGTGAAGTAATCAGCATGTCGCTTGAGTTTATCTGACAAGGGCCAGCGTTTACTATCAGTTCACGAGGCTCTCATTGGAAAAAAAAGCAAAAAATGAGTGATGTGTAAAAAATGTGCAAGAACACTGCCAGTCCCAAGCCCTCAACCTAGAGCACGTTTGTTTCTTAAAGCCTCCTGAGAAAAAACTATCCACGTATGTGTAGATGAAAGACGGCTGCAAAGTCTTTACTACCTCTCTCGTGGGGAGTTCTGTGTCCCCTTCTCTTAAATGTGGGAACGCTCTGTGACTGCTTTGACCAACAAAATACAGTATAAGTGACATTATGCCAATTTTCTGACTCCAGCATTAAAAGTCTGGTAGGCTCTGGGTCACCTGGGTGGCTCAGTCATTTAAGCATCTGACTTCGGCTCAGGTCATGATATCACAGTCTGTGGGTTCGAGCCCCGCATCAAGCTCTGTGCTGACACCTTAGAGCTTGGAGCCTGCTTTGAATTCTATGTCTCCATCTCTCTCTGCCCCTCCCCTGCTCACACTCTGTCTGTCTCTCTCCCTCAAAAATAAACATTAGATAAAAAAAATAATAAAATAAAAAAATAAAATAAAAAATAAAAAAATTAAAAAATTAAAAAAATTAAAAAAATAATAAAAAAAAATAAACATTAGAAAAAAAAAAAAAAAGACTGGTAGGTTCTACTTCATGTCTCTCAGAATACTCACTCTTGGGAATACAGACAGCCACCATGTTGTGAGAAGCCCAAACCACATAGGGAGACCAGGGGACAGCCCCAGCTCGGCTTCCAGCTGACAGTCAACATCAACTGCCAGCCATCCTAGCCCAGGGGCCCAGCATGTGAATGAAGTAGCCATCTTTGAAGTGGACTGTCATACCCCAGGCACCCAGATAATGCCACACGGATCAGAGATGAACCAACTAGCCAAACCCTTCCTGAACTACTAATCCGCAAAATAAAAGTGGACAAAATAAAATGATTTTTTTCAAGCCACTAAAATTTGGAGTAATTTGTTACTCAGCAATAGAAAACCAGCACATCCTAATGATAATGATCCTTTGTCTAAAACTGAATGAGATAAATGGAGCCAAATTTTAAGCTCTGCCTGGAGTTATTTTCCCCTTTCTGCCAGAGCACACACTGACTTATCAATGTCTCAGATAGTGTTCGGAAGAAAACTGTTTTGAGGGATGATGGGGGAAGGGTCCAGAATAGGGATACTATGACTGTGCAAGGCTCAGCCATGATACCTGCAAAGCCAGCAAGCACTTAACCTGCTAAAATTGGAAAGAGCACAAGACCTCCTAAGGGAACAAGGAGGAAAGAAGAAAGATGGTGGCCGTGAAGGCCAATATGTCATCAGTGGATCCATCAAGGTGACAGCATCCTCCATGACCATGAATGTGTGGTGACAGAGAGAGAGAGAGAGAGAGAGAGAGAGAGAGAGAAGGGGGGGAGGGAGAGAGAGAGAATGTATTAAAATCAACAATAAAGGTCCAGGTTGTCTGGCTGAAAAATGAAGCCAATGAAGGCAACTTCAGAGTGATGCCTCTATGCATGCTACAAAGCGTGTACATTATTTTACTGTGTATTAGTCAGGTTTCTGCTGCAAAAATACCGCATAACAAGCCAAAATTTCAGTGGCTCACAACAATCAAGTTTTCTTTTTCTTGTTCACAGCTCTGAGGGTCAACTGGGGTGTTTCTGCAGCTGCAGATTGAATTTGGGCTGCAGGTAGAGTCCAGGTCAGCCCCACACGTCTCTGCATTCCGTCTGGACCAGTGACTATTTGAGATATGTTCTTCTAATGGCAAAAGCACAAAAGAGCAAGCTGAAGCATCAGAGGCATTTGAAGGACATCAAGGCATCTCTTTCACTAACATTCCCTTGGCCAAAGCAAGTCCACGGCCAAACCAACATCAGTAGGGTAGAGGAATACACTCTACCTACTCTAGTGGGAAAAAACCAAAGTCACATGACAAAGGGCACAGTTACATAATTTTATGTCCACAAGAGAGGGACGAATTGGTGACATTTATCATTTTTGTCTTGTTTTCAGATTTTATTTTAATTTTTTACGTGTTCATTTCTTTTTGAGAGAGAGGGAGAGAGGGAGAGCGCACATGCAGGGGAGAGGCAAGGGGGACAGAGGATCCAAACCAGGCTCTGTGCTGACAGCAGAAAGCCCGATGCGGGGCTCGAACTCATGAACCATGAGATCATGACCTGAGCCAAAGTTGGACGCTTAAGCGACTGAGCCACCTGGATGCCCCAACAGTTATCAGATTATTTTTAAGTAATCTCGACACCCAATGTGGGGCTCAAACTCATAACCCTGAGATCAAAAGTAGCATGTTCTTCTGACCAAGCCAGCCAGGTGTCCCCAAAGATATCGTTTCTTACTTCACTAAGAGTTTCACAAATTTTCCAGATGCCCAATTGCACCTGAAGTTGCCCTGGAGCCACTAATGGCATTAAAGTCACAAAATTGTTGGGGAGCCTGGGTGGCTCAGTCGGTTGAGCATCCTACTTCGGCTCAGGTCATGATCTCGTGGTCCATGAGTTCGAGCCCTGCATGGGGCTCTGTGCTGACAGCTCAGAGCCTGCAGCCTGCTTCGGATTCTGTGTCTCCCTCTCTCTCTCCCCCTCCCCCACTCACGCTCTGTCTCTCTCTCTCTCTCTCTCTCTCAAAAATGAATAAACATTAAAAAAAAATTTTAAGTCACAAAATTGTTAAATACGTTGTTGGTTTTAAATGCTTTGCTTATATTACACGAGTAGAAAAAAAAACCACTAGAAACACTTCTTCCTGCACTATGTTCATTCAGTAACCATAAGCCATAACAACTAATTTTTGCATAATGTGTTACACGTTGTGAAGCATTTGCACATATACTGCTGTATCTGTGATTATAACAACTCTGTGAGTTGGATGAAGCAGGTTTCTCTACCCTACTTACAGATGGACGAACACAAGTGACTTGTCCAAGATCACATCAGAAGTGGCAGGACGCTCACACCCAGGCCTCCACATCCTAGGGCCATGCTCTTTCCAGTCCCCTTCCCGTTGCTTCCCCTTCCCAGTTACGTGGCCCCCTTCTGAGACAAGCAATGGGGCCCTAATGGGATCTGATCTGGCTGTTACTTGTTCTCTCTCTCCCTCCCTGACTTCATGACATAAAAACTTAGCACTAGTTCGTAAGTCTTCAGCACAAAATCAGGGATGACACCGGGGCCAGTAGGATGATCCGTTAAAGTCTAGAATGCCGAGATGGTGTCTATGCACACACACACAAAGATCTGACTGTTTGAATGAGATGAGTGGAAACTAACCAATCACTAACCAGCTCAGTTAATATTTCAGCCTGACATGTCAGTAGTCTCAGCTTGAGGCGAAGCGACAGGTGCTGCATTTTACTTCTGTTGTACTGTTGACAAGACTCGTGTGTGATTCATAATCTCGTTGGCACCTATTTACTGCACCTGTCTTGCAAGTGTAATAATAATAACAACAATAATACAGGCCAGGCACGTTGGCAAGTTAAAGCAGTAAGGCGAGTTGTTCCAAGATAATGAGAAATGAGGCTCTTTATCAAGTTGGCTCCATATCAATAAAAGAAGGGACCGACAAGATGATACTCTTCAGCATAAAATGGCCTCAGTGGGCTCGTAGAGAAGCCCAGACTCTGCCACCTGGTTTCCATCAGGCACACTAGAGTGCACGTGAGGGCTGCTTGGGAGGATGGGGTATGAGGGAAGGCCAGGTTTTCCCTTCCTGTGCGTTTCCTCTCCTCCAACGAAGGCCCACCAGCGCTCAGTCTCTGACGTGCCCAACAGCCTGGCATTATACCCGCGACCTACCACCCGGCCCCACCAAAGGCTGTAGCTGGAGAGTACTGAGGAGTGCTCCTCCAACACCTTCCCCTGCAGATAAGAAGACAGAAGTCTAGGGAAGCGTGTCACCGGCCCAAGGTCCCGTGGTGAGTCCTTGGCCTCGAGTCCGCAGTTCACGAGGCTTTTCACAGCTAATCCTAGTGGCATCGTGCTATATAAGCTAGCTGATGAGAACAACAGATGACGGATACCGAGCGCCGAACAACTCGGGCACCATTCTAAGCGCTCCGTATGTGCGGACCCATCCCACAAATGAGGGGGCGAAGTGCAGAAGCAGCACCCGAAGGCCCAGGGCCAGAAGTGGCCAAGCTGGAACCTGAACCCAGACAGCCTGACGCCAGAGCCCTGTGCTTTACCGCCACTCTACACCGCTTCCCCACAACACTGTGGACACACCTTTGTGCCAGGCGCTGCTCTAGATACCAAAGATACAATGGAGAGTAAGACACAGGCTCCACCTTCAACGGGTTTTCATTTCCGGGGAAGAGATGAGGCATAAATAGGTCAACAGCAGGTACATTCACTCAAATAAATACTTATCAAGCACTGTATTTATTTCCTACAGCGGCCGTAAGAAAGCACCACAAAGTGAGTGGCTTAAAACGATACAAACGTATTCTCCCACGGTTCTGGAGGCTAGAAGTTGGAGATCAAGGTTACAAGTACCAGTAGGGCCATGTGCCCTGTGGGACTCTGGCTGACATCCTTCCTCGCCTCTTCCCAGTTCCTGGTGGTGGTTACAGCTGCTGCTGTTGCCACATGGCATTTTCCTCCTTTTATAAGGACACCAGTCATACTGGATTAGAGCTCACCCTATAACCTCCTCTTGATCACATCTGCAAAGACCTTATTTCCAAACAAGGTCATATTCACAGCTACTGACGGTCAGCCCAGAGCAAATATCTACTATGTGCCAGACACTGTTCTAGGCATGTGGATACTGCGATGAATAAAATAGGGAAAAAAAATCCCTGCCTTGTGGACCACATTTTCTGGAAATGGGTAAGAGGCAGTAATATGATAGATAAATAAAGTCTGTAGAATGTTAAAAAGGAACCGGCCAGGGCACAGCCACTAACTGTGGCAAGAGCAAGTCTGGCTTGATCGATGAACAGCCAGGAGACCAATGTTGTGGGAATGAAACAAGTGAGGGGGGGAACAGCAGGAGACAAGTCAGAACGGTCACAGTGGGCCAGATCACGAGGGCCCTAGAGGCCGTTACGAAATACTTTGGCTTCCTCTCGGAGAGTAACGGAGTCTCACACGATGTGACTCCCGTTTTAAAAGGATTCCCCTGGCCGATGCATTAAGAAAAGGCTGGTGGGAGTACACTGAGGGTGGGCCAAGGACACCACCGCAGAGGCGACCGCGGCCATCCTGGTGACAGATGATGGCGGCTCTGACCAGGGAGGGAAGTGTGGAGGGGTGAAGGTAAATAAAGTAATTCCAGGCAGTTGTAAGTACCGTAAGGAAAATAAAAATGGAGTCATGCTTGAGCTGAGACCGAGCAATGAGAAAGAAGTAGCCATCAACGATCGAGGGGAAAAGCATTCCAGCAAAGGAATAGGCCCCAAGATGAAAATGAGCTTGGAGAAGAAAATCAGGGGGAAGAGAGGAAGCAGGCAGATAGGTAGGGACCACCCCTGGGGCCGAATTCTATGCATTTGCAGACTCTTCCCTCTCTTTTCTCCTCTTCAGGGTAATATTCAGATGTGATTTTACAAAGGCCTTTCTGCCCACCCACATCCAGATGTTCCAATGAAAAATTTTAAACGTCGAGGTGCCAAAGCCTCAATAAGTTAGGAAGCAGTCGCCTTACTTCTGCCTACAGCTGATCAGCATGAAAACAGTTTTGAATTCCTCCGGCTCCAGAGAAAGAAAGTGCACAGCTGCCTTCAGGAACCCACTCGAGAGTCTAGCAGCCTCCACTGTGAGGAAACATGTTCAGTGTATCTTCACTAAATCCCCTCTGATTACACTGTAAGACCGTGTCCTCATATTCCAGGCTCCTGGCGCTGAAAGACAGCTGCTTTCTATCCTCTACAAAATAAGGCTCTCTATGCTTAGAGACTTCTGGTAAGTCCTCTTCTGCAGGCTAAACAGTCTCAATTAATTTAAGCTTTTCTTCCATGAAATCTCTTTCTCGATGTTCCACATGCCCACATTCCCATTTCAGTTGTTCGCGACTGGTTGTGGTCCTCCCTGAAGGATAGGAAGAACAAGAAAATGCAAGAATGGGTTAAAGGAAACATAACTATAAAGAATTATGGAGCACCAGGGCAAATGTCAAATTTTCCAGTTTCATCAACACCATTAACAATTATTTTTTTTGAAACGACCACCTTTTTAAGTTAATTAACGAATACACGGTAGTTATGAATTTCAGATGATCACAGATAATTGCGTGACACAGTTCACCAAATACTGTTTATCTTACACAACCAACAAAACATGGGGAAAACAGAGCAAATGGTAAATGCCACTAACTTCACCTGTGTAATAATGGTTACATATTCTATTTAAGTGGCAAATGAAGAAATGCTCACCTATATGACAATGACCAAATTACAAAGAGCAATGGCAATTAGCTCGGGGTTGCTAAATTCAAGCAGATGCATGTGACAGAAAATGTGTAACATCACACCAGTAAGTCTTTGTAAGGCACACAATTGCAATCCCGTTGAAATTTATGCATTATGACGAAAGTCCTTGGGCCCCACATTAATCGATTTTCAGAGCCTCTTACAGTGTTTCTCTTATGTTCTTTTCAACAGTGGCCCATGTGTATGTTTGTGGAGCAGCAAGTCTCAGACTTTTTAGCATCAAGACCCCTTATACTCTGAAAAATTACTGAAAACTCCAGAGAGCTCTTGTTTATATGGGTTCTATCTATTGATACTTACCATATTAGAAATGAAAACTGAGAATTTTTTAAATATTTATTAACTCATGTGCAAATAACAATAGACCCGTTACACATTTATACACATAACATGTTTTGTGCAAAACAGACTTATTTGCCAAAACAAAAACCAGTGAGGCAAATGGCATTGTTTTTCTATTTTTGCAAGTCTCTTTAATGTCTGACTTAGTAAGAGACACCTTTCATATATCTGTTTCTGCATGCAGTCTGTTGTGGTAGCACATCACATAGCTTCTAGAAACTGCCACTCTACACTCAAAAAATCAGAGTTACAAATGCAAATAGATTCTTAATATCAGTAGAGGTTGCAGGGACTGAAATGCTTTCTAGGAAACCAAAGTGAGTAAGAACAAAGCCTCTAGAGTCCGGGCATCATGAAAAGTAAACTATACCTGTTTGTGAAATGCCCTGTGCTTTAAACCAAGCTAATCATATCAAATTCAGAGGCAACAGGATTGCCAACAAGATGGTCACTAATCACCAAGTGTTATTCAAGCATTGTTTTCATTTCATTCTGAGAGTTAGTTTTCACCGGATTAAAGAGAAAGTATCCTTGCCTCTTAGGGCATACAACATGATTTCCAGACTTCCTTCAGCCTATTATATTCTCGTTTCTCTCTCCTTCCTTGTTCCTAGAATCCCAAGACAAATGGCTTCAAGGTATCAAACAAGGCAAGGAAGGCTCCATTTAAGCAGATTTTTTTATTTAATTTCTTTTTATTTAAGATTTTATTTATTTTTACTTAAGACCATTTAAGCAGATTTTATTCAGTCCCAGGGAAATTTATATAATGTGATCTTTTCTGAACCTGAAACCAAATTCCAGTCTTCTCACAAAAGGCTACAAATGTTATGTTAAAATATCTGTATCACAGTGTAGAACAAAGCTTGCCACTCTCCTACGACCCTAAGACATGAAAAATTATTTTGAGGGGCACCTGGCTAGCTCAGTCGGTAGAACATGCAATTCTTGATCTCGGGGTCATGAGTTTGGGCCCCACACTGGGTGCAGAAATTACTTAAATAAATAAACTTTAAAAAAATTATCTCACGACTCAATGTTTAGTTGAATATCTGAGAAAATACATATGTGTGGGGCACCTGGGTGGCTCAGTCGGTTGAGCCTCTGACTCTTGGTTTTGGCTCAGGTCATGATCTCACTGTTCACTGGTTCAAGCCCCACCTCGGGCTCCAAGCTGATGGCGTGGAACCTGCTCAGGATTCTCTCTCTCCTGCTCTCTGCCCCTCCCCCACTCGCACATGTTTGTGCTCTCTTTCTCTCAAAATAAATAAATAAACATTAAAAAAAAGAAAATACATATGTGACCACTTAGTTTACACATTTTTATCGTTTACCCCTTCATGCTAACCTATTAGAGGAGAAATGTGTGTGTTGGAGATGGGCAGTATATTAATTTCTATTAAGATAAGAAAAGTAACAACGTCATCAATCCCATTTCTACTCATAAAAAAATGATAGTTATTTGGCTCTTGGGAAATATTTTACTTATCCATTGCTGACTGTAAAAAAAAAATTGTCAAACAAAAAAAGAGCTTAACTGACCCAATCCAGGAACTAAATCCCTGTGAACAAAGCCATATTCCTGTTGAGAGATGGCAGAACAGCCCCCACAGAATTACACTGGAGTATATGCTTCTATGTGTATCTTTCACCTCTGTAACTGGAAGGAGAAAACTGGTTGGTTCTATCTTATAGTGGAACATGTATTATAACCAAACGTAGTTTATAAAAACAAAAGCAACAAAGAGTTTTTGGGTTTTTTTTTTAAATAAAAGGAGCCATGGGGTTTCGCCTTTTTGGATAAGATATCACCGGGGACATTTTTTTTCTTAAATTCACTAAAATACTCAAATAGCAAGTGTCAAGGTATTGTATATCCACCCAGTTGGTAAAATAAGTCAGTTAATTTGGCAGGTAAGTATTAAGTAATCATGCTGTCAGAATCTGGTGAGTATCAAAGGGAGAAAGACAAAGACTGAACAAAAGAGCAAAAATAAAATAAGTAGCAGATTATCAAATAAGTAAATAAAAATGAGAACTTCTCAATGCTCTATTGTATCCCCCATAAACCAGTTCAACCCTACAGATTTTGTCCCTCCTACTCCAGAGTCGGGAAAGCAACGTGGGTGTGAGGAAACCGGGGCCTGCCTGCCTGTGAACTGTGCTGTTGCGAGGGGTTTTTGAAGGTTTCAGGGAAGAAAGGCCTGGTCCCTTTAAGAATTAAAAGCTGGCCTCTGACAAGCAGGGAAGTGGAGAATGGCACAGCCCACTTGTCCACACAGCAGCTTTTCTCCTGAAGGAGGGGCTGAATTAGAAGCATAGTTATCAGGAAAAGCCTGAATAGAGGGCATTTAAGCAGATTTTATTCAAGCCCAGGGAAATTCACCTAACTCGGTCTTTTCTCACTTCTTACAACAGAAACCTTATCTGTGAGTGCACTGAAACCACCCTGTCTGGGGGGCCGGGGCGCGGAACATTTATTTATGTGTGAAACTTACCAGTGCTTTGCGGAGCTGGGCACAGAGTAGGCCCTCGATACATGTTTGGGGAATCAAAAAAAAGAGATAATGTCTCTAGACAACTATGCACATGGAGTTATTAGGATCTTCTTGGCTCTGCAAGAAATAATGTGATTTCAGGCCTCTTCTAAGGCTAACGTTGAGTTCTTTTTCATAAAAAAGACCAGAGACCTCAAGTAGAATTATGCAGTAGAACTGAAAGGGATAGTGGAGCTTAATGTACGATAAACCTCTTACTTTACAGATCAGGAAACTGAGGCCCAAAGAGGTTGATGGGTTTGCCTAACTGAGGTGGCCTAACTACTTAATGACAGAGCCAAGAGTACCCCAGACCTCCTACCTTCCCAAGTACATCATCTGTAGAGCTGAGATAATGAGCCCACATCCATGGATGAGCTCTAAGAACTCCAAAACCCAGCCCAATAATGTGTATGTAAAATTCCATATGCAATGTGTCTGACAGGGAGAGGGTCCAAAGTCGTCACATGATTTACAAAGCCCCTCAAAACTGTTAAGAATCCCAGTCTCAAAGGGACAGTCATGAGGGACTGATAAGGAGCCATTTAATGTCATTTCTCCCATGTTGTGAGGGGCTGAGATCAGAATTTTCATGACAAGCTCCTCTGAGACCTTCAGCAGGCAGAAACAACACACTACAACAGGACCTGTAGAAGCTTAGGCCTTCCAGTGTGTGAAGGTGCTAAAGGTTCTCTTAATGCAAAATAAGAACATGTAAAGGTAGATTAAAAACTGTATGGTAAGGGGGCGCCTGGGTGGCTCAGTCAGTTGAGCGTCCAACTTCGGCTCAGGTCATGATCTCACGGTTCGTGAGTTCGCGCCTCGTGTCGGGCTCTGTGCTGACAGCTCAGGGCCTGGAGCCTGCTTCCGATTCTGTGTCTCCCTCTCTCTCTGCTCCTCCCCTGCTCACACTCTGTCTCTCTCTCAAAAATAAATAAGGATTTAAAAAAACTGTATGGTAGGGCACCCGGGTGGCTCAGTTGGTTAAGTGACCTACTCTTGATTTTGGCTCAGGTCATGATCTCAAGGTTCATGAGATCGAGCCCCAGGTCAGGCTCTGCGCTGACAGTGTAGAGCCTTCTTGGGATTCTCTCTCTCCCTTTCTCTCTTCCCCTCTCTCTCTCTCTCTCAATCTTAAACATTTTAAAAAGTGGCTAGTAATAATTGGTACTCTGTGTGACAATGGTACCACATTGCACTTGGGTATTTGGATTCCTTTAAACTCTGCTAAAAATTATGTGACCTTCTGTACATATTTATTAATTAGAAAACATCCATCCTGCTATTAAAGCAGCTAACATATGGTAAGAAAATATAATGGGATTTTCAGGCAAGAAGTGTGCCCAATGCAATATGAAAACCTGGTTGGCTGGTTAACAAAACAAATCAGGTAAAGCTAGGAGTCACAAAAATAATGCAATCATACATTAACTATTAGATTTAACTTAAAAAGGAAATATAAAAACTCAAATATTTGCTAATATTTTGAGGAAAGTTCAAGGCCTTTGAATACGGGTCTGCTAAATGGGAGTTGTATACAGTCTTTTTGCATAAACCATACCCATAATGGATCATCTATGATTTCCAGGTTCCATTTCTTCGGGGTGTATTGAAAACTCTAAGACACTCACAGGCAATTGAGGGGAGAATCCCTGGAGAAATCTAATTATTTTTCCCATCTTTCACAGATGTCTCCCCACACCTAATTCCTCAATAACTGTTTTTAGCAAATCATATGTAGTAAGTCTTACAAACACATTCAACCTAATTTTCACAGAAACAACATTACACTCACATTTCGTCCATTCATTTAACATTTAATTTATGTAACTTATACTACTAACTACAACTGGCATAACCAGTTTGGGGAACAAACACAACTAGCCTCTGTTAAGGACAGAGTTCATTTGGTAGGAACAGCAACTATAGTATTCAGGAATCTGTGAGCATCAGTCAGTAGGGCTTAAGAGATAAAATGGAGAACGTCAGTTCTTCCAACAACATAATTAGGTCTAGGTCAATTAAGAGAGCTTCTATTGTTCATTTGTCAGTCATATGGTTTTGGCCTTGGTTTCGCTATTTCAAAATACAGGATTTTGGCAATGGGGTAACTGGTTCACAGCCATAAAAAATAAAGCAACTGGGCCATAAACCAGAATGCAAAAGCGTTCTCTTATGGTATATTAAACACTGATGCCCAAGGCTGTGATGGTCCACCCCATAGCTTCTCTCCCTGCCAACCCGAACATTAACCTGATGTCCTAAAACCTACAGCGCACAGAGATGGTGGGGATGAATATCAAGCATCTCAAAAAGTCTTTCTCATAAAGGGATGATGGGGAGGCATGGTGGCATTGTGATTAAGAGCATGGGCTTTGGGGTTAGATAGACCTCAGTCCCATCCCCGATATGAAACTTACCAGCTGAAGCAAGTCACTAAAAGTCTCTAAGTATAGGTTTTCACATCCCTGAGACAGAAGTTTTAATACCAACATGTACTTCATAGCATTATTGTACAGGGTCAGTAAGACAAAGAATGTACAGCACCTAGCATAGTCCCTGGCACATAAGAAGTGCTCACTTTATGGTAGTTATTTTTGTCATTAATATGAATGCAGGCTCAATCCTAGAAGAAAAGTTAACAGGATTCCATCTTTCTTGTCACTCCAAGCAATGGTCCCCAATCCGGCCTCATGGATTTTCAAGGATAAGGACCGATACGTAACATTTTACCCTTAGGCTCTGAGAATATGTGCACACACACACAGAGGCAACTATCATGGAGAGCAATCTGAAAGAAATGAATCATAGTATTTGTAGCCTATGATACAACAATCCTACTCCTGGGAATATATCCAAGAGAAATTCACATACGGCCCCAAAGAAGATATTTATGAGGAGTGTTACTTGTGGTAAAGGAAGTTGGAGTAACCTAAGTGTCTGACACTAGGGTATAATGGGTAAGGAGAATGTGAACGGTGCATTCTGTAGCATATCATGCAGCAGTTAGGAGCAACAAAGTAGAAGGACACACAACAACGTGGTGAGATGTCAAGGATGCAGTCCCAAATGAAAAAAATATTAAGAAGCAGAATGACTTTTTTGGAAAAACCATTAATGTGAATCTCTAAAACATACCCACAATATAATCCTGCATATTGTGTAAGACCATTCTTACATAACCTACATATTCTGATACATACAAATATGCATATACACATTAGACACATTGGAATCACTGCCAGTGAAGAGTGGCAGCAAAAGGGAAGGAAGGAAGGAGAGAGTCACAGAAAGTAAAGAAGGAAAGAGAGAGGAAAGGAGGGAGGGGAGAGTCTTGTGGGTTTTAAGGATAATACTGCATTTTGTATTGGGGAATATACCTCAACCCTCCAATATAATAAATAAACAGCACCACCAGATGGTTGCCAATAACGCTCGGCTGGTACAATAAACCTGGGGTCGTTTCATTTTTTTAATCTTTTTTTTTTTGTTTTGAGAGAGAGAAAGAGAGAGAATGCATGATGGAGGAGCAGAGAGAGAGGTAGCGAAAGAATTTCAAGCAGGCTCCATGCCCAACACAAAGCCCAGTGCAGGGCTCAATCCCACGACCCTGAGATCATGACCTGAGCCAAAATTAAGAGTTGGACACTCAACTGACTGAGCCACCCGGGCGAACTTGGGGCCATTGCGAAACTAAATTTTGGGCAACTACGGTAATATGGTCTATTTTCAAATAATTGGACTGTTCTGCTGTTCTCATTGCTCATTTGACTAAATGCTCTTTCCTCTTTCATTGTAAATATCTCAACTTGGAGAAGTGAAAAGGGAGTCTAGAAAGTGAACAGGAATGGAGGATATTATTCATTTTAATATTAATTTATTAATCTTCATTGAACTAAAGTCAAACAGCAAAAGAGACACAATATGCTGTGATGCATACTTTAATTCAAAACAAGCCAATTACCAATACTGTACCAATATTTGAATGCTGGCACCATTATTTATTCATCATGGACACACAAAAAATGCAATAAAATACTCAAATAGCAAGTGTCAAGGTATTGTATATCCACCCAGTTGGTAAAATAAGTCACTTAATTTGGCAGGTAAGTATTAAGTAATCACGCTGTCAAAGTCGGGTGGGTATCTAAGGGAGAAAGACAAAGAATGAACAAGGGAGGGGGGGAAATTACGGAAAAGAAATAAGAAGGGGGTCAAAAATAGGCATAAGGAGAAAATAAATACAGTGTGACAGGTTCAACAGTGGGATGGATGTCTCCATTCCATCACAGAGAGATTATCCTAGAAATAAGGACATACACTTCAAAGTGACACCAGCGGAGTGGAGGGGTTCTGTCTATCAGAATGAGGCTGTACATGAAAGTGAACTGTGGATTAAAGTGGTCTTTCAGGGTTAGCTTTCTCCATCTTCTAGCTTAATGTTTTACTTGACCTACAACATGTTGGGCAGCATACATAACACACTCACACAGAGATGACTAACCTTCACTGCCTAGGCCAGGGGCTGCCAAACCTACCTTTTTTTCTTTTTTTTTTTCTTTGCAGGCCAATGATGACACCATGGTTCCTCAGGCCTTCCCTCTCTGTTTGACTAGCCGTTATTTTCTCAACTCATGTTTTCCTCATACTACTGTGTTGTGTCCTTTGTCTTTGTAAGAGGGAGGAAATCAATGTCGGTCAGAGATGAAAAGTGGATTTAGGTGATAGCCAATACCCTGGCTTCTGGGTATCTCCTTTCCACCAAGGCCAGTTCCCTCTCTGTCTTCAGCCTGCGAGTTCCTTATTTCCCAGACCTTTACTCCAGTCACTTGACTTACAGGTGCCCTATTTCTCAAGTCAGTCTTTGAATTTTTTTAAGACGCCTAGTCCTCAAAGAGAGGCAAGGAAGTACCATCTAAGACATCTCAATATGGCCTCAACTCCTCTTTCTTTTCCCCTTACAACCAATCCGCCAGCAAATCTGTTGCCTATACATTCCAAATATATCCACAATCCAGTATCTCATCTCTCTGTTGCAATACCCTGTTACAAACCACCATCATTTCTTGCCTGGACCATGTGTAATAAAATCCGAATGGGTTCCTCCTTCAGCCCTTGCCCCACGCTACACCTATGCACACAGCCTGTGTTCCACATGTAACTCACTCTTTAATGTTTTATTTTAAAATAGTTTTATACTTGCAGTAATGTTGCAAAAACAGGACAGAGGATTTCACTTATACGTGTAATCTAAAAAACAAAACAAATGAGGCACCTAGGTGGCTCAGTCAGTTAAGCATCTGACTTGGGCTCAGGTCATGATCTCGCAGTTTGTGAGTTTGTTTGAGCCCCACGTCGGGCTCTGTGCTGACAGCTCAGAGCCTGGAGCCTGGAGCCTGCTTAAGATACTGTGTCTCCCTCTCTTTCTGCCCCTTCCCAGCTCTCACTCTGTCTCTCTCTCTCAAAATAAATAAATATTAATTTAAAAAAAAAACCGAAAGACAAAAAAAAAATAGACTCTTAAATACAGAGAACTGATGGTTCCTAGAGGGGAGGTGGGTGGGGGAACAGGCAAAATAAATAAAGGGGAATAAGAGGTACAAACTTCCAGTTATAAAATAAATAAGCCACAGGAATGAAAAGTACAGCATAGGGAATACAGTCAATAATATTGTAATAACATTGTGTTGTGACAGATGGTGACTACACTTACAGTGATGAGCACTGAGTAATGTATAGAATTGTTGAATCAGTATGTTGTAACCCTGAAACTAACATAACACCGTATGTCTATTATAATTTAAAAAAAAAGAGCAAAGGATCACTGTATACCTTTCACCCAGCTTCCCCTAATGTTAGTATTTTGCAAAACCATAGTTCATATATCAAAGCTAAGAAATATATGTTAACATATTAACTCAATTATAGGTTATATTTGAATTTCACTAGTTTGACTAATGTCCTTTTTCTGATATAGGATCTAATCCAGGATACCATGCTGCATTTAGTCAGCATGTCTCCTTAGTCTCCGCCACTCTGTGGGGTGCATTTCATGCTCTTGACACTTTTGAAAAGTACCAGTCAAGTATTCTGTGCCATGTCCCTCGAGTTGGGTTCGTCAATTTTTTGTCACGATCAGACTGAGGTTACAAATTTTCGGCAAAAACACCACAGAAGTGATGTGTTCTTCTCAGTGCATCATGTCAGGTGTAAATGATATCGATATGTCCTATTATTAGTAATGTCGACCTTGATCACTTGGTTAAGGCGATGTCTGCCAACTTTCTCCACACTAAAGATGACCATTTTCTCTTTTCTAATCAGTAAACGTCTCATGGGGAGACACTTTGAGACCGTGCCAATATCCTGCTTCTCATCATGCTCTGTCTGCTGATTTAACCATCCACTGATAACCCTAGCCCATAAGATTTCTTATTGTGATGTCTGCCAATGATGATTGTCTATCTCCTTCATTCTTGCTACATCTATATTTCCTGCCACCCAACTGAACCCAGCCCAGATGACAAAATCCTGAGGAAAACAAAACAAAACAAACCAAACAAACAAAAACCCATGGCTGTTGTTCGAAGACACTATGTTGTGGGGCAATTGTTATGTAGCAATAACTAACCAGTACAGTGTCTTCAGTCAGACCCTCTCTTACTCTAGCACCTTGAAAAAAGCTTACTATGTTAGCAAATCTGGGGCTCCTTCAGAACAGGGAGGAAAAACAGAGCTTCAAGTTAAAAAATTACAGAAATATAAAAGTTACTGTATTGGGTGTATTCGGACACCAGTAATGGAGCGGTATTCGACTGGCAAAGCTAGAAAATTCAGAACAAGAGAAAACAGTGAGCTTTTAAGGGCACCAAGAAGCCCCCTTCGCCTCCAAAAATAAATTTTTCCACTGATTAATTCCTTTCCTTTGTTCATTCAATATTTATTGAGCCTTTGCCAGGTTCTAGATGTGCAAAGATGTGGTCCTGGACTTTGATTCCAACTTTATTAAAATACAAGCGTGGTTTGTATGTCAATGATACTCAGATAAAAATGGTTTTTAATACATGCATGGTGAGTGCTTACACTTTCCTCTGTTGTTAGTCACCTGTACCTTCCAAAGAAATCGGGACCTGAGCACGAATGCGGCCAAAGAAAGGGGGAAAGAGACCTGAACACACACATTTCTTAGCCTGGAGAACCTAGAGCCAGCCCCACCCAGTCACAGAGGGCTGACACATTTCTTTGTTCTACCAAGGGCTATTCCAGAAACTGTCATAAACCAATTTAGTCATCTGTCCCATGGAGGCTGTGCATCCAGCCTATAGTGAGTGAAATGAATGGAAGGCAAAGATATGAATTTTTATAAGATACTGAGAAAAGAGGAAGGGCAAAAAGCAAGTTTTTTGTTCTCCTTATCACAATGACTTTGAAATGTTCCCTGACCTTGAAAAGACCATCTTGAAATCCTTTTTCCTGTGAAATTAAGGCTCCACAGAAGAATGACTTAGGAAGCAGCAACAGTAATAACAACAATAATTATTATTATTACAACAATGATTCATTTTTACTGAGCATCTGCTATGTGTTAGGCACTTTGTTCTAAATATCTAACTAGCGGGGTTTAGAGAAGGATGCAGTGAAGGAGGGCACCAAGAGTTCTGCATAAATATAAGTGCACTAGATACCTTAAAAGAAACCAGCAACCTTAAAATTATCATTTGGTTCAGGGCACCTGGGTGGCTCAGTCGGTTAAGCGACCGACTCTTGATTTCGGCTCAGGTCAAGATCTCACAGTTTGTGAGTTTGAGCCCCATCGGGGTCTGCGCTGACAGTGTGGAGCCTGCTTGGGATTCTCTCTCTCTCTCTCTCTCTCTCTCTCTCTCTCTCTCTCTCTCTCCTTCTCTCTCTGCCCCTCCTGTTTTCTCTCTCTCTCTCAAAATAAGTAAAATAATTTTTTTAAAAAGTATCATTTGGTTCACACTTGTGTTCAAAGTGTTCCATAAGCCTTCCACTTGTTGGACGTGCAATGCAAACACGATGTCAATATAGCAATAACAAGAGTAACTACTGCCATTTCTTGAACACCCACTTACTCAAAAGCCAAGAAAATGGCCTCATTTTACTCACACAACAGCCCTTAAAGGGTCCTACAACGTTCCCCATTTCACGAATGAAGAAACTCAGCAAAGTCCTGGGGCTACTAAATAATGGCAGCAGTGTGGGAGCTCAACTGTCTACACCTGTCCCTTCACTAACCCATGTCTTTCTACCCATCAAACAGGCTACAATAAACACTATTAAATAGAAAGGTATAAAGGTAGGGACTCTTAATCTGGGGCCATGATTTCAAGGGTTCTGTGAACCCCTGAAATTAAATGTCTGAAGCATGTATAAATATGTGCCTCTGGTGGGGGGTAGGGGCTATTTATTGCTTTTCTTAGTCTTAAAGGAGTCCCTTATTCTAACTAAATAAGACTAAAACCCTAATTAAAAGGAAGTCCACACTAGAATGTGCTACCCCAGTTCACACTGGGTGTTAACAGAACAAGGCAGGCAACGCCCCAATATGCGTGATGGTGGCTGTTCATCCGCACCTGCCTCTAAAACACTGCATCCAATAAGAGCCCGTTTCTTCTAAACTATTTTTTTTATAATTTATTCACTTATTTTGAGAGGGAGCATGGCACGCATGCAGGGGAGGAGCAGAGGGAGTGGGAGAGAGAGAGAAGCCCAAGCAGGCTCCGCACTGTCAGTGTGGAGCCTGATTCAGGGCTTGAACCCACGAGTCATGAGATCGTGACCTGAGGGGAAACCAAGAGTTGGACACTCAACTGACTGAGCCACCCAGGTGCCCCAAGAGCCTATTTCTTTATCCACACAACGTCCTCACACAAAGCACAGCTGGGCTTTCTGAGTGATGTTAAACCTGCTTTGCGGTTCCAGGGCCTTGCCCAGCAGAACAGCCAGATGAGCCGAGAGCCTTGGTGCACAGTGGCTGGGAGACCACCCTGTTTAGAAACAGAAGTAGCAATGGACGCCTGTTGTAGGTCTCCTCTAGGCTTAGTTGCCTACAGACACGGATTAGATTCTGATTCTGATCCAAACAGAAATTAGGTCAGTTATTCCATTTCTGAAAACCTGGCAGGAATACCTTTTGTTAAACACACTCATTAGGCCAACTGAGTATTTTCCAAATAGGAGTTAGAGGGAAATTTCCAAGGCTCATTCGAGCCCATGGCTTGATTTTGCTTTTCTTTTTTGTTGCTGTTTTTTGTTTTGTTTTGTTTTGCTTTGCTTTGCTTTTCAATCTCCTTACAGAATGATCCACTGGTCACCCACTGTCATTGCTCTCTCCTGACCATATTCACTAGAAGACTTTTACTCACAATGTTGGAAGAACTCAAGTTCTTACGGGAAAATTCTTCATCTCAGTGAGAAAGAGAAATGCTAGACCTTTTCCTGTGGAAAAAAAGGGGGCGGGGGTTGAGGGGGATTTGTTGTGTTTTTATTTGGGCAAAGCAGGGAGGAGAAAGCAACATCTCAACAAATACCAGCTCAGCTCTCCTCTCTTTCTTGTCTGGCGAAGTGCCAGGGTAAGTTGTGAGATACAGGTAGGCCCGTGTATTGCCCACAGAAGGATGATTCAGCAAGGCCCACTCAGACTCATCATTCCGTCAAACGCTTAAATGGGAGACACATTCCTTCCAAATACAGGGCTCGTGATGACGGTATACCGGTAGTGTGGGAAGACGGGTGCTCACTCCTCCTCGCGACTGGAATCACAAATTTCAGCTAAGAAAGCACAGAGGAAACTGCTATGCCCTCTCCTTCTACATTTTCCCCACTTGCCTACATGTTTAATATCTTCACACAGACCTGAATGGTGGGGAACAGTACTAAGGGCTCACTAAGTCCATGTGGCTTACTCAAGGAACTCACATAGTCTACTACCTGAATTACTTTGAGCGATTCATCTTACGTTCAGGCTATTCTAAATCTTAGTCTTCCGAAATATACTTTTTTTTTTTTTTTAATTTTTTTTTTTTCCAACGTTTTTTATTTATTTTTGGGACAGAGAGAGAGCATGAACGGGGGAGGGGCAGAGAGAGAGGGAGACACAGAATCGGAAACAGGCTCCAGGCTCCGAGCCATCAGCCCAGAGCCTGACGCGGGGCTCGAACTCACAGACCGCGAGATCGTGACCTGGCTGAAGTCGGACGCTTAACCAACTGCGCCACCCAGGCGCCCCCCGAAATATACTTTTTAAATTAAAACTCATCAAGTCCTTTGATTTCACTTCAGATTAGTGAAACTGTGGGGAAAACTACAAATAGCATTCCAATAACCCCAAGACCTTTCTCTAATGGCGGCCTTCTATGGTAGGTTGGATTACTATTCCCAACTCTTCACTCTCTCCCTGTAAAAAGGATTATAAAAATCCACAGCCTTTGCCACTGGGCTTTGCAATAGAGTGGAGCTCACAAAGTAAACATCCCCACTCAACCGACTTTAGGTCCGGCCTTATGACTTGTTTTGACCAATAGAATGTTGGTAGAAGTGACATGTGTTTGTAATGAGCTGAAAATTTAACAGGTGTGGCAAATTTGCACCAGCAACTTCTGTCCTTCTGTCATTCACGATGCCCACAGCACATCTCAGATAACTGTTGTTCCTTAGCCTGGGTCCCATGGATGTGGAGCAGACCTGAACTGGGCCCATGTCCTGGATCCACAGCCAGCTGAGCATAGGAAGGCCAAGCCAACCAGCAGACCCATGAACAATAAATAAAGGAGGATTTTTGTCAGCTACTCAAATACCGGGTTTGTTACTGTGGCTAAAGCTGACTGACACATCTTTCAAATCCAATGCGTCAACAGGTTGCTGTGTACCTTGCAAAGCTTCATAAAGGTATGGGGCACTTGTCAATTTCTGTTGCTAACATACAAACAACCAAAAAGAGGTACCCTTATCAAAATACCCAGATCCATGTCAGTTCATTAGAAAATAGCATCCTAGGAGCGCCCGGGTGGCTCAGTTGGTTAAGTGTCCAACTCTCGATCCCAGCTCACATCTTGATCTTAGGATCGTGAGTTCAAGCCCCACGTTGGGCTCCACACTGAGAGTGTGGAGCCTGCTTGGGATTCTCTCTCTCTCCCCCCCTCTCTCTCTCTGACCCTCCCCCACTCAGACTTTTTAAAAAAAGATAGCATTCTATTTCTGCCTCCTTTATTAACTGCCGAAGTATCTCTGGCAGTCATTTCAGAATTGTTAGCTCAATTTTTCTTCTTTAAACCTACATAGAAAGGAAAGCTGACAACAGTTTTATTACTTGAAGCCTTTTGACACACTCTATTGTTTGGGGTAGTTTAGAATCTCCACCACTGAGGCTTACCATTCTTTTATTTACCCTCCTCTGTGCATGAGAAATATCTACAGCTGTTAGAGTCAGTACTGAAATAAGCATACACTGTAAGCACACTGTATGTTACCAGCTGATCCAAAGAAAACAACAAAATGAATGAAAAGCAAGAAATGACTGAAGTCTCTAATAATATAGACGACTGAGGACACTAGGAATGGAGCATAGATTGCGAGGTCTTGACACTGATTTTTCAGACCCTTAAGCCCATCTGTTCTTCATAATATTAACCTGTCATCGTATTTCTCAGTCTCTGAATTTCTCCCCTTTCTTTGTTTCTCTATTTCTTTTATAGAAGACTGAATAATGTTGAGCTGCTTTCACCCTAAGAAGCTGTGAATTGTTGGGTTCTGTTTAGTTCCCGGTATAATTGGAAACAATTGAATTTGAATAGCAATTTGGTTTTCACATCTTTTATTTATTAACGTTCTTCAAAATATAGAAGTAAAAGGGTAAAAACAGCTTTACATAATATAGAGAATGTCAAGAATAGAAAAAAAATGAGGACAAAGAAAAAATAGAAACTGAATAAAAATATGAGTTTAGTTCTATCTAGAGACTTTCAGTTTTTCCAATTCATACCAATGTGTATTTCTCATCTGAAGCAGTGTTAATCCACATATATTATAGCTACAGGGTTTATTCATTTAATAAATAGACCCAGTGGTTAGGTAACTAAACATTCAGAAAGAGGTGAAGTGTTTTCCTTGGTCTTCACGTGAAATGTAAGAATAGCAAAGAAGTAGGTACGGCTTGCCAAAGTCCGTATATAAACGGTTGGCACCAGCGGATGTGAAACGACTATTTGCTCTGTCCCTACCACACATAAGCATGTTCAGTTTGTCCTAAGCGCACTCTTCTGTGTACACATCATACTTTAATAAAAACTGCTTTTGGGGCATCTGGGTGGCTTCGTCGGTTAAGTGTCTGACTTCAGATCTCATGCGTGAGTTCGAGCCCCACATCGGGCTCTGTGCTGACAGCTCGGAGCCTGGAGCCTGCTTCGGATTCTGTGTCTTCCTCGCTCTCTGCCCCTCCCCCACTCATGCTCTGTCTCTCTGTCTCTCGAAAATAAACATTTAACAAATTTTTTAAAAAAAGGATAGAGGAGAAAGGATTTTAAAAAACTGCTTTTTAAAACTCTAAAAAACAAGTAAGAAAGTAATGCTTGGTCATTTTCTTTCCTGAGAATTGGTGGTAAACATACTTATGAACTAACTATACAGTGATCAAAAGCCAAGGGGGGAATTTGCCAAAAAAAAAAAAAAAAAAATTCAGAAAGTTAAAAAGTCCACTAATCAGAAAATCCTTCCTGTACCATACAGTTCTCACAGTCCTTGTCATCCCTTACCAGTTATGGAATCTTCAAGTGACCCTTTCCTCTTGGGCACTAGACCTGCAATCCTGGGTACTCTTCTTGGTGGTTCAGGGATCAGGTTCTTAACTCAAAGTGCAAGGGTTCAAGTACCAGCCCAGTCACATCCTGATGATACAACCTTGGGCAGGTATTTAACTCACCATATCTAAGCCTCATCATCTGTAAAATGAGGATAATAATAATACTCACTTTCATGAGACTGTGGCACAGAAATATGTGCTTGAGCACCTAGGCAGTGTCAAAAAAATGTTGTTATATAACTTCTATTGTAATGTTTCGATATACAAAACAGGAATAACTAGGAGAAGAAAAATAACACTTAATTCTGCCAAAATGGCTTTCTCCATAAAATTTTTTTAAGTTTAGGGGCGCCTGGGTGGCTCAGTCGGTTAAGCGTCTGACTAAGGCTCAGGTCATGATCTCACGGTCCGTGAGTTTGGGCCCCGCATCGGGCTCTGGGCTGACAGCTCAGAGCCTGAAGCCTGCTTCCTATTCTGTGAATCCCTCTCTCTCTGCCCCTCTCCCACTCGTGCTCTGTCTCTCTCTGTCTCAAAAATAAAAAAATTAAAACATTAAAAAAATTTTTTTAAGTTTATTTATTTATTTTGAGAGAGAGTGTGTGAGTAGGGGAGGGGCAGAGAGAGAGAAGGAAAGAGAATCCTAGCCCGATGCGGGGCTCAAACTCAGTAACCAAAACTGAACCGTGAAATCATGACCTGAGCAGAGATCGAGAGTCAATAGCTTAACTGACAGAGCCACCCAGGCACCCCTCCACAAATTTTTTTTTTTTAAATGGCCAAAGCGGTCATGGGAGAAATGTACTGATGCTCGCTACTTACTTTATTTTTTTTAAGATTTTTTTAAATGTTTATTTATTGGAGCACCTGGGAGGCTCAGTCGGTTAAGCATCCAACTCTTGGTTTCGGCTCAGGTCATGATCTCACAGTTTATGAGTTCGAGCCCCACAATGGGCTCCGCGCTGACAGTGCAGAGCCTGCTTGGGATTCTCTGTCTCCCTCTCTCTCTGCCCCTCCCCTGCTTGTGCTCTGTCTCTCTCTCAGAATAAATAAGTAAACATGAAAAAGATGTTTATTTACTTCAGGGAGACAGAGAGCAGGCACACATGCAAGCAGAGGAGGGGCAGAGAGGATCCGAAGTAGGCTCTGTGCTGACAGCAGAAAGCCCCCTGTAGGGCTCAAACTCACAAACCATAAGATCATGACCTGAGCCAAAGTCAGACGCTCAACCAACTGAGCCACCCAGGCGCCCCCGCAACTTACTTTAAAATGCACCAAAAAATAAGTTATGTGGATTCATGGATGGATGGCAGGATCAACAGATCGCTATGTGATAAGACAAATATACCAAAAGGTTCACTGTAGAATCTACGTAATGGGTATGTAAGTGTTCACAGCACAACTTTTCAATTTTTCTGTATATAGGTGATGGGGGGAAAAGTAAATGGCATAAATATTTAAATTCTGCATAATTACTAAGTATAAGCAGAGCCTCTGTACTGTACAACTTGAAGTTAAATATATACACCTGGTTATGGATTTGTTCTTCTCTTTCTTGGCTTAAGTGTTAAACTTCAGGTTTCCTTTCTAATTTCAGAAAAATGTTTACTTTCACCCCAATTCTTCCATCTTGTCAGATATTCCAATGAATGCTTCTTTCTTGTTCAGTCTATAAGCAGATTCTGTGTTCGAAGCCTTTTTCCTAACAAAGTGTTAAGAACCAGAAAGCCCACCTGGTCCGTCCTATCCCAAGACAATGAAAAAAGGAGTGTGGGTCCCCTTCTCTTTTAATAGCCCAACAGGCATGATCCAATTATCCCAGAGATATAAGTTATTTATATTTTATCCATCCTTTAAAATTAGGCAAATTCTAAGGCTATGTGTTCCAAGAGTACATTATTTCTCCATAGAGAAGTGTGGTCTTCTTTGTTCAAAATTCTATCATTGTTATCTCTTTTTGTAAAGAGGTTCTTATTTGGCCCATTATTTATTATTGTCCCATTTTGGATCAACAAAAGGAGAGAAATCTCTGGCAGACACAGTTGGTTTGCCTTCCATATAGCCTTTCCCCACTTTCTTCCTTGCTTACCAGCCCATGAGAATATCTACAGGTCAAAAATTAGGGACGCCTGGGTGGCTCAGTCGGATAAGCATCAGACTCCTGATTTCGACTCAGGTCATGATCTTGTGGCTCATGAGATCAAGCCCCGCGTAGGGCTCTGCACTGACAGTGCAGAGCCTGCTTGGGATTCTCTCTCTCTGACACTCCTCTGCTTGTGCACAAGCTCACTCTCTCGCTCTCTCTCTCTCTCAAATAAAAATTTTAAAAAAGAAATTAAATTGGAGGCATGGCGGAACCCCAGTGAGTTGTACTAGACTTCCCATTTCTCCTTAGTTAAAATAATATGATTGTTGGGGTGCCTGGGTGGCTTAGTAGGTTAAGCATCTGACTTTGGCTCGGCTCATAATCTCACAGTGCATGAGTTCAAGCCCTGTATTGGGCTCTGTGCTGACAGCTCAGAGGCTGGAGCCTGCTTTGAATTCTGTGTCTCCCTCTCTCTCTGCCCCTCCCCTGCTCACACTCTGTCTCTCTCTCTCTCAAAAATACACATTTAAAAAAAGCTAAAAAATAAAAATTAAAAAATGGATAATTTCCACTTTAAAAAAATTTTTTTTTAATTTTTTTAACGTTTATTTATTTTTGAGACAGAGAGAGACAGAGCATGAACGGTGGAGGGGCAGAGAGAGAGGGAGACACAGAATCGGAAGTAGGCTCCAGGCTCTGAGCCATCAGCCCAGAGCCCGACGCGGGGCTTGAACTCGCGGACTGCAAGATCGTGACCTGAGTGAAGTTGGACGCTTAACCGACTGAGCCACCCAGGCGCCCCTAAAAAATTTTTAAATAAAGTAACATGATTGAAAGCTGAAAATGCATATGAATTTTTATCAGTCATGGATGCTGTAGCAGCGTAAAACATGCCCACAAATTCTGTTTTCCCAATGAAAGATAGGAAAGATCTCCATGCAATATTTGAAAGAGAGGCTGAGAAAATGAGACTCTAGTTTTTCCAACATTTATAAGAAGAGATCTACAAGGAATATGAGGTTGGGAATGGCTTTTAGGTAGTCAACCATGCAACAAATATCTTTATAATAAATACAAAATAAAATGACCATCTTATTGCTAGAGGATAAGAACCAACAGATTTATTTTGCTATCAGGTGATTGTTTTGAGAGCTAGTAATTTATCAACACCTGAAAACAATTTCTAGTTATGTTATAAAACTCTTGACATTTTTATTATGATGGCTTGACATCAATGCCTCTCCCTGTGTTTCTTCTTAAGGTTTTTGTCTTTGTTTTGTTTACTTTAATTGAAGTGTAATATACATACAGTCATTATAGAATGTGCTGTAATTTCAGCTCAAGACATTTTGACATATGTGCACATCTGGGTCACCACCCCCAGACCAAGATCTAGAATATTTCTAGCACCCAGAAGGCTCTCATAACCCTTCTCTCAAAAATAACAACTATTCTGACTTCTATCATCATGTATTAGTATTGCCTGCTCTTGAACTTTCTATCAATGACTTATATAGTACGTACTCTTTTGTAACTGGCCTCTTTCATGATGTCCATGATAATCAATGGGGTTTTTCTGTTTATTTGGTTTTGGCTGAGCAGTATTTCACCATATGCACATATTATAAATTACTCATCCATCCTTCTACTGACGAACATTTAGGTTGCTTCCAATTCAGGGCTATTATGAGAAGGCCACTGTAAACATTCTTACAATGCAGGTCTTTTGACAAACATGTGCACTCACTTCCCTGGGGTATCTATCTACAAGTGGAATTTCAGGATTGGATGATAGGGATATACTCAGCTTTAGCAAATACTGCTGAGCCACTTTGCAAAGTTGTTTTATCCCCCCGTTTGTGTGCAGTTTCCAAGGGAAGGCACTAATATGCTCCCTGATGCACCTCTTCTCAGCTATTCCATACTTATAAACAGAACTCCATCAACACCTCGTTTTTCCTCCATGACTGGCCCCATATCACCCTCGCAGTCTTTCTCTGTCATTCCAACTACAAAGGCCAGCTCAAAGAAGCCTATGCTAGGTGAAGATTTAAGGCTCTCTCCAGACCTAATAAAAAACAAGCAGGTAAAAGCAAATGATTTTTAGGTCTACTTTAATTGCATCTCATTGCATAAACTTGAGTAACATTTTTTTTTTTTTTTTTGCCTTTGGTTCACACCTTGGTGGTTTCAAGAAACAAATGCGACTGAACTATGGGCACATTGTGAAAATAAATGAGTAAAGTTCTCTAGGCTTCCTGGGGACAGGAAGGAGGATGGGAGGAAACTGTTCCAGAAATGTAATCATTATTGTAATAGGCCTGCAGTGCTATGAATAAGTCATAATTATCTCACAATATGAGTTAATGCTGTGATGCTTTCTCTTGTCATGTCAACATATGCACTTACATATCAAGAAGAGCCACAGAGCTGCTCCAGTGCTGAACACCCCAAGCCCACACTGCACATGCGTACTGACCTCACATTCTAGGAAAATGCTCAATACCCTCAGGACTAGGAGGGGCATTTTCACCCACAGTGGTCTCACCTTTCCCTATTCCAATCCCTACTCATATTTTGTGTGGAAACCCCATAGGATTCAACTATAATAAAGGCCTATTTATATTATATTGGAAAGGGGCGTATTTCTGACATTTCTGCAGGTGCATTCTCAATTTAAACTAACAAAAATCCAAGAAAAATGTCATATTCTTGTGCATATGGATGTTCCCAACCTCATCTTCCTTCCATTTTTATGAGTTGTAAGGAAGAAAGAAAAGAAAAGAAAGAAAACAAAACAAAACAAAACAAAACTAGAGGAATAAGATACTGAGAATGAAATTTGGAAAACTTTCGTGTTCGTAAAATGGGTCCGTTCTAAGTGTGCTCAATTGGATGCCAGCAGTTTAACTCCGGCCCAGCTACTTTGTTGTTCTCAGATTTCTAAGACACATCAAGAGGCAATGCTAAATCCAGGATGTGTGTGGTGATTTCTGAAGATTAAGTGGTCCCTGTGTTCAAAGTTCAGGGTTTCCTCAAATGCTCTGTCTCTTCATCACCAAGACTCGGTTGACACACAGTCCTTATTGGGCCCCTGATGAACTAACGGCAAAGCTCTGGAGGAGGAAGGGCCCAGACACTGGTAGGTTTTATCTTTGGTGAGGGGGGAGGTAGAAACCACTATTCTATCACATTCCTGGGTACATTCCCACCATTCAGGAGAGATGAACCATCCACAGAACTGGAATGACTCACAGATCCAGAGGCAGCAAATGGCTCCTGATAAACTCCTGGTTTCTCATCATAAGGATTTCTGTTCTCATAACTTAAGCCACCCACATTGGCTTTATTTGTTGTCCAACCATACTGGCCTCTCTCATACACACATTAAAAAAAAGGGGGCCTCAAAGAGTGAATCCCAGGGACTAATAAGCTCAGAAAAATGCTAGCAAACCATGGCAGGTTAGGGAGCAAATTCCAGACAGCGAGCCTGACTCTCAAGATCTCTGCTTAATAACGTCCACTAAATATAATTTAGACAAACTCTTACTTGTGGTGTTCTGAACAGGGCCATCAGTGCAACAACTGAAAGAAAAAGTCAAAAACACTCCTGAATTTTCTGAAGTTAAAAAAGGAAAAAGCTCTGTTTTTCCTACTGAGTTTCCCTTTTACATTCTCCTACTTTGAGGACATAAATATTTCCACTTTTCAGCACTTGATCATAGCAGAAGAAAGAAGTGTCCATTTCTCAAAAAAATTACAGTCACGAAAAGATAGAAATAAACAATGAAAGCTTTGTTCTAATATTATATTTAGGAGTCCAGACCATAGGACCACCTTGCAGGCAAAACTACTTTCTACCTCGTCGTGAGCATGCCTTGATGATTAGAATCCTTTGGATGAGGTCCAAGACAGAATCCCATATACCCAATTCTGTGTTAATAATCAGAACACTAAAGAAGTGCCAATTTGTTTCCCCAAACAAAGCTAAGAGCCACCCAGCAGAAAGGGGTTCTACTTTCTAAATGAAATAATATTTAAAAACCCCTAGCACACCATTTGAATTGGCCAAAACACTGTTGCTATCCCAATGAGAGTTACGTTTAGGGAGAGCAGGGACTGGAAAGCCACAGTACAGCTTTGTCATGAGTTGGGTTTATGCCCAAAGTACTGATACAGAGCTCTCATATCTAGGATGGAAAGCAGTGCTGAGGCTCAAGGTCCAAAAAGGGTCTCTCTCTGTTCTGAATCCAAATGTGAAAAAGGAGAAAAAGAGATGGCGTGGCCTCCAATGCCATGGACAAGAGGGCCAGACTCTGACCCATATAAGGAGAAAGCAGAAGAATTCCAATGTGCTGCCCCAGCTTTGTGGAGGAAGAGTAAGAATAAAGAGCCACGTCCTTGTGTCTGACCCGTGAATACTAAGACCCCAGACGCTGGGATGGGTGAAACATCCTGGCCAACCCAACCTCGGTAGTCCAGACCAGTCGAACATATGCTCGCAATAGGGTTTCCATGGACCAGGAGTGCTGTCGGCAAAGAAAATAATGTGGAGTGTGTCAAAGAGCATGCTGGTAGGGGAAGTCTGTCACACCAAGTTAACAGAGGCAGCTAATATGGCTGGAGAAATTGAGAGCTAGGTACAAGGTTTGAATCCTGAGTTTCCTGTTTACCAACTTTGTGATTTTGTCAAGTTACTTCTCCCAGGCCTCAACTTCGTCATCTGTGAAATGAAGCTGGTAACGGCACCTACCTCATAAGGGCAAACAAGTTAAAACACTTAAAGCACAGAACATTACTTGGTACATCATAAACAGGCTGTGAGCTATTATTATTTAGAACTTTTTCTGATGGTTTCAAATTATAACCTTTAGCCAGAAATGGATTACGATTAACAACAGGATACTTGAAACAAAAAAAGTCAGTGAGGGGGTGATGAGATTGATTGGGCTGGAGATGAAACAACACAAAATAACATACTGGAATCAAATGACTCCTTCTCTAGCAAGTGACAGTACATAAAATGAAAATAATGTACCTAAAATGCTCTCACAATGTCATTTAAAGACAAAATAAAATGGTGGCTGAATGTGTTACAGGCTTTAAGCTTTTATCATGTTAAAACAGTGCACAAGCCATCAGCAAGAGTCGAAGCAGTGAAATTTTTCAAAATAGTTCTGCGGCCCTTGCCAAGTTACAACATCATTTGGAAACAACACGCGGTGAGCATAAAAATAAGGCTCTCGGTTCTTTCGGCATAAATTAAACAACTTAATGTTATTGAAAAAATTATGCAAACAAAATTTAAATCGGATTTTGTAAGTACACATAGGATCTTTCAAAGAAAAATGCCACGGTGCACATAGGAAAAAGCTCACTAAAAAGAAAGAGACAATGTAGTTTTTAAAAATGGGCAAAAAACTTAATTAGACACTTCACCAAAGAGGATATCCAAATGGCTGTTACAAATACATGGAAAGGGTCCGCTTTAGTCCTAACACTATGGCTGTGTGGTATGGCAATGCCATATCACTGCACACCCACGGGAGAGGTAAGATGGAAAAGACAGACAATACCAAGTGTTGACAAGGATGTGGAGGAACTAAAACCCTCCACCAATGGTGGTGGCGGGGGGGGGGGGGGTGCAGTGCGTAGAATAAATGGGTTCAAACATTTTGGAAAACTATCAGTATCTACTGAAGTTGAACATAACTACTCTCTCTGAGGCAGTGATTTTATGCCTATTTATATATCCAACTGAAATGCATACAAATGACTACTGAAAAGCAGGCACAAGACTGTTTACAGCAGCACTAGGCATAAACAGCCAAAAATAGGAGACCACCAAATGCATGCTAACAGGAGAAGGGAAAAGAACACATTGTGGTATATTCATACAATGGAATATGATACGGTAAGGAGAATAAATGAACTACAACTACACAAAACAAGTCAATGAATCTCATGAACAAAACTTTGAGAAAAAGAATCCAGTGGGAGAGGAGCACATATTATATGATACCATTTAGATAAAGTTCAAAGGCACGCACCCTAATCTATGGCATTAGAGGTCAGGATAGTGGTGACTCCCGGGAGACAAGAGACTGAGGCTACACAAACAGGATCTGGGGTTCTGGTTATACCGGCTTACTCACCTTGTAAAAATGTATTAAGTTTTTCCATTATGAATTGTGTACTTTTCTCTATATGGCATATTTCAGTAAAAATTTCACATCTTTAAAAAAATGCTCAGTAAATCCTGATCTACTGATCTTGCAACACAAATGGAAGCTCCATGAAGGGAAGACATATTTCTTTCTTTTGTTCACTAATGTGTCCTAAGCACCTAGAACAGTACCTGATACGTAACAGGTGCTCAACAGAATGAATGGTAGATAAGCACACTGCTCCAAACATACAATTTGTACCACAATCTGAAACAGCTAGAAGAGAACCCAAGAACAGTGCCTAATAGACAGTAGGTGCTCCACTGATGTTTACTGAATAAATGGTTATCTGTTCAAGGACTGATAGTATATGAAGTCCACAATTCACCTGCATATGAGTATGGATTTGTGTATTTCTCCTTTTTGCCTGTTTTTATATATGTTCTTCCAGGTCACTACAAAGAAGATTTGAGTACATAAACCACTTATCAACTTATATTCAACAGGAACATAAGTCTTCCAGTATACTGATAAAGTTTTAGTTTATTAACAAAACCATATAATAGGGAGCACTTTACTGAATAAACTGGGGAAACGGGCTTCAACCAATGCTGGTGCCACAATGTTTTAACCACAGTAGTTCTTATTCTATTGAGACTAGCTCTAAGCATTAATAAGATGTCAGCATGTCTCAAATTAGGATTCAAAAATGCCCTGTAGACTGTCAATTTTATTAAGGAGCAGACTTTAAATTGCAGACTTTTCAGAGATGTTTGTAATTATATGGGCAGCAAGTATCATAATTTCCTTTTTTGTACTAAAGGCCAATCAAGTAATGCACTGGGAAGACAGAGGAAGGGGTCATGAGAAAAGGAAAGCAGGTGGCCTCTAGAAGGTAGAGAAGGCAAGGACACTGATTTTCCCTTAGAGCCTGAAGAAGGAATTCAGCTCTGCTGACACCTTAATTTTAGCCCCATTAGACCCATGTCAGATGTCTGACCTCCAGAACTATAAAATAATATATTTGTGGTTATTTGTTGCAGCAGCGATATAGTACATGTGCCTCAAACACATGGGTCTTGCAATGTTTCAAACGTACCAAGCGTTTTCATGCCTCAGAACCACCATCCATGGTTTTCCCACTGCTTCAAATTGTCTGGAATAATTTGTCTTCTTCCAAATTTTTAAATGGCAGTTTCCTTTTTGCAATTAGGGCTCATGCTAAATGCCACCTTCTCAGAGAGGTCTTCTCCGCCCAATCTAAAGTAGTCACCATTAGGGGCACCTGGGTGGCTCAGTCATTTGAGCATCCAACTCTTGATTTTGGCTCAGATCATGATCCCAGGGTCGCAGGATCGAGCCCCACGTTGGGCTCTATGCTGAGCATGGAGCCTGCTTGGGATTCTCCCTCTCTCTCTCTCTCTCTCTCTCTCCCTCTGCCCCTCACCCCCACTCAGGTTCTCTATCCGAAAATAAAAATTAAAAAAAATTTTAAAAATAAAGCAGTCACCATTATTCTCTGTCACAGTATACTGCTCTTTTCCATCATAAAAACCATTTTCGTAAGTATTTATCTAGTTGTTTGTTTACTTATTTATTATTCAGCAATCCTACTAAACTGTGAGTTCATGAAGTCAAGGGTCGTATCTGTTTTCTTCTTCATTTGTGAATTATGGACCTGGCATGGACATCCCATAAATTTGTGGAATATCAATTTAGCAATACAGAGATTGTTACCAAGTTTTAAAATTGCAAAAAAGAAAGAAAAGACACTGAAACAAAGTATAGAATCATCAAAAAGAATGAAAAACATATGACTGCTTTGAAAGTTTGAGAAAATAAATTACAAAAAAGTACAGTGAGAGGTCAAAGATTCCCTCCAATGACATCATAAATTGGATCATTAAATACAGATGTTAACCGGCTAAAAACTCTTTCACTAACTCCAAATTGTACACTTAGCAGTTGGAAAAAAAAGAGAAGAGCCTTTTAGGTACCGCTAATGATTAACTTTAAAACTAAAATGTCTCATAATATCTCCTGCATCATTCTATTTGACATTCAGATGAGTCATAAGACATTATGGCAAGCTATTACAAACTATTGCCATTTCCAACTTCTTAACCATTTGCAACTATTCATCGACATGAGTTAAGATTTTTTCCCACTGTATAGCCAAAGCAAAATACAAAAGTAAATTGGCCACTGCAAACAGGGCCTCAAAGAAATATCTGTACGCTCACGTCCACAGTAGCATTATTCACAATAGCCAAAAGGAGGAAAGCAACCCAAGCATCCATCGAGGGATGAATGGATAAACAAATGTGGTATACACAAACAATGGATTATTATTCAGCTTTAAAAAGAAGGAAATTCTGACACTTGCTACAACATGAATAAATCTTGAGGAGATTACGTTAGGTAAAATAAACCAGTCACCAAAAGACAAATACTGTGGGTCGCGGATGGGTGGAATAGGTGAAGGGGATTAAGAGTCGCCTCAGGATGAACGCTGAGTGATGTACAGAATTGCTGAATTGTTATACTGGACACCTTAAACTAATAATATAACACTGGGTGTTAATTATACTTGAATACAAAAAGAAAAAAAGACAAATACTGTATGATTCCAGTTATATGGGGTATCTGGAGTAGTGAAGTCCACAAAGACAAAAAGGAGAAGGGTGAGTGCCAGGGGCTGGGGGAAGGGGAGAATGGGGAGTTAGTGTTTAATGGCTATAGAGCTTCAGTTTTGCCAGATGAAAAGTGTTCTAGACAATGGTTTCACAACAGTGTGAATTTCCCAACGCTACTGAACTGTACACTTAACAATGGTTAAGATGGTGGGTTTTATGTGTGTTTCACCACAGTTAAATCTTTTTAATTTAAAAATAAGTACATTAGCAAAAACAAATAAGTTAAATTAAATTAAAAATAAGTGGGGCACCTGGGTATCTCAGTCGGTTAAGTGTACAACTCTCAATTTGGGCTCAGGTCATGATCCCATGGTTCGTGAGTTCGAACCCACATAGGGCTCTGGGCTGACAGCTCAGAGCCTGCTTGAGATTCTCTCTCTCCATCTCTCTCTGCCCCTGCCCTGCTTGTGCTCTCTCTCTCTCAAAATAAACATTTAAAAAATTTAGTAAATAAAAAACAGGGGCGCCTGGGTGGTTCAGTTAGTTGGGCGACCGACTTCAGCTCAGGTCATGATCTTACAGTTTGTGAGCTCGAGCCCCGCATCGGGCTCTGTGCTAACAGCTCAGAGCCTGGAGCCTGCTTCGGATTCTGTGTCTCCCCCTCTCTCTACCCCTTCCCTGCTCACGCTCTGTGTCTCTCTGTCTCTCAATAATAAATCAAAAAATGTTAAAAAAAATCAATATAAATTTTTTTTATTTAATAAATAAAAAATAAAAATAAGTAAATTGGCTACTGATACTGACATGAGTACAATTTATGTATGTACAAAGATAAGCATAAACCTATTAATACTTAGCTATCAATACTTTAATGATTAAATCAACACTATTATATCAGGTGCTTTGTTATTTTAATGTATTAATACTTACAAAACAGATATTTATAAACTAAATTTCTACTATTAAAACATCTGCCTTTCAGTTCTACATGATATTTAAATATTTAAAAGAAATAATTTTATTGTTAAAAATGATTGAAAACCACAGGATCATGAAGGTCTACTCCAATCCAATGTGGGGCAGGACCAAGTTCCCCCTCTTGTTTACATCTTTTATTTCTCCCCGTGCTCACTCCTGGTGTAAAAGGGTCTTTTAGTGATGCTTATGTTCATTACCTTGACTGAAGTAATCACCTCAAAGTGTACACATATGCCAAAATGATAAAAGTATATACTTTATTTTTTAATTTTTTGAGGAGAGAGAGAGAACATGTGCACACGAGTAGGGAGAGACAGAGAAAGGGAGAAAGAGAGGGAGAGGGAGGGAGGGGGGAGAGACAGAGAGAGAGAGAGAGAGAGAGAGAGAGAGAGAATCTCAAGTAGGCTCTAAGCTCAGCATGGAGCCAGACTCAGGACTTGATCCCACGATCCTGGGATCATGACTTGAGCCAAAATCAAGACTCTGATGCTTAACCAACTGAGCCACCCAGGCACCCCGGAAACGATATACTTTAAATATGTGCAGTTTATTGCATGTCAGTTATAGTGCAATAAAGCAGCTAGAAATTTTTAAAAAGATAAAATACTACACACTCCTTAAAATACTTTAGCCAAAAAAAAAAAAAAAAAACAAACAAACAAACACATATTAAACCTGAATCTGATAAAGCCTCTCAACTTCTCCATTTACAGGAACAGCAAGAGACAGCAGAATATGTTAAATGACACTGTTCAGCAAAATCTAGACTGTAGGAGATGCTCCAAGACAAATGACTCTATTCCTTCAGCAAATTAACTGCAAAAACTGATTAAAAGAGATGCAAGAGGGGCACCTGGGTGGCTCAGACAGTTAAGCGTCTGACTCTCGATTTCAGCTCCAGTCGTGATCCCACCCTTCGTGAGTTCTAGCCCTGCATCAGGCTCCACACTATCAGCAGGGAGCCTGCTTGGGATTCTCTCTCTCTCCCTGTCTCTCCGCCCCTCCCACACTTGCAATCTCTCTCAAAATAAATAAGTAAACTTTGAAAAAAAGAGAGAGATGCAAGAGACATAATTAATTTCAACGTATAGACTTAGATCCCGATTTGAAGTCTTAAAAATTTTACAAGACAATCATGATAACTTGACATTTATCTAGATATTTGACAATATGAAGAAATTATGATTTTTTAGGTACAACAATGGTAGCATAGTTACCCTTATTTAACAGTCCTTCTCTTTTCTTCATTCACAGTGAAATGCTTATGGAAAAAATGATGCCTCAGATTTCATTAAATCCAAGTGTAGAATATCAAAAAAAGGGTTGGCCGTGAATTGATAACTCTTGAACATGGGTGGCAGGTACAAGGGGGCTCATTATACTATTCTCTTTAATATGTGTCTACCTTTTTCTGTAACAAAGCTTTAAAAGTTCTTTAAATTTTAGGGGCACCTGGGTGGCCCAGTCAGTGAGGCAACCAACTCTTGATGTCAGCTCAGGTCATGATCTCACAGTTCGTGAATCTAGTCTGGCTTGGAGCTCTGCACTGATACTGCGGAGCCTGCTTGGGACTCTCTTCCCCTCTCCCTCTTCCCCTCCCCTGCTTACGAGCACATGCACGTGCACTTGCTCTCTCAAAATAATTAAATTTTTTTATGGAACCCGAAAAGACCCCAAATAGCCAAAGAAATCTTGAAAAAGAAAACCAAAGCAGGAGGCATCACAATCCCAGACTTCAAGCTATAGTACAAAGCTATAATCATCAAGACAGTATGGTACTAGCACAAGAACAGACACTCAGATCAATGGAAAAGAATAGAGAACCCAGAAATGGACCCACAAACGTTTGGCCAACTAATCTTTGACAAAGCAGGAAAGAATATCCAATGAAATAAAGACAGTCTCTTCAGCAAGTGGTGCTGGGAAAACTGGACAGCAACATACAGAAAAAAATGAACCTGGACCACTTTCTTACACCATACACAAAAATAAACTCAAAATGGGTGAAAGACCTCAATGTAAGACAGGAAGCCATCAAAATCCTCTAGGAGAAAGCAGGCAAAAACTTCTTTGATCTTGGCCGCAGCAACTTCTTACTCAACACGTCTCCAGAGGCAAGGGAAACAAAAGCAAAAATGAACTACTGGGACCTCACCAAAATAAAAAGCTTCTGCACAGTGAAGGAAACAATCATCAAAACTAAAAGACAACCGACAGAATGGGAGAAAATATTTGCAAATGACATATCAGATAAAGGGTTAGTATCCAAAATATATAAAGAACTTATCAAACTCAACACCCAAAAAACAAATAATCCAGTGAAGAAATGGGCAAAAGACACTTCTCCAAGGAAGACATCCAGATGGCCAACTGACACATGAAAAAATGCTCAACATCACTCATCATCAGGCAAATACAAATCAAAACCACAATGAGATACCACCTTACACCTGTGAGAACGGCTAACATCAACAACTCAGGCAACAACAGATGTTGGCGAGGATGCAGAGAAAGAGGATCTCTTTTGCATCGTTGGTGGGAATGCAAGCTGGTGCAGCCACTCTGGAAAACAGTATGGAGGTTCCTCAAAAAACTAAAAATAGAACTACCCTACGACCCAGCAATGGCACTACTAGGCATTTATCCACGGGATACAGGGGTGCTGTTTCGAAGGGACACATGCACCCCCATGTTTAGAGCGGCACTATTCACAAGAGCCAAGTATGGAAAGAGCCCAAATGTCTATCGAGGGATGAATGGATAAAGAAGATGTGGTATATATATACAATGGAGTATTACTCGGCAATCAAAAAGAATGAAATCTTGCCATTTGCAACTACGTGGATGGAACTGGAGGGTATTATGCTAAGTGAAATCAGTCAGAGAAAGACAAAAATCATATGACTTCACTCATATGAGGACTTTAAGAGACAAAACAGATAAACCTAAGGGAAGGGAAACAAAAATAATATAAAAACAGGGAGGGGGACAAAACAGAAGAGACTCATAAATATGGAGAACAAACAGAGGGTTGCTGGAGGGGTGTGGGAGGGGGGATGGGCTCAATGGGTAAGGGGCACTAAGGAATCTACTCCTGAAATCATTGTTTCACTATATGCTAACTAATTTGGATGTAAATTTTAAAAAATAAAAAATAAAATTAAATAAATAAATAAATAAATTTTTAAAAACTTCTCTAAATTTTAAACATTTAAAATTATAACATATAAAACAGAAACTACTAAATGACTAATTTCATTATATATATGTGTGTATATATATATGTATATAGTATTCACATCTGCATACATACATAAAAATCAAAACTATATACTATATATGCTCAATTAAAAAGCATTCCACCTGTTTTACAATGTGGAGTTTGCTCCCAAAAATGACTTTGTCAAACTTAAATATATATATGGATATGGATGAAAATAGCCAAAAACTATTCATAGTATTATATTCATTTCCTTATTTATTATACATACCTAACATCACATTTAATATAAACCAAATATTAATTTAGAAATACTGCTTTTATCCCCACTTCATGTTACACAAAAACAATTTTCTTGACATTCTTCACATGCTCGTGATCACCAGAACCATGTTTTGAATCTTCTCACAGTGAGACGTTAGAATCTATACTAGATTCTAGAGCCTGAATCTTCAAGCTCAGTTATGCATAGACCCAGGAGTACACTAAGAGCTCTTCAAGTGGCACATGGTGACAGACAGTTTTAAAAGAATCAATTTCCAGATCCTCAAATTTCTATACTCTTCGAAAACTGAGCTCCTACAAGCGTATCTATGGTAGAGGAACAGGTTTTCTGTTTGTACACCCCCTTTGACAATCCCCTATTTCTAAATTTACTATGGCACATTGCTCCAAGGTGCCCAACAAATGGACAACTCCAAACACAGTACAGGCAGTGGCATTAAGACAATGGAAGACGTGGGGCGCCTGGGTGGTTCAGTCAGTTAAGCGGCCGACTTCGGCTCAGGTCATGATCTTGCGGTCTGTGAGTTTGAGCCCCGCGTCGGGCTCTGTGCTGACAGCTCAGAGCCTGGAGCCCGTTTCGGATTCTGTGTCTCCCTCTCTCTCTGACCCTCCCCCATTCATGCTCTGTCTCTCTCTGTCTCAAAAATAAATAAATGTTTAAAAAAAAAAAAAGACAATGGAAGACGTTCGTGGCTAGATAACAAATTCTCTTGCGAGTATAGTGGTTTCCAAAGCTTCATTTTCAACAAAATTGAAGGAGGGTCAAATGGAGCTGTCAGCCACTAGATGATTTAAAATTAGTTTGGATGACAGAATGCCATGTGATTCTTAGCATCTAAGTAGGAGAGAATTCAGAGAATTAAGCGGCATGGCTACAAACAAAAACTGCTTCCATCCCAACCTTTTTATTTACATGCACAAGTTTTCTCAGAGCCTAAGCCTATAAAAAATGAAAACTGGTAATATAATTGATGTCAAACCCTGTCTCATTCTTGCAAAATTAATATTTTTAATATATAAATTGAGGAGAAAAAGTCTCATCTACCTCAACGAGAGATTCTTCTCCAATATAATCTTGTAAGTTTGATAAGCATTTACCAAAATATGTCAAATATCTGTGATTTTGACAATTGTATAACTCTATCTAGAATCAATCTGCTAACACATATAGCCTCATGGTCATGAGAGCATTTTTTTAACATTTCAAATATACTCATACACACACACACACACACACACACACACACAATTCATTTCCAAGAAATATGACAGAAGTCAATATAATACTTTCACACATAAAATGTGTTACATTAGGATAAAATTCTGTGGGGAAAATTGAATGCAATTATTACTTCATAGTGAATGTGTAACAATATAAATTTTTAAAATAATTTTTTAGTGGAAGATGGGATTATCAAATCACTATAGAATTGAGATTTCATTAAATGCATTTAAAGGAATGATATAAAATAGTTTTATTCTAAAATGTCAATATTTATAATATGCTAGAATTGCATCCTTTGTAACCAATTAGACTTACAATTAAAAATTTTAAATGTCAATTTTAAATTATTAGGAAGTATACTGTTTCCAATATTCTTTTAGAGGCTTGACGAGTAAGCAAGTTTGAAGACCACAATTCTAGAGGCCTCATCTCCATCAAATCCATTCTGTTTCAGACAAATAATTATTTGAGCCTTTGTATGATGTCTGCACTGGAAATTTTATCCCAGTTGAAAGTGTCCATTTCTTTTTTTTTATGTTTATTTATTTTTGAGAGAGACAGAGAGAGCACGCACAGGGGAGGGGCAGAGAGAGAGGGAGACACAGAATCTGAAGCAGTCTCCAGGCTCTGAGCTGTCAGCACAGAGCGTGATGTGGGGCTCAAACCCACAAACCATGAGATCGTGACCTGAGCCCAAGTGGGGCGCTTAACCAACTGAGCCACCCAGGCACCCAAGAAAGTGTCCATTTCTATAACACAGGGATGTTGAATTTTTTCATTCATCTTGTGAGAGCATACTTATGCCTTATACAAAAAAAAAGGTTGATCTTTAACATCTAATATATGCTAATTTGAATTCATACACCCAGGCCTAATTACTCCATCTGTGCTCAATTTCTTTGGTTCCATTATACCAATTCTATTAGATGACTTCTAAACACATCCAAGACTATCAGTAGTTAAGGTCATTTCAAACTGATATATCTTCCTCAAATAGAAGTCATCCCATAACGAAGAGGTTTTATAAGAACTCACAAATAAGGTGATACCTTCCTTTCTGAGGAATAATTTTAAGAGAAAAACCTCATTTATATTTGGGTGTACATGGTACAACAAAATATAAATACTGACAGTCTCTATGTTATTTGTGGTATCTTCCAAAATCTTCACTTATACAATGAAAACATATTATCTTTCTCATTGGAAAAAAGAATGTACTATTAAGAAGGATGGATACACCCAATAATAATGAGCATCCCAGGAACCAGAATGTAATCTCTAAATACCATTTTCCATTAAAAAAGAAATAGCAAGGTCAGAAAATGTACAACAGGAGCCTGCATCATCTTATATCAGGAATCAAGGAAACTATAATAATTCTGGTGTTGTGTCAAAAATACCAGGGCACCAGCGCACTTGGGTGGCTCAGTCAGTTGAGCGTACAACTTTGGCTCAAGTCATGATCTCGCTATTGAGTTTGAGCCCAAGGTCAGGCTTGCTGCTATGGGCACCGAGCCTGCTTCAGATCCTCTGTCCCCCACTCTCTCTATCCCCCCTCACTTGCAAGCTCTCTCTCTCTCAAAAATAAACATTAAAAAAAAAAACAAAAAACTAGGGCACCAACTTAAAGAGTCTCCTATTGACCAAGGAGGAGATCATTTCAAAATCACTAACAATGAGGGGCACCTGGCTGGCTCACTCAGTGGAGCACGTGACTCTTGATCTTGGGGTTGTAAGTTGAAGCCCCATATTGGGCCTAGAGAATACTTAAAAATAAAATCTTTTTAAAAATCATTAACAATGGACTGTATTTACATACATCAAATATTTGAAAATCCATTGGTTCATAAAATTACTCAAATAAGGGGCGCCTGGGTGGCTTGGTTGGTTAAGCGTCCGACTTCGACTCAGGTCATGATCTCACGGTCCGTGAGTTCGAGCCCCGCGTCGGGCTCTGTGCTGACAGCTCAGAGCCTGGAGCCTGTTTCGGATTCTGTGTCTCCCTCTCTCTCTGCCCCTCCCCTGTTCATGCTCTGTCTCTCTCTGTCTCAAAAATAAATAAACATTTAAAAAAATTACTCAAATAAAAATTATACAATATATATAGAATGCAATATTACACAGTCATAAAAAATGAGATCGTGCCATTTCTAACAACATAGACAGACCTAAAAGGTATTGTGCTAAGTGAAATAAGTCAGGCTGAGAAAGGCAAATACCAAATGATTTCACTCATAAATGGAATATAAAAAAATGAATAAACAAGCAAAAAGCAGAATCAGACTTATAAATACAGAGAACAAACAGATGGTTGTCAGAGGGGAAGGAGGTGGGTAGTTGGGCAAAATAAGCGAAGGGAAGTGGGAGACACAGGCTTCCAGTTATTGAATGAATAAGTCATGGGAATAAGAGGTACAGCATAAGGAATACAGTCAATGATATTATAATAGCAATGTATCAGGAGAGATAGTAGCTACACTTGTGGTGAGCACAGCATAATGTATAAACTTGTGGAATCACCATGTTGTACACCTGGAATTAATGTGGCATTGTGTGTCAACTACACACACACACACACACACACACACACAATTTTAAATCCGAATGATCACCTTTGGTGAATGCAAGAGAAACAATTCATTTGCATGAAAACTGGTAAATAAAGCAAAAGAAACAAGCATTTATTTTGCCTTTCTTTACAAAGACTACCTCAGAGTCACCAAATAGTGAACGAGGGAAAGTTTCTCTTCATGGAAGTATTTCAGCTAATAAGCAAAGAAGAAATGACAGAAATACCCCCTTATTAATTAGTGGACCTTAACAATGACCATTGGTTGCTGGTAACATCACTGAAAGAGAAACCAACAGATATCATGTGCCTCTTGGATCCAACTCTATTTATGAAATATTCTTGCCAAAGAATCAAACCTGAATCTCAGCAAGCCTCTATATCTAACTACCAATTTACCAATTTACAGGAAACACAGGGGACATAGAAGATGTTAAATGACACTGTGGAGATGCAATTGGTAAAATCTAGACTCTGAAGACTTCTACAGGTCAAAAACCCAGATTCTTCAACAAATAAGAAATTCAGAAAAATAAACGGATTTGTGGATTAAAAGAGAAATAAGATGTATCAGTGAATGGATCTTATTTGAATCCTGTTTCTAACAAATAGACTGTTTAAAAAAAGATGTGTATGGCACAGTTAGAGAAATTTAAACACTGAATATCTGATGATTTTAAGAAATTACTGTTTTGTAGGTATGATTATAGTAATGTGGTTATGCTTTAAAAAGAATCTTTGCGGGGCACCTGTGTGACTCAGTTGGTTAAACGTCCGACTTCGGCTCAGGTCATGATCTCACAGTCCTTGAGTTCAAGCCCCGCATCAGACTCTGCACTGACAGCTCAGAGCCTGGAGCCTGCTTCAGATTCTGTGTCTCCCTCTCTCTCTGCTGCTCCTTGATTCATTCTCTCTCTCTCTCTCTCTCTATCTCTCTCTCAAAAATAAACATTAAAGATTTTAAAACAACAAAAAAAGAATCCCTATATTATAGAGATGCATAGTGATGTCTGTGATCTGCTTAAAAATATTCAGGGTGGGGAAGAGAATGAGGGTAAAGATTAAACAAGAATTGGTAACTCTTGAAGCTAAGTAATGGGTTCGTGAAAATGTATTATTCTAGTTTCTCTACATTTTTTTTTAAGATTTTAGGTTTAAGCAACCTCTACACCCAAAGTGGGGCTTGAACTCACAACCCCGAGATCAAGAGTCACGTGCTCTACCAACTGAACCAGCCATGAGCCCCCAGTTTCTCTACTTTTAGATGCGCTTGAAAATTTCCATTTAAAAAAAAGAAAGAGGAAGAAGAGAAGGAGGAAGAGAAGATTGATGCACATTCTGCCATACGATGTCCAGGTTAGCCCAATAAGGCCCTTCACTTTGAGTCACTCAGCCAGTAACTCTGCCAATCCTGGCTGGGGCTGAAAGTCTATGGGGGCATCAGGATCCTAAGGAAATAAGGCCTGGAATTATGCACGCAGCTATCACACCAGGATCCAGAGTAACTCTGGTAATAACTGGACACACCCAGCTCTGAGGATAGTCCTTCCCTAATCCCTGCAGAATCATCCATACAGAGGTACCTGTAATCTCATTTTCTTGCTACCCTAGCTCTCTCCCGGAATAGAAGCCTATTCTAAAGCTTTACCTACCTGAGACCTTCCCACGCTTTCTCATTCCTACCTTCTCCCTTATAATCCCAGCCTCTGGGGGCACCCGGGTGGCTCAGTCGGCTAAGTGTCCAACTTCGGCTCAGGTCATGATCTCAGTTACTGAGTTAGAGCCCCGCGTTGGGCCCTCTGCTCTCAATGCAGAGCCAGCTTCAGATTTTCTCTCTCCCTGTCCCCTTCCCCCACTGGTGTTCTCTCTCTCTCTCCCTCCCTCTCTCTGTCTCTCTCTCTCTCTCTCTCTCACTCTCACTCTCTCAAAATAAACTTTAAAAAAATTTATAATCCCAGCCTTTGTGTTCAATTTCTCCAAGAGCTAATAGTAATAGTAACACTGAAAGAGTACTCGTTGTGTGGCAGGAAGTCTCAAATGCATTATCTACTGGGTGTTTCATCTTCACAACAGCCCTATGATTTTAGTTCCATTTTAAACTCCACTTTGCAGATGAGGACACTGAGGCACTCACTGGGTTAAGTCATACACCCGAGCTGGTGCTGCTAAGGGAGGGGTGAGGTCGGGATTCAGATCCCCATACTGCAGACCCAAATTCCTTGGTTTTCCCCCATATTGGTGACCTGTATTTCTCACAAATAAAACATTCAAGGGGTGCCTGGGTGGCTCAGTCGGTTAATCATCCCACTTCAGTTCAGGTCATGATCTCGTAGTTCATGGGTTCGAGCCTCACGTCGGGCTCTGTGCTGACAGCTCGGAGCCTGGAGCCTGCCTCGGATTCTGTGTCTCCCTCCCTCTTGGCCCCTCCCCTGCTCATGCTCTGTCTCTCTCTCAAAAATAAATAAACATTAAACAATTAAAAAAACATTTCATATCACTTTCTAACAAATCCAGCTTAACCCACCCTTGGTAAATTCCTAAGGCTCCTGAGGGCTTTATTCAAAGTCAAGGGCCCTGCTGGTCAAACAGCTGGAATTAGAAAACCTACAGCCAGAGAAGCTCTGCTGTTGATGACAGAAACCCTGGCTCCCTCAGAGGGTTCTGCACCCGTGCTGTGATATCCCCAGCCCTTGACCTAGGAGCAACAGGGTGCGTGAGCTGGGAAGGCCATTCTGAACCGCACACCAAAGGGTACAGAGAGCAGCTGATACACCTGCAGAGTTCGCTGTAATGCGACTTGACCGGGGCTAAAAGTGTCCCACCGGAAGTAAGAATGAATATGGGTATGCTGAGGGCGACACAGAAAAGGTACATGCTAGTGTGACAGATGGAAATGGATTTACGGAGACATTAATAGTATCTAGACAAGTTTTCCGGCACACCTGGGAATACATTACTGACACATTACGAGAATACACCGACACGCTTTTATTCCCAAAGCATACAGAACAACACTTTAACTTTACAATCCAAAAGAAAACTGCACTCCAATGACACCCAAATCTTTTAATTTTGTCCTCTGGACTAAAACTAAATTTTTGCCAGTTTGGGGCATCATTGGTAAAGGGAAAGTATTTTTGACAAGAATTCACCAAGATCAAGTCTTTCTTTTGCTATCATTTCAATGTCATGTGGCTTATTAGTAACTTGCTAATCCTTCCCCTAAATAATATACGTTTATGTGTGCACTTGACCCTTGAACAACATGGGTTTGAACTGCACGGGGCCACTTATACAGAGATTTTGTTAAATAAATACAGTGTTGTAAATATATTCTCTCTTCCTTGGGATTTTCTCAATATTTTCTTTTCTCTGGCTTGCTTTAAGAATACGATACAATATATGGGTGCCTGGGTGCCTCAGTCAGCTGAGCATCCAGCTTAGGCTCAGGTCATGATTTCATGGTTCATGAATTCGAGCCCCGCAACGGGCTTGCTGCTGTCAGCTTGGAATCTGCTTCGGTTCCTGTCTCCCTCTCTCTCTGCCACTCCCCATGTTGTGCTTTTTCTCTGTCTCAAAAATAAGTAAAACCATCAAAAAAAACCTTTCTTAAAGAATACAATACAATATATAATACATATAACCTACAAAGTATGTGTTAATCGACTATTCACGTTATCGGTAAGGCTTCTGGTCAACAGTACGCTATGTGTAGTTAAGCGTTTGGGGAATCGAAAGTTATATAGGGATTTTAAGATTTTATTTTTAAGTAATCTCTACACTCAACATGGGTCTCAAACTTACATCCCTGAGATCAAGAGTTGCATGCTCCACCGGCTGAGCATATAACCCCAAAAGTTGCATGGGGATTTTTGACTGAGTGGGGGGTTGGCACCTATAACTTACATCACATTCAAGGGTCAACTGTACACATATATATTTATCTAACCATTAAAATGTTAAATCCATGCAAATGTATTATACACGCCCCACATTTTTACATATATTTGCATATACAGTTAATACAATCCCAATCAGAATCCTAAGCAACTATGTTGGGAATGCTGGAAAATGACTTTAAAGTTTATACGGAAGAATAAATGGCTCTAAACTGATTGCCAGGTCATTTTCAAGAGGAAAATTAGTGAAGGACTTATCTTACCCAATATTAAAAATTACTGGAAAAACAAGAAAATAAAAATAGTCTGGTATGAATACAGTAATAGATATATAGGTCTGTGGAGCATAAATAGATCCAAACATATATAGGAACTCACCACACAAGCAGAAATCCCCTAAACGTAGATTTCCACACACTTCAATTTCCACAAAGATGGAATTTCAAATATTTGCCAAAAGGGTGGATTTAATATATGGTACTGCTAACTAACCAAAAGGAAGCAAAACTAAACCTTTACCTCATATCATATAATAAACACAAGTCAGAATAATAATAAAAGAAAATTTAACATAGTTTTATATTATCTTAGGTAGAGAAGACCTTCTAAAGCAGATCGGTAACTCAGGACCCATAAAGAAAAAAATAGACATAACTACATTTTGTAAATCTTACTTTTTAAAATGTTTTAAGTTTATTTATTTTGAGAGAGAGAGAGTGCACACAAGCAGGGGAGGGGCAGAGAGAGAGGAGACAGTGAGAATCCCAAGCAAGCTACGCACTGCCAGCACGAAGCCCAATACGGGGCTCAAACCCATGAACCATGAGATCATGACCTGAGCTGAAGTTGGATGCTTAACCGACTGAGCCACACAGGCGCCCCTGTAAATCTTAATTTTTTACATAGCAAATGAGACCATACACAAGGTGAAATATTGGGAGGAATGGGCAAAGAATAGGAATAGGACATTTAAATAGCCAAAAATTACATAATAGGTTGCAAAGACTCATTAGTAGTCACAGAAATGCAAAATACAATGCGTTTTTACTCATCAGATTGGGGGGCAGGGTGGAGATTAAAAAGTATTTATATCTGGTACCACTGAAGATTTGGAGAAACAGGCACTCTTACATATTGTTGGTGGAAACATGTTACAAATTTTTTGGAAAGCGTGCAATGTTAAAAAATATTTTGGGGCACCTGGCTGGCTCAGTCGGTGGAGCAGGCAACTCTTGATCTCAAATCAATGCTGTAAGTTCAAGTCCCACAGTGAGTGTAGACTATTTAAAAATAAAATCTTTAAGAAAGTGTTTTAAATGTCAAATAAATGTCAGTAACCAAATGTCAAATAAGTAAAAAAAAAATGTCAAAATTAAAAATATACAGCCTTCTCAATCTACATCGGGCAATCTATTCGTCAGAAATAAAAGCATCAGGGGCACCTGGCTGGCTCAGTCAGAAGACCACGTGACTCTTCACCTCAGGGTCGTGAGCTGAAGCCTCGTGTTGGGTGTAGAGGTGACTTAGATAAGTAAATAAATAAACTTTAGAAAGAAAGAAAGGGAGGGAGGGAGGGAGGAAGAAAAGTATCAATATTTCAGAATACTTAAACACAAGAATGCTCATTGAGACATTTCTTTTTTTTTTAATTTTTTTTAACATTTATTTATTTTTGAGACAGAGAGAGACAGAGAGCATGAACAGGGGAGGGTCAGAGAAAGAGGGAGACACAGAATCTGAAACAGGCTCCAGGCTCTGAGCTGTCAGCACAGAGCCCGATGCGGGGCTCGAACCCACAGACCACGAGATCATGACCTGAGCCGAAGTCGGATGCTTAACCAACTGAGCCACCCAGGTGCCCCTCATTGAGACATTTCAATGGCAAAAGAACAGAAACAAATTGAATCGCCACCAACTAAGGAATGCTTGAATAAACCCTAGTTCTTTATCCACATAAGCAGGCTATCCAATGTAACATTACACCTTTTTTTAAATGAACACAAAGAAAAAAGCATACTTTGATTCGGTGGTCACTACTTTAACCAAGTTATCAAATTATTTAAGAGTGGGTCAGTCTGATGTTATACAATAGAAACACACAGAATCATCTACAAACTATTCTTACCAAATATGGAGGAGTTTTTCTATGTACAGTCATTGCCAAATTTGGGGCCAATGTTTTGGCCAAAAAACAAATTCCAAGACACAGGGAACAGAAGAACAAGTTACACAACACTCCAAGGAAAATCACTCAAATACAGAATGTGGTATATTCTTTTTTTTTTTTTTTTTTTTTTTTTTTCCAACGTTTTTTTTTTATTTTTGGGACAGAGAGAGACAGAGCATGAGCGGGGGAGGGGCAGAGAGAGAGGGAGACACAGAATCGGAAACAGGCTCCAGGCTCCGAGCCATCAGCCCAGAGCCTGACGCGGGGCTCGAACTCACGGACCGTGAGATCGTGACCTGGCTGAAGTCGGACGCTTAACCGACTGCGCCACCCAGGCGCCCCCAGAATGTGGTATATTCTGCAAGACAACTGATCTAGTCTTTTCCAAAGGTCAGGATTAAGTTTAAAAAAAAAAAAGGGGGGGGGGAACTATTCTAAGTTAAAAAAGACTCAAGAGGCATAAAACTAATTGTAATGTGTGACGTTTGATTGGAATCTGGTTCTAAAATAACTAGCTATAAAGAGATTTTAGGCAGGGGCGCCTGGGTGGCTCGGTCGGCTAAGCATCTGACTCTTGATTTCGGCTCAGGTCGTGATCTCACAGTTTGGGAGTTCAAGCCCCTCACTCTGCGCTGACAGAGTGGAGCCTGTTTGGGATTCTCTCTCTCTCTCTCTCTCTCTCTCTCTCTCTCTCTCTCTCTCTCTTTCTCTCCCTCTCTGTGCCCTTATGCCATTTGCTCTGTCTCTCTCTCTCAAAATAAATAAACTTTAAAAATATTTTAAAAAACAGATTTTAGGCATAATTGGGGAAATGTGAATATAAACTAAATATTAGAAGATAGTGAATTGATTTTTTAATTTATTTACTTATTTAAATTCAAGTTAGTTAACATACAGTGTAGTGTTGGTTTCAGGAGTAGAACCCAGTGATTCATCACTTAAATATAACACCCAGCACTCATCCCAGCAAGTGGTCTCCTTAATGCCCATCACCCATTTAGCTCATCACCTGACCCAGCTCCCCTCCCCAGCAATCCTCGGTTTGTTCTCTGTATTTAAGAGTCTATTATGGATTGCCTCCCTCTCTGTTTTTATCTTATTTTTTCCTTCTCTTCCCCTATGTTAATCTGTTACGTTTCTTAAATTCCACATATGAGTGAAATCATGTTATCTGTCTTTCTCTGCCTGACTTATTTCGCTTAGCATGATACACTCTAGTTCCATCTACATTGTTGCAAATGGCAAGATTTCATTCTCTTTGATGGCCAAGTAGTATTCCATTGTGTATATATATTACATCTTCTTTATCCATTCATTAGTTGATGGGCATTTGTCCTCTTTCCATAATTTGGCTGTTGTTGATAGCACTGCTATAAACATTGGGGTGCATGTGCCCCTTCGAAACAGCACTCCTGTTTCCTTTGGATAAATACCTAGTAGTGCAATTGCTCGGTCATAGGATAGTTCTATTTTTAATTTTTTGAGGAACCTCCGCACTGTTTTCCAGAGTGGCTGCACCAGTTTGCATTCCCACCAACAGTGCAAGAGGGTTCCCCTTTCTCCCCATCCTTGCCAACAGCTGTTGTTTCTTGTGTTGTTAATGTTAGCCATTCTGACAGGTATGAGGTGGTATCTCACTATAGTTTTGATTTGTATTTCCCTGATGATGAGTGATATTGAGCATCTTTTCACATGTCTGTTACCCATCTGGATATCTTCTTTGGAAAAGTGTCTATGCGTATCTTCTGCCCATTTCTTCACCGGATTGTTTTTTGGGTGTTGAGTTTCATAAGTTCTTTATGGATTTTGGATACTAACCCCTTATCAGATATGTCATTTGCAAATATCTTCTCCCATTCTGTAGGCTGCCTTTTACTTTTGTTGACTGTTTCCGTTGTTGTGCAGAAGCTTTTTACCTTGATGAGGTCCCAATGGTTCATTTTTGCTTTTGTTTCCCTTGCCTTCGGAGACATGTCAAGTAAGAAGTTGCTGCAGCCAAGGTCAAAGAGGTTGCTGCCTGTTCTCTCCTCTAGGATTTTGATGGTTTCCTGTCTCACATTTAGGTCTTCCATCCATTTTGAGTCTATTTTTGTGTATGTTGTAAGAAAGTGGTCCAGTTTCATTCTTCTTCATGTTTCTGTCCAGTTCTCCCAGCACCATTTGCTAAAGAGACTGTCTTTATTCTATTGGATATTCTTTCCTGCTTTGTCAAAGATTAGTTGGTCATACATTTGTGGGTCCATTTCTGGGTTCTCTATTCTGTTCCATTGATCTATGTGCCTGTTTTTGTGCCAGTGCCACACTGTCTTGATGAATACAGCTTTGTAATACAGCTTGAAGTCCAGAATTGTGGTGCCTCCCACTTTGGTTTTCTTTTTCAACATTACTTTGGCTATTCAGGGTCTTTTCTGGTTCCATACAAATTTTAGGATTGTTTGTTCTAACTCTGTGAAGAGCGCTGGTGTTATTTTGATTGGGATTGCATTGAATGTGTAGATTGCTTTGGGTGGTATAGACATTTTAACAATATTTATTCTTCCAATTCATGAGCATGGAATGCTTTTTTCCATTGATTTATATCTTCTTCAATTTCTTTCATAAGCTTTCTATAGTTTTCAGCATACAGATCTTTAACCTCTTTGATTAGGATTATTCCTAGGTATCTTATGGCTTTTGGTGCAATTGTAAATAGGATTGATTCCTTGATTTCTCTTTCTGCTGCTTCACTATTGGTGTACAGAAATGCAACCGAATGAAGCGCATGGTTGGCTCAGTCAGTTAAGCGTCCGACTTTGGCTCAGGTCATGATCTCGCGGTTCATGGGTTCAAGCCCCACGTCAGGCTCTGTACTGACAGCTCAGAGCCTGGAGCCTGCTATGGATTCTGTCTTCCTCTCTCTCTGTCCCTCCCCCACTCGTGCTCTATCAAAAATAAATGTTTAAAAAAAAAAGAAATGCAACCAATTTCTATACATTAACTTTATATCTTTCGAGTTTGCTGAACTCATGTATCAGTTCTAGCGGTTTTTTGGTGGAGTCTTTTGGGTTTTCCATGTAGAGTATAATCTCATCTGTGAAGAGTTAAAGTTTGACTTCTTCTTTGCCAGTTTGTATGCCTCTTATTTCTTTTTGTTGTCTGACTGCTGAGGCTAGGACTTCCAGTACTATGTTGAACAACAGTGGTGGGCGTGGACATCCCTGTCATGTTCCTGATCTTAGGGGGAAAGCTCCGTTTTTCCCCATTAAGGATGATATTAGCTGTGGGCTTTTCATATATGACTTTTAGGATGTTGAGGTATGTTCCTTCTATCCCTACTTTCTTGACAGTTTTTATCAAGAAAGGATGCTGTATTTTGTCAAATGCTTTTTCTGCATCTATTGAAAGGATCATATGGTTCTTCTCCTTTCTTTTATTAATGAGGTAAATCATATTGATTGATTTGCCAATACTGAACCAGCCCTGCTGCCCAGGAATAAATCCCACTTGATCATGGTGAATGATTCTTTTGATGTACTGTTGACTTTGATTTGCTAGTATGTTGGTGAGAATTTTTGCATTCAGGTTCATCAGGGATATTGGCCTGTAATTCTCCTTCTTAGTGGAGTCATTGTCTGGTTTTGGAATCAAGGTAATGCTGACTTCATAGAATGAGTTTGGAAGCTTTCCTTCCATTTCTATTTTTTGGAACAGTTTGAGAAGAATAGGTATTAACCCTTCTTTAAGCTTCTGGTAGAATTCCTCTGGGAAGCCATCTGGCCCAGGACTCTCTTGGCCTGTTCAAATTTTGTATTTCTTCCTATTTGAGTTTTAGTAGTATGTGAGTGTCTAGGAACCTGTCCATTTCTTCTAGATTATCCAGTTTGTTAGCATATAATTTTCATAGTATTCTCTTATAATTGTTTGTATTTCTGTGGCATTAGTTGTGATCTCTTCTCTTTCATTTGTGATTCTATACATTTGGGTCTTCACTCTTCTTTTTGAGAAGTCTGGCTAGGGCTTTATCAATTTGGTTTATTCTTTCAAAAAACAAGCTTTTAGTTTCATTGATCTGTTGTACTGTTCATTTTGTTTCTGTATCGTTTATTTCTGCTCTAATCTTTGTTGTTTCCCTTCTTCTGTTGGCTTTGGGATTTATTTGCTGCTCCTTTTCTAGCTCCTTTAGGTGGAAGCTTAGACTGTGTATTTGGGACCTTGATTGCTTCTTGACAAAGGTCTGAATTGCAGTGTATTTTCCTCTTAGGACTCCCTTTGCTGCATCCCAAAGGGTTTGGACTATTCATGTTTTCATTTTCATTTGTTTCCATATTTTTTTTATTTCTTCTTTAATTTCCTGGTTAACCCATTCATTCTTCAGTAGGATGCTCTTAAACCTCCATGTATTTGAGGGCTTTCCAAATTTTTTCTTGTGGTTGATTTCAAGTTTCATTAACATTGTGATCTGAAAATATGCATGGTATGATCTCGATATTTTTGTACAGGTTGAGGGCTGATTTGTGACCCAATATGTCATCTATTCTGGAGAATGTTTCATGTGCACTCAAGAAATATGTGTATTCTTCTGCTTCAGAATAAAATGTTCTGAATATATCTGTTACGTCCATCTGGTCCAGTGTATCATTCAAAGTTGAGTTGTTACATTTCTGCTTAGATGATATGTCCATTGTTGTAAGTAGAGTATTTTTTAAATGTTTATTTATTTTTGAGAGAGAGCAAGTGAGCAAGGGAGGGAGGGGGAGAGAGAGAGAGAGAGAGCATCCAAAGAAGTCTCCAGGCTCTGAGCTGTTAGCACAGAGACCAGTGCAGGGCTGGAACTCACAAACCATGAGATCATGACCTGAGCCAAAGTCAGATGCTTAACCAACTGAGCCATCCAGGCGCCCCTGTAAGTGGGGTATTAAAGTCTCCTACTATAATGACATTATTATCAATGAGTTTCTTTACATTTGTGATTAATTGATTTATACATTTGGGTGTTCCAAGTTGGGGGCATAAATATTTATAATTGTTAGATCTTCTTGATGGATAGACTCCTTAATTATGGTATAATGCCCTTCTTCATCTCTTGTTACAGTCTTTGTTTTAAAATCTAGTTTGTCTGATTTAAGTATGGCTACTCTAGCTTTCTTTTGACCTCCATTAGCATCATAAATGGTTCTCCATCCCCTTTCTTTTTTTTAATATTTTTAATGTTTATTTATTTTTGAGAGAGAGCAGGGAAGGGGCTGAGAGAGTGGAACAGAGGATCCAAGGTGGGCTCTGTCTAACAGCAGTGAGCCTGATGTGGAGCTTGAACTCCCGAACCACAAGATCATGACCTGAGCTGAAGTCAGACGTTTAACTGACTGAGCCACTCAGGTGCCCCTCCATCCCCTCACTTTCAATCTGCAGGTGTCTTCAGGTCTAAAATGAGTCTCTTATTGGCAGCTTATAGATGGATCTTGTTTTTTTTATCCTTTCTGATACCCAATGTCTTTTGATTAAAACATTTAGTCCATTTACATTCAGAGTGATTACTGAAAGATATGGATTTAGTGCCATTGTGTTATCTGTAGATCTAGTGTTTCTGGTGATGGTCTTTGGTCCTTTACAGTCTCTGTTGCTTTGGTCTTTTTTAGTGGTCAGGAATTCCTTTAGTTTTTGTCTGTCTGCGAAAGTATTTATCTCTCCTTCTATTCTAAATGACAGCCTTGCTGGATAAAGGATTCTTAACTACATATTTTTCCTATTCAAAACATTAAATATTTCCTGCCACTCCCTTCTGGCCTGCCAACTTTCAGTGGACAGGTCTGCTACTAACCTTATGTGTCTACCCTTGTAGGTTAAGGACCTTTTGTCCCTGGCTGCTTTCAGAATTCTCTCTTTATCTTTGTATTTTGCCAATTTCACTATGATTTGTCCTGGTGTTGACCTGCTTTTGTTGATTTTCAAGGGAGTTCTCTGTGCCTCTTGGACTTCGATGCCTATTTCCTTCTCCAGATAAAGGAAGTTCTCAGCCATAATTTGTCGCAATAGACCTTCAGCCCCTTTTTCTCACTCTTCTTCTTCTGGGAGTCCTATGCTACAGATATTGTTTAGTTTCATGGAATCACTTAGTTCTCTAAGTCTCCTCTCATGATCCAGTAATTTCCTTTCCCTTTTTAAGCTTCCTTATTTTCCATAGTTTTAGCTTCTATTTCTCCTATTCTTTCCTCTGCTTCTTCAATCCTCCCTGTCACTGTATCTATTTTATTTTGCATCTCTGTTATAGCGTTTTTAAATGCATCCTGAGTAGTTTTTAGGTCTTTGATCTCCGCAGCAAGGGTTTTTCTGGTGTCTTCTATGCTCTTTTCAAGGCCAGCTAGTCATCTTATGACTGTTCTAAATTCTTGTTCAGATATATTGTCTACATCTGTGTTGAGCAAGTCCCTGGCTGTGATTTCTTCTTGACCTTTCTTCTGGGGAGAATTCCTCCATCTTGTCCTTTGGCTAATCTTCTGTCTTTTGAGTGTTTTGAAAGTCTGTTATGTTTCCTGCACCTGAGAGAAATGCTATATCAGAAAGGAGTCATACACTGTCCAGGGCCTGGCATTCCAGGAAGTGTTTCTGGTGTATGCTGTGTGCACTCTACAGCTGCATTTTGGCTGCTCTTTCCCACTGGTCAGTCCTCTGCAGAGGACTGTGGGGGGATATTTGAGAAGGTACTTTCTTTTGAAAGTGCGTACTGAAGTATTTATGGGTGAAATGCCATAATGTTCAATTTATTCTGTCTCAGATGATATAGGAAAATATAAATATTAGGTTCCACTATATCAAACTGCCATTTTTTGTATGTCAAAGCAGTTAAGTATTGGCAACTTTACACAGCTCAACCTAACACTGGGGGTAGGAGGGAGCATGAACACAAATATAGTCAAATGTTAACAATGCATGAATCTAGACAGAGGTTAGATAAGTATTCATTACTATTATTTCACCTTCTCATAATAAAAATTGAAGGGAAAAAACAGTTCTATGTCTATTGGCCTGGATGGATAGAAAATATATTATCTAGGGTTTTTTTTTTAATGCTAGGAAACATATATAGAAGAGGCTCAACAATGAGTAGAGAAACAATTTATGTTTTCATAGATCTGTCCATCAAAAAAAGTGTTCGTGAGAATTAAGCTATTAATATTGTCCATCTGATGGTAGTTAAAATGGAGGAAGTGGAGGAAAGATTAAGAACATTGTCACTATATATCTCAGAACTGTTTCACTTGTCAAACTAAGAAGGTTTTACTTGTATAATTTTTGACAATCTAATTTAAAATACACACACACAGGGGCACCTGGGTGACTCAGTTAAGCGTCCAACTCTTAATTTCAGCTCAGGTTATGATCTCACCATTTGTGAAATCGAGCCCCTGCATAGGGCTCTGTGCTGACAGCAGGGAGCCTGCTTGGGATTCTCTCTCTCTCCCTCTCTGTCCCTACCTCACAAAATAAATAAATAAATTTTTAAAACCACACACACACACACACGCACCCTAAAGAATCTCCCAGAGGGGGCACCTGAGTCGCTCCAGGTGGTTAAGCGTCCAATTTTGGTTCAGGTCATGATCTCACGATTCCTGGGTTCAAGCCTTGCATCAGATTCTTTTCTGACAGCTCAGAGCCTGCTTCGGATTGTGTGTCTATCTGTCCCTCCCCTACTCACACTCTCTCTCTCAAAAATAAATGAATAAGCCTTTAAAAAAAATTTTTAAGAAAAAATTCTCCCAGAAACGTAGGATATAATTGTTTTTCAAATGGAGGTCTGCAAAGACGTCCCAAGAATTTTTCACGCTGTATTTTCATTTAGATCAGGGATTAGCAAACTACATCCATTGGCCAAATGCCACCTTCCATCCACTTTTGTAAATAAAGTTTTACTGAAACATAGCTAAACTTATTCTCTTATACGTCTATGGCTAATTTCACAATACAATAGCAATAGTTGAGGAGTTGTAAGAGATTGTTTGGCCATCAAAGCTTAAAATATTTACTGTCAGATACTTCACAGAAACAGTTTACTGATCCTTGATTTAGACGATCATCCAAACAAATGCCCTGGACAGTCTGCCTTATAGGAAAGGCTATTATTCTTTTTTAACTACACTAGATTTCAGATGAACTTCTAGTCATTTCAGCCAGAATAAGACTGTCTGAATTATAAACTAGTGAATAAAGAATACCTAAAAAGTAGTTTCAGAAAAACATCATTCTTGTACGGAAACCAATTTTACAATAAATCTCATATGGAAAAAAAAGAAAAACATCATTCTTTACTTTAAATCACTGTTGTTATTTTAAATGTTATAGGGGAAAATGTTATGGGAATACAACTGATAGTGTTTCATGTATGTTGCTTATTTTGCTTTATACTTGTATAAGAGGTAAAAGCAGGAGTTAACAACTAATAGTGTGATAGCATATAACCAAAATTATTTAAGTCAACACTAGAATCCAAGAGAATTTTTTTTTTTCTTAAGTAGGCTTCACACCCAGCATAGAGCCCAATGCAGGGCTTGAACTCACAACCCTGAGATCAAGACCTTGAAATCAAGACCTGAACTAAGATCAAAAGTCAGACCCTTAACCGACTGAGCCACCCAGGTGCCCTGATAACTTTTTCCTTTAAAAAGGTCTGAATGGAGCACCTGGCTGGCTTAGTCGGAAGAGTATGCAACTCTTGATCTAGGGGTCCTGAGTTCAAGCCCCACGTTGGGTATAGAGATTACATAAATAAATAAAACTTTAAAATAAAATAGCATAACATAAAATAAAAAGAACTATGTATATCTGAAAGCTTCCATAATAAAAAGTATATAACTAATTACATAACAAAAGGAACTATAATTTACTCACATTTGAGAATTATTTCCTCTCAGTATTGAAACCACAGCCAAGAAAACTGAAGGAAAGAAAACTCTCTGTCTAGGCCTAATTATGCAGGATGAAGTATTGATTGAACGTAGTTGTTCGGGGGTACCTGGGTGGCTCAGTCAGTTAAGCGTTTGAATCTCGATTTTGGCTCAGGTCATGATCGCAGGGTCATGGGATCGAGCCCCGCACTGGACTCGATGTACAGCATGGAGCCTGCTTCAGATTCTCTCTCACTTCCTCTGCCCCTCTTCTCTGCTTGTGTGCTCTCTAAAATAAAAATAATAATTTAAAAAATTATTTTTAAAAAGGTGTTGTTGGGGTGCCTGGGTGGCTCGGTGGGTTGAGTGTTCGACTCTTGATTTCAGCTCAGGTCATGATCCCACAGTTGTGGGATCGAGCCCTGGTCGGGCTCCATGCTGAGCATGAAATCTGATTGAGATTCTCTAATTCTCTCTCTCCCCCACTTGTACACTCTCTCTCTAAAATAAGAAAAAGAAAGAAAAAGAAAATTGTTGTATTTGTTATATATTTAAATAATATACTAGAGTATAAAATGAAATTTCCTTCTTTGAATTTCTTTTTCTTTATTTTATTTCATTTTTTAATGTGTATTTATTTTTGAGAGCGAGCGAGAGAGAGAGAGAGAGAGAGAGAGAGCCAGTGGGGGAGGGGCCAAGAGAGAGAGGGAGACACAGAATCCGAAGCAGGCTCCAGGCTCCAAGCTGTCAGCACAGAGCCGGGCGCAGGGCTCGAACTCACGAACAGCGAGATCATGACCTGAGCTGAAATCAGACGCCTATCTGACTGAGCCACCCAGGCGCCCCAAATTTCTTTTTCTTTTCCTTTTTCTAACAGGAAAATCAAAACTGCTTTGAAAGTTTAGCCCATCTTCCCCTCTGATTCAGGAAGTGGCCTATGCTAAATCATTTCCAGACTCTCTCCCACATTTCGAATTTATGACTGAGAAATAAATTCTTTTTACCTTCACGCACAATCCAAACACTTCACACGCAATTCACAAACACCAAATTCAACTGATGTTCTAAACTCAATGAACACAAATGCTTTGAGCTTCTAGCAGAGATATGTTAAGGCTTAGCTTCTTCTCAAACCAAAAGGCAGTATTTTTTAAGGCCATGATACCTGAGCATATTTTAAACACTTGTGAAATGAGCACTGGCAAAAATTAACTTCCAAAATGACCTTGTAACAAACACACCCTGCAAAATGCAGCCGAATTGCCCCGGCTCTGACTCTCAGCACACTGCTCGGCTGGAGAAGCCAGAATGATGCGAAAGCAAGATGAAGATACAAGTCTGCAAGGAAGATGATGCAATAATCATGTGTCTACAATGCCATTATGGTGTAATTAATCTTAATTACACATTAAATTCTGCCTGAATTAAAAGACTCACATGGCTTGAATCTTGTTTGTGTTGCCTGTAATTTTACTGTGTTATTTTGAGAAATGTAAAATAATAAACCTAAAAAAACCGGTTAACTTCCAGGACCCTGTTCTTAGGGGCTGTTACCGCTTGGCTGTAGTCAGCCCAGCCCACTGTTCCCATGTGCACGACACCAGGAGAGGAGAGAGCGTTTTGTGTCCTTTCTCCCATCCCCACGTTAGGAAGCAGTCAGTGCGTGGGAAAGGAAGCAGGGAGTACACAGCCAGTCACCTGACAGCAGGGGGCGTCACCCACACCTCTCCCCGTGCTCTTGTTTCTCCACATTGTTCTAAAGGCAGACTAGAGACTTGGCGCTTGCCTCCTTTTCCGCACACCATTGTGAGAATTTCCTGGGTTCTCTTTCAATCTTCCTTCTCTTACTACCACAGGCACTTATTAACCTTTTTGGAGCTTCTCCAGGCACACCCAGCAATTCCTCTGCGAGCAAAGGATCTTCTGAGAAGGCGGAAAGCTGCACCTACAGCAGCACCTTTATTATGGTACAATTCAGACACAGCCTGTATTATCTGTGAGGCCACTATCATGAGATCATTCTTCCACTTGTACCTATTGAGCCATGGTGCAAATGAGGACCTTTTTTTCCCCATGGAGATAGGAATTCCAGGGTTCTACATCTTGCTCTGGGGAAAGAAAAATATCTGGAACTGCTAGAAAAACTTGGTCTCTACAAACATAAAAACCCAATCATGGTTTGTACCTTTTAGCAGGGCACAGTTTGACCCCGAGAAGGACAAATTTTGCTTCCCTTTGGAACAAGAAGAAAACGTTCGCTAAGAGCCCTGCACCTTAAGTGGAAGGCTATAAAAGGCACTGTGCTTTGTGTTATACTGAACACTCTCCACACGAGAACTGGAGCAAAAGTGGCAAGAAATGACAGCCAAAGTACCTGTGCAAGAAGACCTGGAACACCTGCAGACACAGGGTGAGGAAAGCATGCAGTGCCTAGAAAACTGGAGGTTCCACGTGAAAGCTTCACCACTCCATGAAGTCCAGCAGCACACCCACATCTTTCCCAGGCAGTATGGTGGAGGGGGACATCTACTCCATGCAGGGACCACCAAAATTCCAGAGAAATATATGAACTTAGTCTCTCTTTTCTTGATTTTCCTGTGTTTTCCCGGGAGGCTAATGAGTCATAAAGTTTCCCTTTATAAAAGATATACCATGTTCATAGATTTAAGTACTCGGTATTGTAGAGATGTCAATTCTCCCCAAGACAGGCCAGAAACAGACCCACACATATACTGTCATCTGACTTATGAAAAACACAGGGGCTACTGGAGTACCGTTAAGGTGCCGTTCCTTGATCTGGGTCCTGGTTGCATCAGAGTGACAAGTCTGTGAAACTTTAACAAGCTGTGTATTTATGCCATGTGCGCTTCTCTGTTTATATATCATACGTTCAACTACAAGTTTGTTTTCAATTCCTTGGTTGAGAGTTTGAATGACATTTTTCAAAAATTTAAGAGTTGTTTAAAAAAATAAAGAAACTTATTCTTCAAAGCAGAAAAATAAAAGAAAATGTTCAAAATCTGGAGGAATTCAATGGTGATTTGGTTCATGGTTTCTCTTTTAAAGAGTTCTCAACACTTGGCCCCTTTTAAATATCTAGATACTGCGCAATACGCTGGTCTCATTTCTTGGGCTGTGTATCTTCCCTATTCTTTTTCCTACCCATATATTTTAAGGCAAATGGAAAGCTATTGATTAACACGTCTTTTGTATCACACAATTAAACCTAGGGCCCCAGGATCCTTTGCTGCAGCCACTGTATCAAGCTTCTTCACAGAAAACTAGAACAATTGCACTGAAGGAAAAATATAATTCAATAAGTGTTAAAAAGCCTCACCTCAAATGTTTCCTCTTTGCCAGATGAGAAGAGAAGTTCTTCCCTTATTTTCACAGGGAGCACAGAGTTCTTCCTAAAGGCCCCTGGTACTAGACCTATGATACTTTCAGTGGTGAAGTTACTTATCTTTAGCTGAATGCCTTCATGGATAACAATTAGGTTTGCAGGGCACCTTGTAAGCAAGTAATGATCACTTATTACTCAGCTCCATTTGGAAATCTGCAACCCAAGACTCACTGAAGTCAATAAATAGTGGAAAAAAAGGGCATTCTGGCATGAAGACTGTTTATATGTTATACTGGATTTGTGCTCACATTCCATTAAACTTATTGGAGAGACTTGGAAATCTGATTGTTTTCTATTTCTGAAATTCTACTCACCTAGAGAACCATCTGCAAACAGCAAGATGCGTGGCTCTACATATCATGTGTGCCTCTGTAAAATGAGGGGCACAGACAATGGCAACACAAAGATATATTAAAAAATACATAATGTAACTTGTCTTAATATACTTTTCTGAGTCTAAAAATATGCCAGACCAAAAGAAACATATTTACATAAAAAGCAGACAAGGTCAAATAACAAAGAAAGCCCTTAATTAGTTGTAATCAACTTTAATTTGCATACCGTATATAATTCCTAAATGATTGTTAATAATAACTTTATATAATGGACTTCCAATTTTCATGAAAATGGCACATTTTGATAAGCAGACACAAAACCCTAGTACTAATAAGGTTTAATTTGCATACATTAGACTGATTATCCAAACAAAAGGATTACAGTATTACTTCTCCATACCTTTATGTCCTTATTATGCACATTTATTAACTTCACAAAAGCTAGCTGCTAGTGACAAACAATAGCCACGGTTGAAAGAGAAGTCTAAGGAATGAATAAGGTACATTTTAATGCTAAGGAGCAAAGTTTATACATCATAAATGCCAAATTTAACTGTTTGTGGGCTAAAAGGGCTAGAATTCCACAAAGGGTGCCTCATCATCTGAAAAAAGCAGCTTGCATTTGTTACCTGAAAAAAGAAATACCCTAACACACTTTATCACTCAGATTTCATAATGGATTTATCTCAAGCTGGGAAGCCCCAACACTGTAGTGTGCTGAGAATTCATGAACAGCCACAGAATTAAGCTTTAAATGTGTAGTTCGAGGGTGCAGTGTTAATAAATATATTTCAACAAGCTTAGTTTTCAGCCGAGTAAATAATAATATAGGTGGCATTAGTATTGATATCGGTTCCTAATGGTATCATTTATACCCTGCAATTAAAGTTTAAGCACTAAATAAAACATTATTAGGAGATCTGGGTTGGCTTTTCTTATATGTGAACACAAATGAAGCTCACGAGCGTTTGGATAAGAGCCAAAAAACTTGAAACTTCACCACAAGCTACTTCCGGGGTTTTCCTCCCAGCTTTCGCTCCTTGGCAAGATACAGAATTAGAACACCAGGAAATGGTTTCTAAAGAAGGCAAGAGAAAGTGGAAGCCCCAGGAATTGAACTGAACACCACCGGGGTTAACTCTGACCCTTCCACACATAGTATCAAATGAAGAGCCACCTGGTAGAAATTTGGACACGTCAATATCCGGTCAGATTCGTGCTGGTGTCGTGCTGAGTGTTCTGCGCTTTGAGTCAAAGAGCAGAACACTTCGCTGCTGAAGGACAAAAGGCTCTAAACCTTCCCGTGCTTCCCAAGAGTGGATGCTCCCTTCACAGAGCTCCAAAGCACTACCAAGGACCAGGTTAGAAAGGAGGTGCCTTTTACCTAACAAGCCTGTATGGACCAGGACTCACCAGCTTTCCCCCGTGGCCTTGCAGAGCCTACAAAATACCTGATTCAATGGATGAATGAGTTCAATGCCCACTTGTCAAATGACTGAACGCTGTGCAGGAAACGCTGGCCCTGAGATGCCCTGCCCCGCTCCCCACCCCAGATGTGGCTTCGCCAATACCTGACCATCATCTTTATCTGATCAAGTGTTCTAGGAGCTGCCTGAAACTGCTACAAGTATTTGAGGGGAACCATCTTTAAGACTGGAAGGCTAATAGAACGTGATGCTCGTCAAAGTGAACAAAGGAGTTCCAATGAATTTTGGTTTTCCCAACATAACCCTTCAAATCGATTTCAAACTCAACAAATAGTAGCAAAAAACTCTCTGCCGCTTGGTATAAGAACCACCATACAGGACCCAGAACAAAAGAACGAAAAAATGCTACTGCTCTGAACAGAGCCATTATCACGATGCCAAATTAGGGTAGTTAGAAAAATTTCAAAATATCACAATGAAACAAGAATTAATTGCTTTTACGTCTCAGTTACTAAACTGACATAAAATGGTGATGAGTGTCTCTAGTCACTGCTATTTTGCCAAGCCAAAGTCAGTATCTGAATGTGCCTAAGATGCTTCCGCTGACTTCAGCAGGGTCACCTAACATAAAAGAAGAAGATGGCTGGGGCGCATGGGCGGCTCAGCGGGTTGGGCATCTGACTTTGGCTCAGGTCATGATCTCACGGTCAGTGGGTCAGTGGGTTCGAGCCCCTCACGGGGCTCTGTGCTGACAGCTCAGAGCCTGGAGCCCATTTTGGATTCTGTGTCTCCCTCTCTCTCTCTCTCTCTCCCCCTCACTCACGTTCTGTCTCTCTCAAAAATAAAAAAAATTAAAAAAAATTTTTTTAAAAAGAAGATAGAACTTTGGTCCTGAAAATAAATAAATGCTATACTAATAGCTTATCCAAAGGAAATATTTAGCTGACAACTTTCTTTCAACAAACTCAAAGGCTTAGCACGTAAATCATATTATTATGTTCTCAATTATCTCTCTCTGTATGTGGCTTTTCAAAATGGGTCAACTCCGGCCCAGCCTGCCTAGGGGCATATTCCTTTTAGCCGGGGAGAGCCGCAGCCAGCAGGGAACCCTCCTCCCTCCCAGGCTGCTCCACCCCTCGGCGGAGTGGGAGGCTGCGGTCTGGACCCAGACCCAGCACAAACACAGAATACAGCAACGCGAGACAGGAGAGACAGGAAACGCTGGCTGTCGCCAGGCAGGAACACCACTTCCATTAGCATTTCCTTTGCTCAAACTGATAGCACACACTCCCGAAGAAATAAATTCACACTCCACTTCTCTTTCTACCTTTTTTCTCTGTACATTGTGGAAGAGAAATAAAGATCTCTTTGTCAACTCAGACGTGCTGCTTTTCATGTGCTATGCTGCAGATCCCAGAGCGCTTCAGATTATGCAGAGAACAAAGGCCGGCTTGCCTACTTACCTGATTACTGAGAAAGGTCCACCTTTAGCAGTGTCTTCTAATGGTACATCAGCCGCCACCGCGACGCAATCACATTCCGGCAAGACTTCTCACAAAGGTACGAAACCCAACTCGCACTTGAGAACATAAAAACTCACCAAATGAAAACATGTGTGAATTATTGTTCTGTTAATCTCACCCACCTATCCCCAAATCGCTACAGCCCAAAGGGGCCAGCTAGAGCCGCGGCCAGGCTCCAAATGAGTCCCCGAGACATTCAAATTCTGTGCATACCATTGTACCTCACCTACTTGCCTGAGGATATGAACGCACCGTACATTAGTCTGCCGGGGCTACAGCACCACTGAACCTACCATCTTTTGCGTGCTAATTCCATTATTTAATATTTTCCCCTCCTGTCGGGGAAGACTTATCCAATCTTTGCACCTGCCACAGTCTCCTCTAAGAGTCAAAAGCCAAATTGCTTCATTAGAGTTGAGAACACTAGCTCAAAGCACATCCTTCTGATGATTTTCTAAATGCCCTTTAGAAGCAAGAATGGGAGCTAGAGATGGTCCCTTGTGTGTTTATTATTCTCTTGCTTCTCACTGAGGCCAGGATTCCTGTTTGTGAAACTGCTATGTCCTTAGAACATAGCCAAGTGAACGAGTTTTTAGGAGAAGAAAGCATTTTGCATACATAGATTTGATGTCACCACACCATCTAACGAATCCATGATATATCTAGTGACATTTTACCTGTGCCTGGAGGATCACGGGTTCCACTGCACCCAGGACAGTCCTGGGTTTGGCCTGTTGTCCCAAAGAACTGTTAATAGTGCCCCGTTTCACACGAAAAAGTGTCCGGGCTTGGATGATAAATTAATTAAGCGGTTTTCTCATCATTAGCATATGGAAGCAAGTACTGAGTAACCTAATTTGTGGATATCCGCGGTGAGGGTCCTTCTCAACTTTTACAGCAGCAATTCAACTTTATATTGACAGGCTTTACTATACCAATTATTTCATATCCATATTTCATATTGACACTTTGACATTTTTATATCACTTTCAAATACTTTCATTTTTTTTTTTTTTTTGGATCTGTACAAACAAGCCATATAGTGTGACTAGATATATTAGTATCCTCATTTACAGCTAAGACAAAAGATGAATGATTTGCCTGAGACCATACATAAGGCTTCCTTATTCCTATTCTGGAAGTACTCTTTCTATTAAACCCTAATAGAAACCTATAGAATCGAGATGGGACGCTATTTGTTACACCATTCGGTTTATTATTCTAAGTTTTAACTCAAGCTTACTTTCCTAGCAAAAGGAGGCCTTAGAAACAATTCCTACAGTGTTTTGTGCACTGACAATAATTCCTCCACAAGAGGGACTGAATTTCCTGTATCTCTGGATGAAATCAAATTACAATCCAAGATTAAAACAAGATATTTTGGGGGGCCTCCTGGGTGGCTCAGTCAATTGAGTGTCTGGCTCGGGTCATGATCTCGCAGTTTGAGACTTCGAGCCCTGCATAGGGTTCTGTGCTGACAGCTCAGACACTGTGTCTCCCTCTCTACCTGCCCCCCACACACACACGTGCTCTGTCTCTCTCTCTCTCTTTCTCCAAAATAAACAAACATTTAAAAATATTAAAACAAGATTTTTTTTTAATTTTTTTAAAGTAATCTCTACACCCAACATGGGGCTTGAAATCACGACCCAGAAATCAAGAGTTGTATGCTCTACTGACTGAGCCAGCCAGGTACCCCTAAAACAAGATATTTTTAATTATAAAGTCAATGAGGTTGGGACAGTGGAAGGAAAGGAATTTATGACAGAGTTTATAAGGCTTTCCATTAGAATGCAAACAAGTCTTTAAAGTCTTGAAGCTCTGTCCTCTAAAGAGAAAGGGACCACAGCGCAAACATTTTCCACCATGGGCATTTCCAAAAACATTATCTACCTAATAGTATTTGCTTTACGTCCATTCTAGAAGCACCGGGTCCTGGTAAACCACCCAACTCTGAAGCCTGAACGACCTCTTGTCTTGGTTTTCCGGACACCATGCTCCCCTGCTCTGACCTCTCTGGTCACTCCACATCCTTCTCTACCAGACCTTGAATTTCATTCCGCTGGATTCCTCAGAGGCTTGATCGGACACACTCTTCCCTTCCCACCCATCGACAAAAGCTATCAACTGGCAGCATGGGAGCCACTTACAGTACATTTGTGTTCTCTTTGACCCAGGTCAATTCTTAAAATTAAGCCAACATTTAAAACCGAGACATTTTGTAGTAAAAGCCAGATCCGGACTTCAGCTGAAAATCCATGCGATAACCACATGACATTGTACGTCTGGAAAAGAGAAGGCAGTCTCAATCATTGAGTCAAAGAAAATATACATCTGGCCTGCATTCTCATATGTTACCTGCCTGGCCCCTATGGGCAATGGAGCTTGCCATCTCTGTTCCATGTACCTAGTGTGGCTTCAGGGACCATCTCTCCACACACTAACAGAATCCATTTGGACATTTTCTGAAGTCCAGCTCCACACATCTGCACGTCCTGAGGTCCAGATCACTTATCTGCATGTCCTCTAAAGTCCAGGCCACACACCACATGGCCCCTGCAGTTAACTTTACTCACGTATGTCCTCTGTAATCCAGGGACATAGCCAGCTGCCTTCCAAAAACCTCCAACTGAACAATAAAAAACAAGAGCACCTCATATTCAGCATCTTCAAAACCACTTCCTCCCGAATCTGACCACCAGGATGGTTTATCTGAGAATAAAAATAATGATTTCAAGCGGAGAATCAGCTGAGAATCCTACCAGACACCTCCTGATCATTCAACCTCTACATTCAATAATCACCCAGGTTTATTGATTTGCCTTCAAAGCATCTTTCCAGTGCTTCCATGTTCACTTTATCCACCTTGGACCATACCACCATCAGTTCCATCCTATAGACCATTCAGTCATTGCCTAGTTGGTCTTCCCACACGCGTATTTACACGCTGCCAAGCCATTCCCTTGATGAACATTTTTCACTGGTTTCTCACTGCTTTGGATACTTAATGAGGTCTTCCAAATCCTTTACCAGCTGAACCTCTACATTCTCTTAGTACCATCTTACTCAGACCCTCTCCCGTACACCTTCGCTGGCCTTCTCTCCAGTTCTCCGAACACGCAGCCGTCTTCCCTGCTGCAGAGTCCTCAGATAAACTCTTCTCTTGACCTGACGCTAACCACCTGCCCCTCCCCATTTGACCAGGCCAGTCCTTCCCAACTGTTTCCCCATCACAGTCAGTCAGCATAATGTCCGCAGAGCATGCTGGGGGAACGGACGAGGCTATCCACCGCTAGAGATGAGCATCCGTGGGTTCCGCCTCGGCCCCCAATTTTAACTGCCCCTGAGAGCTGAAGAGAACCAGTCCTCAGCTGACCTATAACCCACCTTCAGCACCGTGCCCTGCCACACCTGTTGGGAGATATGGTCCAGATAAGGGGTTCCCAAAGTGTGGTTCCCCAATGGCAGGCAGCATCAGCATCACCCGGGAACAGGTTAGAAATGCAGCTCATCAGGGGCGCCTGGGTGGCGCAGTCGGTTAAGCGTCCGACTTCAGCCAGGTCACGATCTCGCGGTCCGTGAGTTCGAGCCCCGCGTCAGGCTCTGGGCTGATGGCCCGGAGCCTGGAGCCTGTTTCCGATTCTGTGTCTCCCTCTCTCTCTGCCCTTCCCCCGTTCATGCTGTGTCTCTCTCTGTCCCAAAAATAAATAAAAAACGTTGAAAAAAAAAATTAAAAAAAAAAAAAAAAAAAAAAAAAAAAAAAAGAAATGCAGCTCATCAGTTCCACCGCAGATCTACTGACTGAGAAACTCTGGAGGGAAGCCCAGCCATCCGTGTTTTACAGGTGCTCTGGGTGATTCTGATTCACACCCAAGTTTAAGAACCACTGGCCTAGATAGCATTGTAGATAACTCCTGTTCATCTCTCAAGTCTCTCATTTCATCAAGGAAGTCTTCTGTGACCCTCACAATAGGTCAGATCCCCCTGGTGTTTATTTCCCCTGCACAACAGGTATGCTAACTACTACCTAATTATTTGTGTAGTCATCTGGTTCAGGTCTCCACGACACATGGTAATCTCTTGGACGCCAAAGACCAATTTGGTCTTATGTCCTTTGATCCACAATGCATGGAGAAATGCAGAAATAGAGCGGGGGAGACTAACAAGAACAAGGAAACACTCTCTCCTTTTGACAATCCCTCAAGGCTTTTAAAATATCGGTCTAGGCATGCTCTCTGCCTAGGCCGATGGCAGCTTAAGCCCAAAGTCTTATTGTACACTGAGTGCACAGAAAGTACAGCTCAAAGGAGCGACTCACCAAAGCTGAAATCACCAACTGAGGCTAGCGGCGGAGACACAGCAGTGTGATGTGGCTTGCTGCGTGCAAGGGAACAGAGGCTCCACCACGTCGGCCGGCCTGCACGCTATGGAAATGCACGGTCCCTTCGGTCACGTTACGTTAAGGGCCTGGCACAGGGGGAAACCCAGGGCACTTCCCGCGCCAGGCCCCATGGGCACCTTTGGGCCACCATCCTTTTCCTGCACTTCTTGCAGATACTCCTCCGGTCACAAACATGCCCACTTGATAGGGTTCCGCGGGTCATTTGGTCCCCCAGCCCGCCCGTCTGCTGGGAAACCAAGAGCTAACCCGCCTTAGGACTGCCCGCACGCTGTGAAAATGAGATCCCGTCGGGCGGTATTACAGGCCTGGCCTGGCATAGCGGGGAAGAAACTCTCGGCGCTGATAACCCGCCCATGCGATGAGGTAGTGTGAGCCCTCGCGGCCACCATCCTTCCAGCCTGCTGGTGCATCCACTACCTTTCCGGCTACCCGATGGTCCTCATGGGCGCAACTCGATTGGAGGCCGTCTCAGCCACGAGCCGGCCCATAAGCCACCTACGTGCGGATTCTTCAGGATCCCAGCCTGCAGCGGAACTGGAAACTAAAAGGCCTTTCGCCCTCAGGCCTCTAGAGAGCTATGAAAAACTAATACCTTTTATAGTGATGGTCTTTCCAGCCCTCTGGTGTCTTACAGGACCTTCCAGTCACCAACCTGACTCCCGACCAGGGTTCTGCAGGTCGTTTCGGGCCCCCGGCCTCCGTCTGTACTGGGGAACCATGGGTCATACCAGCAATTCTCCTCCACGTGACTGTGCAACTGAAAGCCCTTCTGGCCACCAATTCGGCTTTGAGTGCTACCGAGCCGATGGCCCAACGTGCCATGACAACTGCTGCGTTTTGAGGAAAAAACGAGACCTTTCGACCACCGTCCTCGCAAGGTGTCCCACGTGACCTTCCCGTCTGAAACCTGGCCACCCATTGGGCTTCCGCCAGTCATTTTGACCCCATTGTCCTGGGAAACATAGAGCAAACCAGCCATCGGGGGACTACTAGCTCTGAAAGTGGGAGCCCTTTTGCCTGTCATATGGGCCTCACAAGCTACAGAGCTGAAAGGCCTTGTAGCCCCAGGCCACATGTTCACTGTGACAGAATCCTTTGGGCCACCATCCTTCTGCGTTGGTTGCAAAGACTCTTACGGTCACAAACGGACCCACCCACCAAGGTTCCATTGGTCATTTGGTCCCCCAACCGGCCTGTGTGCTGGGGAACAGAGAGCTAACCGACCTTCAGTCTGCCCACGCGCTGGGGAAATGAGATCCCTCTTGGACACCTTACAGGCCCGGCACAGTGTGGAGCCATCAACTTTTTTGCTAGCAAACTGCCAGTATACTGAGGGAGTGAGAGCTCTCTTGGCCACCATCTTTACATCTTGCTGGTGCATCCCGTTCCCTTCCTGCTCCCCACTTGCCATCACCGGAGAACAAGACTTGAAGCCCTTCTGACCACACCCAGCCTGAAATCCCAATATTCTTGGATGCTTCAGGACCCCAGCCTGCAGTGGACAGAACAAAACACTTTCCTGCCTCAGGCTTCAGAGTGTTGTGGAAGACGAATGCCTTTTGGTGACCCTCTTTCTAGGTGTTCCAGAGGGCCTTCTGGTCACCAACTTGGCTTCCTGTGTGGGTTCTGCGGGTCGACCCTGCACACAGCCTTTCTGCATGATGGGGAACCATGGGCTATTCTAGTAATTCTGCTGCCCTTTTGGCCACCATACTAGCCTCACATGCAGTAGAGTCGAGGGCCCTTTGTGCCTTTACACCAACTCTGTTTTGAGGCAGCAAGAGCCCTTTTGGCTACTATTCCACTCATGTGCTTAAGCAGTCTTTCCGTGAGAAACCTGGCCACCCACGAGGGTTCCATGCATCACTTGGTTCCATTCCACCCCCTGACGTGCGCACACACACACACACACACACACGCACGTGCCTGCCGTGTGCTGGGCAACAGAGGGTCATCCGGCCATCAGTCTGCCCATGTGCTGTTGGTGAGCACTTTGGCAACTGCACAGGTGTTCGGCACTGGGAAACCCAGGGCCTCTCTGGCTGTTAACCTGCCCGTGACCTATTGAGTCAACAGCTCTTTCAACCACCATCCCTACTGTGCACTGGTCACCCAGGGGCCCTTCCAGTCACTGTCTGGCCTTGTGCTGGGGCCACTGGGTCCTCTGGGTCACCGGCCTGCCCACATTCCTGGATCCACCTGTCCAGGCGCCTACCTGCACGTGTGCTGGAGACCCAAGGATCCTTCTGGCTGTCAGCACATGTATTCTAAGGAATGAAGGTCCTTTTCAGCCATGGGAGGGCCTTCCCACCTACCAGCCCCAAACCTACCAGCAAGATGGTGCTCAGGGGCCCCTTACCACCTGCACATGTTTTGGAATCACAGGTGAATGGGAGCCCTTGGGGCGGGGGCCAGCCCACTTGCTGTGGAATCTCGAGCCCTATAGGGAAGCAGCTTTCCTCCTGCTGTCTCTCCAGGGCCACCATCAGTCCCTCAGTCAGCCTTTTGTTTGGGTGATGTGGGGGAAGCTAAGGCCACCAGCCAGACCACACACTAAGGTACCGGGGGTCCTTTTGGCCATCCGACTGTATACTTTCTGAGGAACCAAGGGCTCTTACTAGTGCAAAAGCAGCCATTGACCACATGTAGAGGAATGGGCATAGCTAGACTTGGCTCACAGGAGCTAGGTGTGACAATGTGTCTAAGTTCTGGTCACTGAGATATAAAAAGAAGCAGTATGGGCAACCACTAACCCATGCCCCAAAAGGGAAGAGATGTGACCTCTTCTTCCCCTTCCTTCCTTCCCACTGCCTGGAAGGTTGAGAGCCGTCTTGGGCCATACAGATAAAGGCAACATCCTAGGGACAGAAAAGCAACAGGATACAAGGAGACTGGGACCTTGATGATTTCCTAGAGTAGATCTACTATATCACCTCCAATTTTTTAAACATAATTTACTGTCACATTGGCTTACATACAACACCCTCCAATTTTTGTTTCAAAGAGAAATAAGCTTCCAACTTGTTCAAACCACTATTGTCACTGAGTCCCATGCACTCCAATACACATCCTAACAAATGTGCCTGATTTCACCAAACATTAAGGAGTTACTTCAATTCAACCTCTCAGTGACAAATAAAAAACAAAGTCAAGGACCCAGCCCAAGAGTGAGAGTGAGAAGTAGCACTTCTGTCTCACTTCTCTGCTACCATCTTCTCTTCAGATCACCGCCACTTGGCAGCTTAAAAACTTCACTGGTGGGGGCGCGCATGAGTGGCTCAGGCAGTTGAGCATCTGACTGTTGATGTTGGCTCGGGTCATGATCCCAGGGTCGTGGGATTGAGCCCCGCGTCCGGGGGCACTGAACGTGGAGCCTGCTCAAGCTTCTCTCTCTGTGTCCCTCTGCCCCTCTTCCCTGTGCTCTCTCTCTCTAAAAAATGGGGGGAAAGGTAAACAAACAAACAAACAAACAAACAAAAGCTTCAGTGGCTCCCAGGGCTTTGAAAACAGACAAGACTCACAAATGTGAGCTGCTCATTCTGTCACGTGCTGCCCCCTCCAGCCTCGTTCACACCTAACTCACTTCCTTCTGGCTCCACCCACATCATCTTTCCTCCCATTTTACTTGCCGTGCTTCCCTACGTGCTGTGACCTCTGCCCGGAATGGTCTTCTGTACCCTCATCGCTGAGTTCACTCGCACCTGCTTTTCAGACCTTAGCTCAACCATCACTTCCAGACCCTGACTCCTTGATTTGGCAAAGGCCGCACTCTGGGCTCTCCCGGCATTGTGAGGCTGTCTGGCAAGGGCTGGTCATAGTTATTGTTTTCCACGTGCTTTGTGACTATTTGATTGGCCGTTAAGGTGTGCGGGCATAGGGAGCTGTCTGATTTTGCTCATAATTGTATCCCGATACAGGAATTCCCAAAAAGTAGGTCAGCGAATCCCTGGGACACAGGCTCCTATTGCAAAGGCAGGTAACAGGCTTCATAATGGACTTCAGTCTTGCCCTATGTCACATACGTTTAGGGTCAGCTGCACAGAATAGGAAAAAGACCATGGCTTACATTAGATAAAAGGTGTACTTTCCTTTCATATAAAACACACGTGAAAGTAGGAGGTTCATGGCTGGAGTATAACAGCTCTATAAAGTTGCCAGTGATCCAGGTACCTTCTGGCCTGCCACTCCGCCACTCTAGGATGTGATTCGTGTCTTTATCGTTCAATCTGGCCACTAGAGCTCCAGCCATCCCATCCGCTCCAGGCAACAAATTTGACGAATGGAGTAAAGGGCCTGCCCCGTCTCTCTCTCTTTTTTTTTTAATTGTTTTCAAATGTTTTTATTTATTTTTTGAGACAGATAGAGACACAGCTTGAGCAGAGGAGGGGCAGAGAGAGAGGGAGACACAGAATCCAAAGCAGGCTCCAGGCTCCGAGCTGTCAGCACAGGGCCTGATGCGGGGCTCGAACTCACAGACTGCAAGATCATGACCTGAGCTGAAGTCAGACGCCCACCCGACTGAGCCACCCAGGTGCCCCATGCCCCCCCACCCCGCCCCGTCTCTTTTAAAGTGACTTCCTGGAAACACCACACAACGTGTCCTCATCCGGAATTTACTCAGATTGGCCAGTCTTCCCTGAAGGACAAGCCAAGAGATGGGGCCTTTCAATTGCACTACAGTGTGCCCAGGTACGAATCAGGATTTGGTTATTAAAGGCCAAAGAAGCACCCTAAAACTTAGTGGCTTGAAATAACAATTAAAAACTACATAAAACCAGGGGCTTGGTCGGTGGCTCAGTCAGTTGAGCATTCGACTCTTGATCTTGATCTCAGCTCTGGTCTTGATCTCAGGGTCATGAATACGAGCCTTACATTGGGCTTGCATTGGGCACGGAGCCTACTTACAAAACACACATGAGGGCGCCTGGATGGCTCAGTGGGTTAAGCCTCTGACTCTTGATTTTGGCTCAAGTTGTGATCTCGTGGTTCGTGGGATTGAGCCCCACATCAGGCTCTGTGCTGACAGTGTGGAGCCAGCTTGGGATTCTCCCTCTCTCTCTGCCCTTTCCCCGCTGTCTCTCGCTCAGGAAAAAAAAAAAAAAAAAAAAAAAAAAAAAAAAAAAAAACTTAAAAAGAACCATAAAACAACAATAAGCATTTAGTTATTTCTCATGGGTCTGGGGGTTAAGTGGGCTCAGCTGGGCAGTTCCTCCGCCGGTCTCACCGCAGTCAACGAAGATGCTGGGCGCTCAAGCCTCTCTCCCTCCCACTGTGGCCTCACAGCCTCTCCTCCCGAATGATCACTCTCCCGCGGGGGAGCCAAAAACACAGAGCAGAAGCTCAGAGCCTCACAGCTTGGGCATAGTGTCATTTCACCACCTTCCACTGGTCAAAGCAGTCACAGGGCCAAGTCCAAATCCAAGAGGAAGAGAAAGAAACTTCTCCGTGAGGGCAATGACACAGAATTCGCAGCCCTCTTCAACCCACCACTAGGAAGGTAGCTACTCGGAGGCGATTAGCAGTCTTCCTCTCGTGTCCCTTCAAGGCGAACCATCTACCAGAATAAGAGAGGACCACTGCTACATAAAATGCATGGCAAGAAACACTGGCTTAGAATGTAAAGGAAAAGGGAGTAAGACTAGTGGCCATCCTCATAGTCACCCTCATGCCAGCTATTCATAAAGCCCTAGCAAACTTTTAAAACATTAACTGTGGGTAAAATAATCTGGGTACAACATTAACAAGCAATTGAGAACATCATTCGTAGGAGAGGAAATGCAATTGCCTATTGTCTCATGAAAAAGTACTCGATCTCACTAATAATGAAAGAAATGCACATAAAACAATAATAAGCTATTAGGTTTTGCTCATCAGACTAACAAGGTTTTATAAGATTGAAAATACCCGGTGTTATTGGTGAGAGTGCAAATTGGTGCAGCCGCTGTGGAAAGCAGTATGGAGGTTCCTCAAAACGTTAAAAATAGAATTCCACTACTGGGTATTGATGCAAACAAAACGTAAACACTAACTCAAAAAGATACAGGCACTCCTATGTTTATTGCAGTATTATTTACAAGAGCCAAGATACGGAAGCAGCCCAAGTGTCCATCGAGAGATGAATGAGTAAAGTTGTGGTACGCACACAATGGAATATACTCGGCCATAACAAAAAAGATGAGATCTTGCCATTTGGAATAATATGGATAGACCAAGAGTGTATTGTGCCAAGCGAAATCAGTCAGACTGAGAAAGACAGACGCCATTCGATTTCACTCCTATGTCAAATCTAAAAACAAAACAGAACTAAACTAATGAATAAACAAGCAAAAAGCAGAACTGGACCTGGGAATACGGAGAACAAACTGATGGTGGCCGGAAGGGAGGGGGGTGGAGGTGGGGCAAAATGGATGAAGGCGAGTGGGAGATACTGGCTTCCAGTTGCGGAATAAGTAAGTCACAGGGATGGAAGGTAGGAGGTAAGGGATACAATCAGTGGCATCCTAACAGCGATGCGTCAGGACAGTTGGTGGCTGTGCTTGTGGTGAGCAGAGCATAACCTAGAGACTTGTTGAATTGCTGTGTTGTACACCTGAAACTAATGTAACATTGTGTCAACTATACTCAAAAAATGTCTTAAAGAAGGAAAGAAAACGTCCAGTGTTCTCACTGTTGTTTGTAGGAGTATAAAGCGGAATGATCTTTTTAAAGATTTTATCTTGAAGTGATCTCTACACCCAACATGGGGCTTGGACTCATAACCCTGAGATCCAGAGTCACATGCTCCACTAAGCCAGCCAGGCACCTCCTGAACGATCTTTTTAAGGGGCATTTTGTCAATACCTATGAGGTTGAAACTGTACATACCTTTTCTTTTTTTTCAAAGTTTACTTACTTTGAGAGAGAAAAAGCACATGAGTTGGGGAGGGACAGAGAGAGAGAGAGAGAGAGAGAGGAAGAGGGAGACAGAGAGAATCCCAAGCAGGCTCCACACTGTCAGTGTGTAGCCCGAGGTGGGGCTCGATGTGGGGCTTGAACTCACCAACTGTGAGATCATGACCGGAGCCAAAATCAAGAGTCAGACGCTTAACCACTGAGCCACCCAGGCACTCCTAAATTGTACACACCTTTTAATGGGGGCAATTCCAGTCCCAAGTCTGTATTCCATAATTGTATGAGTATTCAAAAATGTGTATAAAGTAATGTGCATTTTAGTACTCATACATCACATGAAGTAAGCCAACTTTTACTTAGCATTTATAGTGTGCCTGCAGGTCCTTCTCTAATTCCCCCCTTTCAGGTGAGGAAACTGAGTCTTGTGTGTGTGTGTGTGTGTGTGTGTGTGTGTGTTCATAACTTAAATTTCTTTAAGTTTTTAATTTTCACTCCAGTATGGTTAACATACAGTATAATGTCAGTTTCAGGTACAATATAGTGATTCAACGCTTCCATACAACACCCAGGGCTCATCACGACTAGTGCTCTCCTTAATCAGCATCACCTGTTCCATCCATTCCCCCCCCCCCCCCCCGACCGCCCCTCCCCTCCGGCAACCATCAGTTTGCTCTCTGTAGGTAAGAATCTGTTTCTTGGTTTGTCTTCCCCTTTTTTCCTTTGTTCATTTGTTTTGTTTGTTAAATTCCGCATGAGTGAAATCATATGGTATTTATCTTCCTCTGACTGGCTTCTTTTGCTTAACATTATGCCCTCTAGATCCATCCATGTTGTTGCAAATGGCAAGATTTCATTCTATTTATGGCTAAATAATATTCCATTATATATATATATATATATATATATATATATATATATATATATATATATCTCACATCTTCTTTACCCATTCATCTATGGATGGACACTTGGGCTGCTTCCCTAATTTGGCTGTTGTAAATAGTGCTGCAATAAACCTCAGAGTGCGTATATCCTTTCAAATTAGTGTTTTTGTATTCTTTAGGTAAATACCTAGGAGTGAAATTACTGGATCAAAGGGGAGGTCTATTTTTAACTTCCTGGGAAATACTCCATACGGTTCTCCACAAGGGCTGCACCAGTTTGCGTTCCCACCAACAATGCCCAAGGGTTCCTTTTTCTCCACATTCTGGCCAACGCTTGTTTCTTGTCTTTTTGACTTGAGCCATTCTGAATGGCTATTAGGTGCTATCTCAAGGAAACTGAGTTTTAAGAGGTTCATTTCATTACCCAAGGCCAAACAGCCAGGAAGTAGTAGAAGGAATGGAATCCAAGCCAGGCCTCACCGATTCCAGAGCGGAAGGTCTTAGACACTACCTTCTGCCACAGATGTCTTCCAAAGCCTTCCCCAGTGTGGCTTGATATGCCCTGGTTTAGGATTACCTTTTTTTCCCATTTATCTTTGCCATCTTTTTTTTTTTAATTTTTTTTTTTTAAGGTTTATTTATTTTTGAGACAGAGAGAGACAGAGCATGAACGGGGGAGGGTCAGAGAGAGGGAGACACAGAATCGGAAACAGGCTCCAGGCTCTGAGCTGTCCGCCCAGAGCCCGACGCGGGGCTGGAACTCACGGACCTCGAGATCATGACCTGAGCCGAAGACGGCCGCTTAACCGACTGAGCCACCCAGGCGCCCCATATCTTTGCCATCTTAATGGTATTTCAAGGCACTCCCAAGGTCAAGAGATAGAACTGCTGGGTCGAGATCCACACGTTACCCAGTGTGGAGTTAGAAGAACTAAACTCAAGTACACAGTTATTTAAATTAACAAATTGGGGTGGGGGGCAGCTATAATACCTAATATTGGCAAGATTACACCAAAACTGGTACATTCATATCTTGCTAGTGGTGGTGTAAATTGATTCAATCAGTTAGAGAAATTTTTGGCACTATTTCAAAACACACATTAAAATGTTCACGTTCTTTAACCATTAATGCTATTCTTAGGAAAGTAGTTAAGGGAAAGAATGCAAAAGAGTAAGTTAGGTGCACAGAGGTTCTCATTCTACTGTTATTCATCACAGCAAAGACACCTAAACTAACCGGAATGTCCAATATGGGGGCTTGATTCAACGATGATTAAGGCTTTGCGTTTGACAAGAACCACAGCTGTTCACCTTTTATCTCAGAATCCTGTGGCTCTTCAAGCCCCCATCCTCACACTGCCCCGGGTGCTTGTGTTAAATAAAACAACAAGAGCAATCAGTAAGGCACATTTTAGCTCTGCAGAACCAGAATGAAGTCAGCCCAATGTTTTCTTCACATTAAAAAAAACTGAGAACGAGCTCCACCTGCCCTCTTTTCGCTCTGCATAAGTCCCCACTCTTTAGCACATTTGCTGTTTACGGTTGCAACTCCTTCACAGTTTTCTCGTCATTTCCAAAATGTTTTCTTCTCTGAAGTTGTGCATAAGCTGATGGCATTCAGGATGCCCGCCAGGACTCTGACAGCCACTGGGGCCTCCCTCTCGCCCGCACCAGCGTGACAGAGGCCAAATCACAACTTTGCTAACCGCAAAGCCCTGCCGAGAGATGACCTATAATTATAAGAAATACTTCAAATAGTGATTATTTTCATTGATGTCAAGCTGCATCTCTACAATGAGCTGTGTTCCGAGAGAGCATTCTTTCCTGGCCAGGGCCCAGCTGAAGCTGCTTACAAACTGTACGCGCGGAGTCGAATCCATTCTCAAACTTTTCTGTGAAGGGCCCATGAGAAGCTGTTTGGAAACACTGAACACTGCAGGGGGCTGCCAGTTTTGAGGAGGGTGTGAGGTAGAACAATGATCGTCATGATTGAACAATTATGGTATCAGAACAATACCCCAAATGCTTTTGAGAGTTAAAATGTTCCCTGCCTAATGGCCACATGTTCCATATAGTTATTTTCTTTGGTTATTGCAATTTTTAAATTGTCTTTCATTATAAATTGTGTTTACAATATAGGTGACCTCCTTTTTCTCCATGTTCTCTTACTTCCAGGTAGTGATGATATGCGTGTCTGAATATGGTATACATTTTTATCTTGGATATTATCTCTTTTTGCCCCCTTAATTTTATCTTCAAGATTGTTAAAAAGTCACCTTGTTTTCCACAAGAACTCGTTTTTTTTAAATGATTTTAATGTTTATTTATTTGTGAGAAAGAGAGAGAGAGCACAAGTAGGGGAGGGGGAGAGAGAGAGGGAGACGCAGAATCCAAAGCAGGCTCCAGGCTCTGAGCTGTCAGCACAGAGCCCGACGCGGGGCTCCAACTCCCGAACCGCGAGATCGTGACCTGAGCCGGAAGTCAGACTCTTGACGGAGCCACCCAGGCACCCCCACAAAAACTCTTTTTTATAGAAGTAGAAAGGGGGTGGATTCCCAAGTCCCAAACTGTAGCATCCCGCCTGTCACTAGCTAGCTGTGACTGTGGACAAGTCAGTTAATTTCTCTCCGACCCTCAAGTTACTCATCTGCAAAATGGACAAGATTTACAGAGGGAAGTGCTGCTGACTTGCGTCAGATCGCCTGGGTTCACATCCTCGCTCCAGTTCTGTGTCTCTGGGCAAACTAATCCTTCCCGTGCCTAGGGTGGTCGACCACCCCAGTTTGTCCAGGACTGAGGGACTGGCTAGGACATAGGACTTTCTGTGTGAAGACCAGACAAACCTCCGGAAAACCGGGACCATCTGGTCACACGTTCCACGCCTCAGTTTCCTCATCTGTAAAAGAGGGATTATGACAGAACCTTCCTCATCGGGTTGTCAGGAAAACAGTCAGTCCATGTGAAAAGCACTTAGGATGATGGCTGACACACACAGTCAATACTCAGGATTGTCCTCTCCAAGGTGTCTTCCGCCTTCTCTATTCCACCCCCCTCATTTACTGTGTCACCATCTCCCTTTCTCCTCTCTTCCGTTTAATAGCTGAAAGTCTTAACTAGGAGCATAGTTAGTATTAAACCCGACATGCTGTGAAATCCTTTGTTTCACTTACCACTACAGACAAGACCAATGATGCCTTCAAAATGTTTTCAAGCAATTTAATATAGCTCTCATTGGAATGTCACAATTTTCAAAGTTATAGTTCAATCTCCCTTTAGTGTAGTGCATTAAAAAGGTTACTCTGATGTCGTTTCTTTTACATAAATAACATCAAAATGCTCCCGCCCCAAAGCTGATGAAGATATGAGGAGGGTTAGCAGAAGCAGGCGGGAGCTGGTCCACGAGGAGATCAAGGGGCAGCCGTCTCCTGGGCCAGTTTCCCTCCCATCTTCCACAAAACATTCTGGCTGAGATCCTTTTGCGTTCTACGCTGGGGGAGCCAGGCCTGGTTGATGGGGTGCTTGGAAGGTAGGGGAACTTGTAGAAGGGGTGCCTGAGAACGAAGGATGCCCATGAGCCTCTGCGAACGAGGCCCATCCCGGAGGAAAACAGGCGCTCACCAGACGCCCGCTGCAGAGAGGCCCTCGTGGGGAAAGAAGAGTCCTGGAACAAGTCTCGGCCTCTTCCCTCCCCATCCTGTGATGCCTAATACCTAAGTGGGCCGTATTTTTGGAGGAGATGAAGGGAAGTGGGTGAAATAAACGACAGGCATTTTCTTTGATGAGCAGTCCCTTTTGCAGTTGGCAGAGAGTTGAAAAGCCCTTTCTGGATATTTTTGCCTGGGGCCCTAGAATTCCAATCAGCCATTCTTTGTTTACAACCCTCTGTGTGGGGTACACACCACCCTACTCCCCAAACCAGGCCTGGATAGGAAAGAAAGAGAGAAAGCAAGTTGGGCTGGGAATTGATTCTCCTGGGTGGAAGACTGTCTACAACTGCATTTTCTATTTGTACTATTTAAAAGATAGTGTTGGTGGTCTCTTCCCTTCTCACAAAAGGGAAATTTTACACCTGTTAGATTATAGTCTTGGAGCTATTAGAGAGAACATACAGTGACAGATAACACCAACTCTCTATTATCCATGAAAAGAAATAAGTACAAATCACTCCTAGGTCTCAAATTCACTTGAACTGTGGGTTTCAATCTTTGCAGCCTTTTTGGGATTCTCTGAGCAGAATACATTGGTTTTAATTTCTTCTTCGTCTTTTGCGAGCGTTAAGTTGGGCGAATCATAAACAATGAAATGGCCGCAATAGCAGTAACAGGGGAATTGAGGAAAGAAAATGAGGCCCAGATTAAAAAAAAAAAAAAAAAAAAAAAAAGGGGGGAGGGGAGAGGGGGGAGGGAGGTGAGATCAATCAGCCCCCACCCTCACAAGAATGAAAAATCAATTGCCATTTGCTCAAATCAAATATCCTGTATCCGCCCACAGCCATCATGCAGTTCTCGGGACAGAAAGGCTATACCAAGCTGCTCCCGGGTGCCAGAAAATGTGCTAAGACCGCAAAGTCTAAAGTGCGGGAAAGAATGTGATGTTCAGAGGGAAGAATGTGATGTTCAGAGGCATGCAACACAACATTTCAGGCGATTGTGAGAAATCTGCGATTTCCCACTCAAAAAAAATCTGAGATCAGCTCATTGGATCCCCAAAGAAAAACTGCCAAGGCTCTCTTTCGGTGTGCATTTGCTTCTGGGCAGATTGTTTTGCTCTTGTCCCCCATTTCCTGCCCCGACTCTCCGCTCGCATCCACCACCGCTGACGTTTTCGAGGGCCGGGCGGTGTCGGGGACCCGAGGTCCCGGCGCCTCTCCCCGCAGGCCACCCCCCCGCCCGCGCCCTCTCGTGGGCGCCCTTCCCGCTCCGGGCGCTGACCGCCCGCACCCTCCCGCCTCCCCCCCCCCACCCCCCCCGTCAATTGTCAGCGCCATGGGGCTCAGCTCCCCCGGTCCCCGAGAGCCCGGAGGCGACACGACGTGGGGGCGCCTCCTTCCCGACGGGGAAACCGAGACCGCCCGGGCCGAGCGGTGCCGGAGGGCGCCTGAACGCAAAGTCGCGGCCGGTGAACCCGGCCTCCGCCGCCCCTAGAGGCCCCTAGGCCGGGAGGGTCCCAGCTCTCTGCCCCACCATCGCCCTCCTCGCGGCTGGGGAGCCGCCCTTTTCCCCACAAAGATGCTGAGTGTCCCCGAAACGGATCCCGGGTGGGCTGGCAAATCCGGGGGCAGAAGGGGGACCGTTGGGGGAGGACGCGACTGCCCCAGATTTGGAGGAGACGCCTGTCAACGCGTGGAATGCAAGCCCTTTTGCGCAGTTATTTTTATTCCGGGGGCCTTTCTTCCTCGTCCTCGTCCTCCTCCTCTATTTTTTCCCCCTTCTGTTCAGCTATTTGTGTTTTCTGATCGGGTAAGTGATTTGCGGCAGGAAATTAGATAGCTTTATTCCAGAGGCAGTGTGGTTCTAATGGTATCTATTGCAGAGAGCCGGCTCTGTCTTACTCGCGGGCTTTTCTTTCTTTCTTTTTCTTTCTTTCTTTCTTTCTTTCTTTCTTTCTTTCTTTCTTTCTTGCAGGCTATTTTGTGACGAAGGGAACAGAACGCTGCTCGGCCTTGGCATCTTCCCTCCTCCCTTCAACACAATGCAACTCTTAATTAAACACGGGGACACCCACACCTCCCTTCCCATAGGACCCCTTCCATCTGCTCCCCCCACTCTGAAATACCAGCCTTTTCTAGGCAGGGAAAACCTGGTGTTGAACTTCCCAATTAGCGAGACACAACGCAAAAAAAGAGACTGTAAAGAGCCATCATCACTCCTATTTTTGGACCCTCCTTTCTAGGCCTTACCCATTAAATGTTTTGGTGGCCTTAGCATGACTTTAAAATCCTGCAGGGCTGAGGACGTATGCATGTAGACACTCCACATCTTGAGAAGCTCGATTTGTGTTTTTCTGATTGATGGGTGAGGCTTAACACACTAGTGCAAAAGAAATACCAAGTTATGGATTGATTAGAATAATTTTTCATCTTTGTAAAGTCTTCATTAGTAACTTTTCACCAGAGGTTCTAAGAGCTTCAAGAAAACTCAACATTTTCAGATTGATCCAAAGGGGATGGACATGAACCCTGCATTTCTCTTTTCTGCATTTCTGGCCAGACCAAGTGGGAGTAGGTGATTTGGGAGTAGCGGAGAGTGGTGGAATCTGGGGTTGAGGATCTCCCGATGCAGATGCTGCCGGAGGGAAGTGGTGCCTGGGGAAGGGGAGCAGGGCGGTGGTCAGATTCCCTGAGAGTCAGAAAATAGGGGGCCGTCAAGTCACGGGTGTGGGACCGAGTCAGAAGGTGGAGGAATCATGAAGACAGAAGGGAGGGTGATAATCACGGAGGCAAAAACTGGAGAATCCTATAATCCGAAGGTGGAGTATGCTAGAGTCAGAAGGTGGGAGGGGGTCGCAGAGCCAGAATGTGGCGTTACAGACATATTAGAGTAGCTACCTTCAGATGACCCCTTACCAGGGACTGAGGAACCTGAGGGCACAGGCGGCCAAGACCCCATGAACACCCCAGCGGGCAGATTCAGATCTCAGGCTGGTGTTGCAGCCTCCGCATGCTTGCCTTCCCCCCACCCCCAATCATTCCACTTCTCGGGCCAGTGTTTCCTGAGGTTCGCCAGCAAGAATCCACCCAGCAATTATCTCCCCTCTCGCGCGCATGGGGGGACATTAACCACGAACGCGCTGGAGAAGAAAGGTACAGATGGGTCTTTTATTGCACACTTGGAAATGTTTCCAAGGCTTTTGTTTTCTTCCCCCATTCATTCCTGCCGTATCACTAGGATCTGCCAACTTCAGTGCCCAGAGGCTGCGGCTGAAGGGCCCGGCCCACCCGGAGACCCCGCTAGGGGGCGCGCTCTGGCCGTGGCGCCGAGCCGAGCCGAGCCCGACAGGGGGGCTCCCCTGAGAGTACGCCGACTGCCGGGGTCGGCTGGGCCTCCGGACTGACGCCGGCATTGGGTCCCTCGCTGCTCCTTTACGTGAACTCCCACCCATGCCCTCCGCTCACCCGCCCCCCACGTCCGGGGACGCCAGGAACAGCTACAGAGTAACGCTGGCTGCACCCGGGACGCCTCGACCCTGGACGCACTCAGGGTCCCGCAGTCCGGCGGCATTGGAGAGGAGAAACCTGATGGTGATGATTACAGGGCGCCGAGAAGTTTCCCTCTCTGGTCTGGAAACCTGGGGAATGGTGCGGCAGGAGATGGGAGGGGCTCCCGCCGAGGGACTCAGGGTGAGAGCCCCACCGCTTGCTTCTCGCCGGTGGGAAGGGGGGGACCTCCCGCTCCTCTGCTCACCCCCAGCCACCCCCGCCTTCCGAGGGCAGATGTGAGCCTGCGACCATCTCGCCTGGCTTTGTGCTTAGAGCAAGGCTGAAAAATGCCTCGGTTGGCCGCCTGGGTGGATGATTGGGATGGGGGTGGGTCTGTTTTCTCTCTAGTTCTCCCTCCCCACCCCCATCCTTGCCTGCTGATGGGTAACCAAAAGTGGCGAGGTTTGCAAATAAGGGGAGCTGTCCTAACGCAGTGATCACACCCACACGTCGGTACCTTAGAGCTTGGCCATGGTTTTCGGGGCGCTTCCAAAAGCACTGCTTCCCCACAAACCTCTCACAGCTGAGCCCTGTTGGTGGAACCCAGGGTTCAGGCGGACGACAGGGCGCGTAGAAGGGGGGGGGGGCGATCAGCAAACACCAAGGAGTCTTCCTTGGAAATCCAAGTTACCAGTGCCTTTGGACCTTTCCGCAGGCTGATTCTTTGAAAACACATCAACAAACAAACACCGTCCACAGACAGATCCCAGCAGCCTTGGGGAGAACTGAGGCAGGGGTAGGGAGTGGAGGGCAAGCAGGGGGCAGAGAAGGCGAGGACCAAGAGCTAGGCAAGCGGATTATGTTGTATTTTCCGCCTATTACCAGACTTCCAGAAGGAGAGACCTCGATTTGTATATAAAATGCATACCCTGAAATGGATAAGACTCTGAAGGCAGCATTTGAGGAGGTTAACCTTAACTGGTTGGAGTTAAGGGGGGGTGGGGGGGGAGGCAAATATTTCTGTTTATGCCCTCCGGCTCTTCCCAGCACCGGCTGTCAATCCCGACGCTTGTTATCCTCACAAGGCTTCAGTTTGTTTGCCTGATCTCAGCAAGGTTTTCTTCCACAAGTAGAACTATAATTGCTATAATTCTACTGTATCATTTGGATCATTGCAGTATTGTTGTTTTCTCTCCCTCTTTCTCTCCTCCTAACACTGCAATAACGCGCTCCAGTGTTAAATTAGCAGGTTGCGGAAGACCATAAATGAATGAAAGTTTGTTAAAAAAAATTAAATAAATAAAACAGCAAAATGACTTGGCAAAGGGGATATCACATCACAGAGAATCCTCGAGTGTAATCAGGACTTATTGTCTTCCCTTCCAATGGCTTCCAAATTGGTCGCCAGAGTCCAACGAAGTTTATTTCTATTGTTTAAATATATGTTTTGAAGAGGTTGAGCATAATTTAAGGGGACCTGAGTGTCCGGTGAGGCTGAAAGCCCATCACTGCTTTATTTATCTATGCATATATTGCACAGTAAATTAAAACATCTGAAATGAGAAGTGTGCAAGGTTAACTCTCCTGCAAACATTTTCCCCCTGGATAATGACATCAAACTGCCACCCCCTTAGCCTGCATTTCTTGCAAATATAATTTTGAAACTGCAGTGTAGAATTAGTTCTCACCACGGAAAAGAAAGGAGTTTCTTCCATCTGCCTCTTCTAGGTAATTATTATTTCCAGTCCTGGGGACAAGCCTCGTCTTTCACCATAAACAACAGTTTTAAACACTTCTGACCCTCACTTCTGACCATAACTGTCATTTTTATTTTAGTGATTGATTTTAAAGGCAAATGAACTGCAAACTATTGTTTTCTAGGCAGCCCCGGCGGGGGGGGGGGGGGGGGGGGTGGTGGTGGTGACCAACAGTTACAGACCTCAAATACAAGAGGAACCAGGAGTTGTGAATTTCAAAGTACAAATGTGAAAAATGTTGCCAGTAAAATGAAATTACTTTGATTCGTGGGTAAAAGAGAGATGACAGTAAATATGAAATTGGCTGAACTACAAGTTTTTATACACATCCTATAGCCCAATTCTTACACGTTTACCTACTCAACAAATCAGCTAAATTCTTCCTAGATATGAGAAGTATCATTTTTGTTTTCTAAAATAACAAATAGGAAGGGTGCCTGGCTGGCTCGGTTGGTGGAGCATGAGACTCTTGATCTCAGGGTTGTGAGTTCAAGCCCCATGTTGGGTGTAAAGCTTATCTAAAAAAAATTTAAATAACAAATAGGATAACATGTACACCTTAAACCCATATTCTGGTTAGACACTCTGGGGATGACAGCAGATTCTGTCTTCCAGGGGGTATGCTAGAAAAGTTTTCTGTTGTTGTTTAATTTAATCTTTTGGGAATAGCAAGAGTCAATTGTAGATTTTGAAGTTGGTATTGAATTGTGACAAAGATTATCTCAGGGCTGCTGGGTGTAAAGTGAACTGGGTCAGGCCCTTCTCCCCAAAGTGAATGGATGTGCCTTCCCAATAGCGGCCTCACTGGGGAAGATTGATTAGAAATACCAAAAATAAACAAAATAAAATAACAAATCTAGTGTTTTCAAACAGGTTTCCCAAACAAACACATTTATATTCTATTAATAGAATTAAATTCCAGGGGTCATTAAGTCAGAATCAGAAAGTCTATGTTAACCTCCCCTTTTACAGTGGATGATTAAAATTAGAATACACCCCAGCAGAAAGTCCGACTTCTTTTTTAAAAAAAGGAGAACAGCTGCAGAAGGGGGAGGAGAGAGACGGAAGCAAAGAAATCTTCCACCGAGAGAGTTGAAACACTGTTAGGCTCTCAGAAATGATTTGTACATTTGTGTCTCTTTTTGTTTAACACGATCTTTTTTGGACTCATTTTCAGCCCACTCCTTGCGTGTGCGGAGCCGACTCTGAAGTCACGGAGCCACCCAGCAGCCGGGTCTTGTGGATTTCCGACGCAGGGCCCTCCCGTGAGGGAAAAGTGCCTCTGTTTCTCCCAGCGACCAGCCGCTGGGACGCCCGCGAGGGTCCGCGGCTGGAGGCTTGGAGGAAACCGACGCGTCTTTACAGCTGCGTCCAGACCCGCTTCCCAGGAGTGGGCTCTCGCGGCTGGGGAAGAAATCGGCGTGCCGAATGTTAATCGAAAGCTGAATGGGATGGTATCAAAACGCCGAACTGTTGATGAGGATGGAAAAAGGAGGAATGCAGGAAAGGCAGAATATCCCAGGTGCCTTGGACCAGCAGGCAGGGCTTAAAAGAAAATCAAATGTCAGAGATAGCTCAGGGACTCCTCCGTTCCCGGGTCCGAACATCCAAGTGTCAGAAAAACTGGTGAGAATCAAGCTAAAAGACAGAAAGAGAGAAGGACACAGAGAGACATATTCTTCCTCTTGCCTTTAATAGTAGTAGTAATATCAGCATTAGTATTAACAATATTAATATACCCATTCCCAACCCTTCATCCTCCTCAAGTCGTATCCTGAATGCTCCAGCCAAGCCAGCTCAATCTGTCGGCCGCCCACCCACCCGCATCCAAGAGTTATGCAGATGTTTATGGCTGGAAAAAAAAATCCCAGTTATGCATTCTTGTATTTTTAAATACTGACTGTAAGTGATTCAAGTATAATCCTTTGTAAAACGCTTTTCTCTTTGACATATTGAAGGGGGTTGAGAGAGGAAAACCCGGCGTGGATTCCCCCTCGCCGGTCCCTGTCCCACCCACCACCCTTGCCCCCACCCTGCCAGCGTCGGGGCCCCTGGCAGTCCCTTGAGCCCAGCACCCAGAAAAAGTGGGCGTTCGTGCCAAACCCTCGCACTGGCTTGGCCCAACTTCAGTCCCAACTGGTCTCGATTCTCAGTGCTGGACGCGCAGTAAGTTGTTTGGGAAGAAACGCGTTCGTTCAATCATAGGCTCACTCTCTTACCTTTGCTAATGGGAGCCGGGCCCTAAGAATTCAGAAATGTAGGCGCTCAGACTTGGTAGCAGCCGAACCTGGGTCTTTCCCACCCTGGAGCACTCAGGGCCCCCACAGTTCCGCTCCTTGCATGAGATTTGGGAGCGTCCGACCTCGGGGTGACAGCCTAACTAGTGGAAGCGAACTTGCGGAAAGAAGAGAGAAGCGAGTCTGGGGAGAAGAGGGAGACTCCCAGACCCCGCAGTCGACACTCGCCTGTCCCTTTTTGCCCCGTAACTGCTCTAGTGAAGGCCGCGCTCCACTGGCCGAGCTTTGTCTTAAAGCGGACTTTTCCCAGAGTTAAAGACGGAGGTAAGAGAAGTCGGGGGACGCTGCAAACCAGAGAGCAGCCTCCCGGCTCAGGGTGAAGACTAACTGCTCAAGGCGTTGGGCCACAAGACAAAAGTGAGCGCTCAAACAGCGTTTGTTTGCTGGCGGCCATCCCCCTGACACCTCGGAGGCTCGTCCGGCCTAAAGAGGACGGCGACTGGGCGCCACTGAGGTCGAGGCGCTGTCCTGGGACCGCAATCCTGGCTTTGAAAAGTACCAAGTCAGTCTGAACGCGAGCCTCCAGGCCTCGCCTCCAGGAAGCAAGGTCCCCTGGTTGGTGGAAGGGGCGCACGGCGCCCAAGTGGCACCCACAGGCCTGACATCAGAATAAGCTAGAGCTTCGGGCCAGTCTTGAAGGGTTAAAGGGGAAGCTGCGGGACGAAGATGGATAAGTTAGAAAGTTGTTAGTTAAAAACAAAAAAAGAAAAAAATGGTTTGGGTGACAGCCTGCTGTCCCCTCAGCCTCCGCACCGCCCCCCCCCAACCCCTCGCCGGCCTTTCCGGACTCCAGTCCAGGCTTTGCGCTGAGCCCGCAGCCCGGCGCAGCCCGGCCTCTGGCGAGAGCCAATCACAGTGCGCCTCTCAGCACGTGGAGGAGAGAGACTCCAGAGCTCCGCGCTCGCTGCTCACTACACTTGTTACTGCCTGTCCTGAGCGCGGAGAGGGCGAGCTCCGGCCGCGGGCAGGGCGGGAGGCAACAGCCGGCAACCGAGGGAGACAGAGAGGCGCAGAGACCGCAGTAATATCCACTATAACCAGCCATCTAACCCCACCCCCCAACACACACCCATTATCCCACCCTTCAGGAGAGGCAGCCAGCGGCCCCGCTCTCTGCGCCCAGGAAAAAAGCCCCAGCCATGAGCAATCAGTACCAGGAGGAGGGCTGCTCGGAGAGGCCCGAGTGCAAAAGTAAATCTCCAACTTTGCTCTCCTCCTACTGCATCGACAGCATCCTGGGCCGAAGGAGCCCTTGCAAAATGCGGCTGCTGGGAGCCGCGCAGAGCTTACCCGCCCCACTGGCCAGCCGCGCCGACCAGGAAAAGGCCGTGCAAGGTAAGGTTGCGCTCACCAGGCACCTACAAAGAGCGCTGGGCACTGGTTTGGATGTTTGATGTTCGGGGGCCAGGGGCCTGGGGTTGTCAAGGTGGACATGGAGGAAAGACAGAGAACAACTCTGAGGCCTGGTGTCTCAAAGAGCGGCAAACATCTCGCCAGGGGCTGCCTCTTCCTCTTTGCTTCCAGAAACAGAGGCCAAGCATCGCTTTGGAGGGGGTGGGGGCTTAAATTCTTGGTATTGAGGTCGTTTAAATACCCGCTTTGGTGGCCTTGGGAGTGCTCTGAAGAGGGGCGACAGGTCAGAAACAGCAGGTGCCTGGTGGACCCTTGTAACAACAACTTGAAGACAAGAACCCCTAAAGCTGTGAATAGGGGTCTCCAGACAGACTGAGCCTTGGTCTTTCCTCCCTGGAGGATTTCTTTATATGCGGTGTTCTCCCCACCCCTCCCCCCCGCCCTTTCTTTCTTTTTTTAATTGTAGATTACTTGTGACCTTTTAAACCCAAGCTTCGCAGAAAACATCTCGCTGGGATTACCCAAATGCTCCTTATTGTATTTGAAATGTATGAAATGTGAGGCTTCTGGGTACTATTTTTTCTCTGCTGTGTTATTTTTAAAAATAGAGTTGAAATATTTAAAAGGTTTTATTTTTTTTTTAATTAAAAATTCCAAAAGAACCGTCGTTTTGCCCCGAACCTGTTACGCTCAAGTTTCGCCTTGAGCTGACTGCAGAGGTATCACAGGGAAAGAATTGTTGATTTCTTTCAAAATCCCAAATCCAGCGGTCCAGCCGCAGCGCCACTTGGAAGACAGGAGCAGATGGCAGAGAAGGGGCCGTTTAAAATAAAACTGACTTTTTCCTTTTCTTTTTTTAGCCTGCAGTGGCACCTATGCCAGGCGCTTCCTCGAAGGGAAAGAGCGGCCTGTGCCTGTTGTACCCCCCCTATGCCCCCTCCCAGGCCTTTCGGAGCCAATTTTCTCCAGGACGATTTTTCTTTGCCTTTCTGTGCAAGGAGCCGTCGCCCCCTCCAGCTGCGGGCGGTTGGGGCACGGCCCGCGCTCAGGGCCACTGGGCCGCTTCCTCAGCCCCCCCAGGGGTCGCTCACAGGGCAGCGCCCCTCTCGCCAGCCTGGGCCTGCATGGCAGAGCAGCGGCAGAGGTCGTGCTCAGAGTTTTCAGGGTGGTAGTGATTTTTTTTCCCAAGTTGTTGAATGTTTTCAGGTTCTCCCATGCCCCGAAATGAGGAGGGCAAAAAGTGAGAGAGAGCGCAAAGGGAAAGAAAAAAGAAATGAAGAAAGGACGAGGAGACAGAGAGCGTGGAAAGCGCACAAAAAGGAAGGAAGGGGGAGAAGAGAAAGATGAGGAAAGAAAGGGGGGACGGTAGAGAAAGAAAAAGAGAAGGAAAGTAAAAACGAAAGGAAGAAAAAGAGGGAGAGAAAGAGGTAAAAGGAAGGAAGAAAGGAAATAAAGGGAAGAGTGGGAGAGGGCAAGGAGAGAGGCGAGGGGCGGAGGAGGACCGAAGAAAAAAAGAGAAAGAAACAAGAGAAAGAGAGAAAAAGAAAAAGCAAGAAAAGTGGGAAAGAGAAGGGGGTCCAAGTCCGGTAGCACGCGGGAGGGGGGGCCGGGGCCTAGGCGCCGAGAGAGCAGTGGCGGGCCGGCCTCGGGCGGCGGCTCTGGCGGGGACGCCCGGCTGACCAGCGCGCTGACCGCTCTCCCTTGCCCGCAGGCTCCCCCAAGGGCAGCGGCGCCCCGTTCGAGGCTGAGCTGCACCTGCCGCCCAAGCTGCGGCGCCTGTACGGCCCTGGCGGGGGCCGCCTCCTCCAGGGCGCCGCGGCGGCGGCGGCGGCGGCGGCGGCGGCAGCCGCGGCGGCGGCCACGGCCACCGCGGGTCCGCGCGGGGAGGCCCCTCCGCCGCCTCCGCCAAACGCGCGGCCCGGGGAGCGGCCGGACGGCGCGGGGGCCGCCGCGGCCGCCGCGGCCGCCGCCGCCGCGGCCTGGGACACGCTCAAGATCAGTCAGGCACCGCAGGTGAGCATCAGCCGCAGCAAGTCGTACCGCGAGAACGGGGCGCCCTTCGTGCCGCCGCCGCCCGCGCTGGACGAGCTGGGTGGCCCGGGGGGCGCCGCGCACCCGGACGAGCGCCTCGGCGCGGCCAGCGGCCCCGGTGGCGCCCCGGCGGCGGGTGGCGGTACGGGCGCCGAGGACGACGAGGAGGAGCTGCTGGAGGATGAAGAGGACGAGGACGAGGAAGAGGAGCTGCTGGAGGACGACGAGGAGGAGCTGCTGGAGGACGACGCCCGCGCGCTGCTCAAGGAGCCCCGGCGCTGTGCCGTGGCCGCCACTGGCGCGGTAGCCGCCGCCGCCGCCGCCGCCGCCGCCGTGGCCACCGAGGGCGGGGAGCTATCGCCCAAGGAGGAGCTGCTGCTGCACCCAGAGGACGCTGAGGGCAAGGACGGCGAGGACAGCGTGTGCCTGTCAGCGGGCAGCGATTCGGAGGAGGGGCTGCTGAAGCGCAAACAGCGGCGCTACCGCACCACGTTCACCAGCTACCAGCTGGAGGAACTGGAGCGGGCCTTCCAGAAGACGCACTATCCAGACGTCTTCACCAGGTACGCGAGGGGGGCGGTCGCGGCTTTCACGGCGGTAGCTAGTGGAGAGCTCACGCGGGCCCCAGGGAGGGAAGGCGGGTGGGCAGGGGCCCCGGGTTCGAGGCAGGGGCTTGGCTCCTGGACTCTACCCAGGTGTGCCCTCCCAGTGCACCCACCCCTGCTCACCAAAAACTACCCACACCCAACCCCACCCCTACTCCGGGCTTTAAGTTTGGACTGGGATGATTTCTTTCCTTCCCAAAGTCTCTCCAGTTTAATTTTTTCAAATTACGAGTTTTAGTTAGAGAAGAACGGCCTCTCCAAAGGGTGCCTGAACGCACCACCTTGGAGGCACGCGTACCCCAGGCGCACATACTCAGGACCCCGGGCGCTTCGGTCCCGGCCAGGTCCCCGGCGAGGCGCAGGAAGCGCCGCGGGGCCCTCGCGGCCAAGGCAAAAACAGGGGCTATTTTTGGCCACTGTGTGGTGCGCTCGCCACCCCCGCCTGATGCCCCAGGAGACTGGTGGGTATCAGTTACGCTGTTCGCTGTTCACAGTAGAGCTGGAGCCCGTGCCTGCGGAGAAGGCCTTTAAAAAAGACTCAAGTTCTGTCGTTTGAGGACTCCTAAAATAACGGCAGGAAGTCAGAACTGGACAGGATTTGGTATCTGTACATCTGGGGGGCAGCAGCCAGAATCTTCCCCTCTCATTGCTGTCCTCTCTTCCCCCCCCCCCCCTACATTAAGCCCAGCGTTCATTTCATGCACACGGGTTTACAGGGGTGGGACATGAATGCTGGCAGCCAGTCAGACAGTGGACCAAACAGCTGGGGGGATTTTTCTCTTCGGGCGGCTGTCCGGCCAGGGTGTTCTGCCTGATCACGCTCCAGTTCCCTCTTGCCCGAGTGTTTTGGGGAAAGAGGTGAGACGACTGAGCCCCTGGGCCCCAGCTTATCCATCCAACCTGGAGCGCTGGCTGCCTGGGGGCCTTCCTCTCCCACCCTACAGCCAAGATCTGGGCTCAGGCGAGGAGCCAGCGTCTGGGCAAACTTCCTACAGTAGGTCGGGAGAGAGGGCTGGGTGTCTGCCTGGCGCAGGGCTTGTCAAGCTCCGGCAGCTTGTTCACTCAAGACGTGTGCAGCTTTTCAATATGCATTTTAGAAGCGGAAAGCTGCCCACCCTTTTGAACCGCAGGAGACATTGCTGCTCAGAGCTGACGAGGCCCGAGCCAGCTCTAAAGTGTTGTTGATCTGGCAAGTAATGGCCAGACTCTCTCCTAACCAGTAATGGAAAAGAGTTGATCTGGTGCTGGCATACACTAAACTAGGTCATCCCTTCAGCTAAAGTTGGTCCTCCCTATATCATCCAGTCCCTTCATTTTCTTTAAAAAAGAATACAAAATTTAAAATCTGTGTGTGCTGTCCAATAGGTAACTGGCCGACCTGCTTTTTGCATTTATCACACATGTGTGTTTCAAAAGAAGAAAATGATGTGGTGTCCATTGGCACCCAGGTCCGCCCTTTTTTACCTTCTCCTGGGGGAACCATAGTACGTGAAAGGGGGCAGCTCCTCTTCACCGCCCCGTGCCCACCCCTTTCCAACTGGGGGTTACTTAGAGCTCCTTAGTTCGGGCAGGGAGCCAGCCAACAGTGAGGTTTTAGATTTGCTGGTGCTCACTGCAGCAGGGGGGCAGCCGAAAGCGCTGTGCTGCTTGGTGAGCCGGTTTCCTCCTGGTCCTGAAGTTTCAAGTGTGGACTGGGGGGCCTGCCGGCAGTGTGGACCCAGGTCCCAGGCTAGGGCAGCCCCGACCTTCCATATTAGCGGGGGTACAGCCAATTATTCTCTCAAGCTCAGATTTTCGGTAAACAGGTCGTACGTAAGGCATTTTACAGCATCTTAATGGTTTCCTATTTGCCTTAATTGTCGCAGTAATAACTGCAATGACGGGGTAGGGTTTCAGTTAAATCGACTTCCCCTGAGATGGGCAGGGTTTGCAGTGGGCACTGGAGTCAGGAGGTGCGCAGAATTTTGTTTAATCAAAAAATTACCCCACTGAACTCTTAACAAGCTTAACATATCTCCAGAGGGTAATGGGGAGTATGACCTAAGGGAAGAGGGAGGGAGGGAGGGAGGCGGGGGAGAGAGAGAGAGATGAAGGGAAAGGCGGAGAGCTGGAAAGAGAGGGAGAGAGAGAAAAGAGGGGGCAGAAAAAAAATTTTAAGGGAGAAAGAAACCAAGGGCACGAAAAAAAATTTGTGGTTGAGTGCTGAGTTCTTCTCGCATGTAATATGAGGACAAAAACAGGGTATGCGCGTCGTGTGCCTGTGTGTTTCTTGTCTAACTCTGGCTTAAGGGAGAGTGGGGGCGAATCCGAGTGCCCAGTTCGACTTAGAGACTCAAGAAGCCACGCTTGTCACTCTTGAATATAGGATGATACACTACAATATCTTACATCAAGCAACGTGTCGTGTGTTTTTATGTTTTCAATCAAATAGTAGGCACTCGAGTGGTGAAGGGATCACGATGCCCATATGTTTGGGGGTGAGGGCAGGCAGGCAGCCAGGAGAGGCCCTGGTGGAGGAAGCCTGCCAGAAAGGGGAAGGTGGCTGGGAAGGTTTGCTGGAGCCTGCTGTGACCTCCTGTCTGTGTGTTACTTTCTTATAGGGAGGAATTGGCCATGAGGCTGGATTTGACTGAGGCCCGAGTCCAGGTGAGCTGCGCTGCAGAGAGCGGGGAGGCAGGGGTGGGGGGAGAGTGGGAGAGAGGGGAGTTGATGAACTGGTGTGGGTTGAGACCCCCTTTGTAAAATGAAGAGGAGCAGAATCAGAAAAGCAGATCCAAACACACATGCCCCAAAAGATTAAAATATGGAGACCTGGGAGGTTGGAGGGGAAGGTTTCTGGGTTTGGGAGCCTTGAGGGAGGAGTCCGGGATCAGAAGAGGGGTTTCAGGGTCCCTGAAATGCAGTCAGGAGCCCCCTGGTTCCACAGCCCCTGTAGGAAACAATCGGAGGAGTGACTTCTCCTGATTGAAATAATGGGATGGAGCATGGATTTGGTTGTTAGACAAATCCGCTCAGCTCCAAGCAGGTATTTGGCTGCGATTAAGTCTCCAATCGGGCTTCATAAAAGCCCACTTAGTGCTAGAACAAACAGGGCCATTTGAAGGCAAAATGCTGTTTGATTTCCCCTCCGCCCGCACAAGGAGCTGGCTAATGCTATTTGATTTCCCATTTTTTATAGCAATGAGCCCACATTGATCTAATAGGGAGTGAGTGCAATGCTATTAAAGGTGTTTGCAGCCCCATACCAGAGTGCATTTCCGAACCCAGGCCTCATAACCAGAGAGACGATCAACACTGGGCAGCCCCGACGGCCAACAGAAAACAGATGTCCCTGGGTTAGGAGCTGAGTGAATCACTTTACAGTCAAAATCAAGCGCTGATAAAGCACAATAAATTCCATATGGCTCATTTAATACACAACAGCTTCTTGCATTAGAGGGCTAATGATGAGGCCTGTTCCCCTCCCTTCTGTTGACACATTTCTCCATTGTCAAACAGAGATGTGACAGCAACTCCGTGTTTTCAGCTCAGGGGAACGAGTCGTGGGAAAGTTAAATAACTTTTAAAAAGAAAGAGAGCGCCCCCTCCCCTTCTCCTCTCTCCCTATTCACTGGAGAAGATGTAATTAAGTGAATATGAATTATTAGAGTCCTTTCGTTTACCTTTGGGGGGCCTCAGAGGTATTAATTCAATAATGAGGAATTGCAGGGGGACATCTTGATAATTGCAGTGGAGCCGGGAGAGATGATCTGTCTGTAAAAGGTTTCCACGTTCTTTGAGGGCATTCTGCCTCCCCTGCCCCCCTCCCCTCCTTTACTCCTTTCACTGCCATCGAAGAGTGGCGGATATTCTCGTCTAGACAGATTTGGATACACAAAAGCTGCCCACCCAGCCTGGTCCCATCTAGTCTTACTTTTTCAAGCCTCTGAATTTCCACACTAGAGTGTTTCTCCAATTCACAAATAGATTGTTCCAGGGCTGTGGAATGTTATGGATGGGCTCCTGCGCAGCAGGATTTTAAATAATCAAACGATTTGGATTCTCGATTTTTCTTGCCATATGTGGCTGTCTAGAAGTCAAGCCAAGCTTAGATACTAGTGCTAGTAAAGACAGCCTCCAATGTGTCTATATGAAAGGCGTGGATGTCTTAAAAAAAAAAAAAAACCCAAACAAATTCCTCCAGGATCATTTACATTATGTTTTTAATATAACTCTGTATAGCCCCGGAGTTCATTCTTAATTTTTAGACTTGTGTGCAGGCATAAACCCCAACCTAAAAATATTAATGCCTTCAGGGGAGAAGGAGCATATCTTCTTAGCTGTGGGTGTGACGAACAGGTCACGTAAAAATAATTTCATGCGCCTGGGAGTTATTTTTAGACTATGGTAGCTGCCACATTTCAGGTAAAGGTCTCTACTAAAACTGCTTTCTATTAACAATTAGGAAGATACCTTGTACTAAAAATCTCCCCCAAACCTAGAACTATCTTATTTAAATAGCCTATTTAAACCACATCCTGCAAAGAAAGAAAGACCTGTTAGCTCTGAAGACGTGTAACGTCTACAGCCGTCCTGCACTCTCATTTCGATTTGTCCAGGTTGCTGCATACCTGGTCCACGCAGTCAGTGCCTTCCTGGGTGGAGCCGGGCCCTACACAGGGCCCCTGCCCGTAGCAGGCCGCCTAACCCGTCTTTCCTTTCACGGAGGACTGGCGCCCACAATGCGGGCTTGTTTGCTTGGGTGTTCCTTCCCTCCCTCCCAGCTTCCCCCAAGCCTCAGAACCCAGCTTAGTGCTCTTAGGTGTTCAGTAAATATTTCTGGAAAGAATAAATGAACAGCCTTCCCGAGGTCCCCTCTTCAGCACAGCAGAGATTTTGCCAGCTCTTGGGTAAACCTGAAATCCGCGAGAATAGCTGATGGGCAGCGACAGGCTGATACCTACTCATCTCTGGGTGGCTGCCCATAGCCAAGAGTCCCTATCCAACCGAGCTTTCACATGCTTTGTGCTACTCGTCGCACATAACAGCCTTATGAGTGAAGTTTTATCATCACCATTTTACAGATTAGAAAACCAAGGTTGAGAGAGGTTTAAGTGACGTGCCTAAAGACGCACAGCAAGCAAATGGCAGCGGAGACGTTTAAACCTCGGTGTCCCCATCTCTAAACACACGGGACCATTTTCTTCCAACTGGGAAAGGAACGAGGCTATTTGAAATACGCACTGGAAAGGGTTTGCTTGTCCTGTATTTCCTGCTGGCCTTAAGTTTGGGCTCCTTTTCGCCTCTTGTTTGGCCCTAGAGGTGTCTTTGAATCACCCGAGGCCAGAGAGGAGCGAGTGGGCGCCGGCCTCAGTGGAAAGGAGGAAAGGTTCCCAGCGGTGGGGGCGGGGGGGGGGGGGGGGGGGTTGGGGAGGGGGCGCGCGTCCGGAGCCCCGCCGACCCCGGCTCTCTCCGCCTTGCAGGTTTGGTTCCAGAACCGTCGGGCGAAGTGGCGCAAGCGGGAGAAGGCGGGCGCTCAGACCCATCCTCCGGGGCTGCCCTTCCCCGGGCCGCTGTCGGCCACCCACCCTCTAAGCCCCTACCTGGACGCCAGCCCCTTCCCCCCGCACCACCCTGCGCTCGACTCGGCCTGGACGGCCGCCGCTGCCGCCGCCGCCGCCGCCTTCCCGAGCCTACCTCCGCCTCCTGGCTCGGCCAGCCTGCCGCCCAGCGGGGCGCCGCTGGGCCTGAGCACTTTCCTCGGAGCCGCTGTGTTCCGACACCCGGCCTTCATCAGCCCTGCGTTCGGCAGGTAACGCGCGGCCTCCGGGAGTCTGTCTTGTCTGTCTCTCTAATACACACAGAGAGCCTGGGGTCAGGGAGGAGCCGGAGACAGGAGACAGGTAGTGGCTACACCACATCTTTGCTCTTTGGCCAACTCTTAGAGATTTAGTCCAAGAAAATACTCTCTAATTTTGCCTCAATGTGGATCTTGAAGGGAATGACTTGGGGCCGAGTGGCATAGGGGAGGGCGGTGGCAGTGACAACAACCATGACAACCGGGAGTGTCCAGTGGAAGCTGTGAAAGTACCATTTGAAGGAAGCACCAGCTCAGGCCATAGGTGGTGTGTGTGTAAACGTGTACACGTGTAGGCTACAGAGCTGGGATGACTTTTCCAATTTGGCCAAAACCCTTCCCCATGCTTCAGGGCCTGGCAGAGCAACACAGCCCTGGCTTCTACAGGAATCCTGGAGCCAGGGGCCCTCTGGGTGCAAAGAACTCTTTTTTCTTCCCCAGACTCTAACTTCCCTGTCACTCAAGTGACCCGCTGCCAGCCATCCCCCATATGTGCAAGCCCCGACCCTCACTGTGGCACAAGACAACGAAATAAAAGAAACCGTTCATCGTATATTATAATTCCCTTTCTTTAAATGAACATCGAATGATGAAATAAAAAGTCTGTATAATCACACAGACAAAGAAACAAAGGAGGGATGTATTAAGTTGGAAAGTGCAGTGAAAATAAAACTGAATGCAGCTTCAATGATCTCTCTTTGCGAGAACAAAGAAATAATAGATTCATCCAACGGCGCAGCCACTTAACAAAAAATCATCTTAGAGAAAATTTTTTAAAAAAGACACGAAGGAGAAGTAGTTTCACGTAACAAACCGATAAAATAAACAGCAAGTGCACCGAAGTGTGTAGTTGTGACTCAGTTTACCTAGTGGAACCAGAGCATCTTACGCCCCCTCCAGGACACCCTTTATTATTTTTTCTCAGCAAACAATTTTAAGTCCTGTGTACCTCGCGTCCCCCACCTTTCCCTTCTGACAAGTGGCTCATAAAAGCCGGCAGACCCCGGCTGGAGCACCTGAGAGATTTGGAGAGGCTGGAAGAGGAGTGCGGTGGGGGTGGCATGAGGGGTAGAAGGTGGCCTGGGAGAAGCGGGAGGCTCTCCTCGAATCCTGGTGGGCTCATTTCTAATGATGGAAACTGAGAATTAGCCCTGCAGGAGCCCAGAGCCAAAACCATGGGCGTGGGGCGGAGGTGGGGGGGGGGGCGGAGGAGGGGGGGCAGGTAGGGTTGGGGTGGTAGTTGGGGTGGGGTGGCCGGGGACGGCTCTGGTCTCGGCTGCAGGACCGCTGTGCCGTGCGAAGGAGGTGGAGGGAGGCGCCGCGAGAAGCAATCCCGGCGCCGACTGGAGGCGGTGGCACGGACTAGGGTCCCGGGCTTGGGCGTCGCCGTGCACCGCCCGCGGGGGTCACGGGTTCGGGGGGCTCTCTGGGGCGAGAGGCTGCAGGACACAGGGAGGGCGATGGAGAAGGGGTGTCGTTGCACCCGGACGCGGGGCGGCGGGCGGGTCCGAGCGGCCTACCGAGCGGAAATCAACAGGCGGGCGCCCCACACCCCCACCTCGCGGTCATTGGCCGCGCACGGGCAGCTCGGTCTGGCGCGGGAGGGCGGCCTTGTCGGCGGGAAGGCCGACAAAGAAGGCCAGCTCTCCCAGGGCAAAAGGAGTCCCCGGCCGGAAGGCGCCCTAGGAAGAGTACAAGGTCTGCAGCCTAGGTCTTGCTCAGTTTTAATGCCACCTTCTCGCTTCTTTCTCTTTTTTACTCCTCCATCTCTCCTCTTCTTTTTCTCTTTGTCTCTCTTCTCTCTTCTGGCAAGTGGAGCTCCGGGTCTGGGAATACAACCCTTTCTTAGGCGAAACCACAGAATCCAAGCAACTGGGCCGTGGGGGTTTGGGTCGCAGGACCTGCCTCCGCCCCGGCTCTGCTCCCTTCAGGCTCTCTGGCCCCATGGCCTTTTTTTGTTTGGTTTTTTCCCTCCGTCGGTTCCCTGCTCTAGTAAAGGCCTCTCAGAGCACCCCAGCCTAGCGCCCATGCTCCCCAGCCCGTGGCCCACCCTAGCCCTGCGACTCCGGGCTTCTGCGGCGGCGCCCGTCTGCGTCCTTCTGTGGCCCTCCGCTCCCCCGGTGAGAGGCGGCGGGAAACGCCGTCCCCGGCGCCGCGCTCAGCTCCCGAGGCCGTGACCGCGCTGTTTGCTCTCCCTGCAGGCTCTTTTCCACCATGGCCCCCCTGACCAGCGCGTCGACCGCGGCCGCGCTCCTGAGACAGCCCACGCCGGCCGTGGAGGGCGCGGTGGCGTCGGGCGCGCTGGCCGACCCGGCCACCGCGGCCGCAGACAGACGCGCCTCTAGCATAGCGGCGCTGAGGCTCAAGGCCAAGGAGCACGCGGCGCAGCTCACGCAGCTCAACATCCTGCCGGGCACCAGCACGGGCAAGGAGGTGTGCTAAAGGCTGCCCTCCACCCTCGCGCCCCGGGCGCACCCCGAAAGGTCACCTCACTCAGCACCACTCAAGACCAAATGGAAACAGAGGACCAGCACACTCCCGAGACGGCACTGAGAGAGCGCGGCCGCCTTCGCAGCAGCCCGGATGCGGGCAAGGCAGCCCCTGGCGCTACCGGACGTGGCACCTCCTCGGCTGGCTGTCCACCCGCCCCTGCCCCCGCCCCTGCCCCTGCCAACCTCGCTCCGACTCTGAACATCCACTCTCTCTCGCTCTTACTTTACTGAAAATATCGGGGAGGTTTTCTCTCCAAGACGCCTGGTATTGAAGTTAAAAAATTAAGAAACCCAACCTCTCTTCCTCCTGACACCCCACTTAGCTTTTTTTTTTTTTTTTTCTTAAATAGCATTTTGGCGCTCTAAGTTGATCCCCCCAGCGTGGGCCCCGGTGTGAAGCCAGGGCCAGGGAAGCGAATGCGAATCTGTAAGATAGCTAACAGTGCACTTAACGGAAAGGGGCGTCTTGTTCTTGTTCTCTTCTTTATCATACACCAACCAAGGTTTTTATATCAAACCAAAGGGAAATACTCTGCTAGAATATGGACTGTTGAAGTCACCAAACTGTGATTATTGATTCTGTACATACCATTGTTATTAAAAAAAAAAAGAACAGAGCTTTGTATATTTGAAATGTTATAACGCAATTGCACTCAGCGTGGTATGGTAAAAGTTTGTCCTCCTGTAGATTCTTACTGTGTTGTAGATACGGTAGGGTTCCTAGACAAATATTTATGTACTCAAGCCCTTTATTTAACTTATTAACTGTAGAGGCTTCCGAAACCTTCAAGATAAAGGCAATGGTACAGTACTTTTGTGTAATGTGTAATTGTTATCACTTTTCCTTGCTATCTAGTGGAGAAGTGTCACGCTCAAAATAAAAAAAAATTATATGTTTAACAAAAGGAAGTGTGAATGCTCTATGCAAGCGCTGAGGGGACAGCGGACAGGTCCCCGCAGAGGCCGGGGGCGGGGGGGGGGGGGGTGGGGGGGTGCGTGCTCTGGCGCTCCGGCACCTCCTCGGTTTATTTGCATGCGCGTTTTCCTGGCAGAGGCCCTTGGTTTGAATGTGATCCTCAAAGGGATTCGGGTTTCCTGCAAAAGTTAAGGACGCCGCCGCCGCAGTTTCCTCCCGCGTCTCGGCTCCCACGGGTCGTTCCGCAGCGGGAGCCGAGGGTCCCGGGCTACGGACGTAGGGTGGACTCGAGGGTGGGTGGCCGTACCGTAGGCGTTGTTGATCGTGGAGACAGAAATTTGAAGCGAGCGGGAGTCTTAGCTAGGAAGGCGAAGGAAATTGTTCGTGGAAAGTGCCACGTAGCAAGGAAGTGCGCGGTCCGAGATGACAGGTAATGGCGAGAGCAAGAAGCCGAGGCGCTGGCTTCCGAGGGGGGCGGGCTCCAAGGTATACAAGGTATACCCTCGGGGAGGAGGGTGTATGTGTGTGTGTGTGTGTGTGTGTGTGTGTGTGACAGAGAGAGAGAGAGAGAGAGAGAGGAGAGAGAGAGAGAGAAAGGAGGAGAAGAACGCAGAAACAGTGATGGAAAGGCAGCAAGGGGGTATCCAAGTGGCAGATCTTAACTCGACAAATGTCATTACATCACTTATCCAGACACTGGGAAATGTATACATTTGAAAAAAATCTAAACAACTCAGGTTTCCGGAGGAGACCAGAACAGATTTGCAATCTGTAACCCCCTTGGCGCACTCCTCCCCGCGCGGGGAACCGTAGCTTCTCCCTCCCCCCCCCCGACGCCCCCCCCCCCGACCCTTCGTGCGCCACTCCCGGCGACCGCGGGGTAAGCCCGCCCGCGGGGGCTGGGTCTCGCCGACGCTCCCAGGGTGATGGGAAAGGGAAGAGAAGCTTAATTAGTTTCAATTTGTAGTAATTAGCTCGCCGGACCTTTGGGGAGAGGGGCAGGCGAGGGGGAGGGGTGCTGCCGCGGCGTGACTACCGGGCTCGCAGAGCGGGTGCCCGCCGCCCCGCCGGCCGTGGGCCGGTCGGGCGCCGCGGGGGGCGGGGGCGCGTCTCCGGTCCGGCCGTCGGGCTCCGCGCGCGCTCCCGGGCCGCGCCCCGCAGAAGGGGGGGGGGGGCCGGTCCCCGTGCGGCTCGGGAGCGCAAGTGTGCGCGGCCGAGGGGCAGGTGCGGGGTCGGGTAGAGGTCGGCGGCAACTCCGGGGTGGGTAACCCGGTCGGCAGCTGCCGCGCGCAGGCCCTGGCGTCCTCCGCTCGCCGACGCGGCCCGGAAAGCCGGAGACCCCGCCTGCCGGGAACTTTGGGAAGCGCGCCCACGGGCTTCACGGGCTTCACGGGCCGAGGCTGCTCTCCGGCCCTTGGCCGTCGGGTGGCTCACCGCCACCCTGCTCCGGCTCTGGACTCGCGCGGGGGGGGCGCTGGCAAGCAGGAGCCCCCCTTGCCTGGGGCGTGGAGAGCAGGCTGCCAAACACCTTTCGTCGACCGTCGTGGTCACATACTCCTTCCTGGACTTCAGCGGGCCCGGCGGGAACTTTGGAGGACAGCCCCAAGATCTGAGTGTCTCAAACCTCCAGGCTCCACAGGATCTCCTGTGGCGAAAGGCCCTTTCCTGGGGGTGGGCAGGGTTACACTGGAGTTGGGAAGTGAGGATGGGGGAATGCAGGCAGAGCGTGAGGGAGAGGCTTTCTCTTCTTCTTCTTCTTCTTTTTGGTGGTCAATATCAATTTTCCGTCGATTTTGGCTTTTTGTTTAGGTACGGCTTTTTTCCCCCTCCAGGCTGCCGGTTGGACGGTATACGAGAAACAGTACCATTCTTCCTGTTAATGAACTCTTTTTTAAGTCATTTTTTCTCATTTGACCCTTCCATGGAGCAGAAGCAAATTGCGTGAAATTACCTCCAAGGATTACATTTATTACCGGCCAATGAGAACCCCTCGCCTTGTTTTACAAACTCTTAATCCTATGTCATTCTGATGCCGCAAACAAGCCCGGTCCTGGGCCTCCTATTCTTTCAACTTTCCCCAGCTGGAGGGACCTCATTCTGCACTTAATATTCCCCATAAATATCACACGCTAAAGACCCCTGACTTCCAGCAAGTCCACATTAAACATGTGACATGTCACGCATGACAAACTCTGAGTATCTTTTCAAAGCAGCATTAAAAGCAAAGAAACCAATTTTCTTCTCCTTCCAAACCTCCCCAAGTGCTGAATGATGGGGATTGGAAAGAGCCACTGGAGCGTACTTAGGGGGATTTTATGAGATTTTCCAGAATGATTTAATCTTATTGTGAGCATTATTAATGAATGGGCAACCCAATTTGGCCCCAATATCTGGGAACGAGGTCACAATGCTGGGAGCGGCTGACCCCCCCCCCCCCAACCTTAAGCAAACCTCTTCCACCGGGAGGAGGACGTGCGGAGCCCAGGGGAGTTCAGGAGAGCCCCTGTGATGGGGACATAGCTGTCCCCTGCACACTGAGGGCACAATGCCCCACCACCTGCTTTCCCAGGGCCACCCCTACAGTGTCTTGGGATGAGGAGTGATTGGGAGCCTCCGTGGGAAGGATGAGGGGAAGGGGAAAGTGAATTTGCTCCGTTTTCAGACAGGCTAGCCAGATCTGGATGAGGCCCTGGAAGGAAACGCAAGAAGGGAGCAGTTGGCCTACTAACGTCCCTGTGTTGTCACCAACGACTCAGGGTTGGACTGCGGACACTCAGGGCGGGCATCGTAGGTTTGCGGTGGGGCAGCCAGGAGGTCCATGAGCTAGAGAGAGGGACTACGGGAGAAGGTTTGGGATGACTCGGGACTTGAAACTGAGACTTTACGTCAAGTCACGGGTAGTGGCGCCGGTCAGTTTCCCACTGTCGTCTTCTAGTAGCCCCCTCGCCCTCCGTAATGGGGGCAAACATTGATTATTATTGTTTTGGATTTGTAAAACCCAGAGGGACAAGGCACCCGCAGTTCTCTTTTTCGTGTCGTTTTGAGTGAGATCTTGCTGGAAGGGAAGCGGGGGCTGATGTTAGAGGGAAGGAAATCACACACGGGTTAGGTGAACTTGCGCTTGGAGGAAATAATGTGTATGTGAGCACGTGTGCGCGTGTATACACAACGGCGAGTGTGGCTGGATGAAGGGCATCTTCAACGGGGTCGGAGAGGGGATTCTAGACACCCGAGTTCTGCGGAGCAACTGTGTTATTTCACAGCCAGTGGCAGGCTGGCTGGGGGGTGGAGCGGGGGTGGGGGGGGGCTGCCAGCCTGACAAGGGGAAAAAGCATTTTTCAGAGGAAAAAGTTGTGTTGTCTCTGGACGTTGTTAACTGTCCAGTTTGAAGCATACATTTTTTCCCTTTAAAGAAAAGAGAGCGATTACCAGTTATACATTAAGAAATGTCATTCAGTCATTTTTATTCATTCTCCGGAAATCTTCGTAAAAGCCTGAATCATACTTCTACAAGCAGCAATTTTGTTAATCCAGGGGGTTATTACTCTGGGCCCTTATTAGGTTCTACACCACTGCCAAGCAATCCTATAACCCTCTCAAAAGAAGTTTACCTCCCTGTTATAAAACCAGTAGTGGTATTTATACTGTGCAATAATTAGTGTATTACTTGAATCCACTAACACGTTCATTTTATCTCCGCACAAAACCTCTAGTCTGCTTATAGAAAGCTTGTGCCTCCTTTGGTGCTGGTAAAGTGGTGAAAGACTGAATTGAAGGCTGGTTGCACTTTCTGCTTTTGCCTCGCCTTAATTCCCATCTCTTTTTGCTCTCATCCAATTAGCACAGTGTATTAAGCGGTTTATCATCTCATAGTCAGCTATTGAGAGAAACAAGGCGAGCACTTTGCAATAGAACCTGCACTCCTTTGACACCCTCAGGTACTTACATATTCCACTGTGCTATGAATAATAGAGGAAGAATGGAGCGCTAATTCCCTCATCAAAGAATGCCTTGTCTGCTGCTTTGCTCAACAACACCATTCTGATCAAAAGAAAAGCAATAAAGCTTAGCATAACAAAACGAAACCTACTTATTAGCTTAGTGGTTAAATTAATGCAGAGCCGCTGCTATTCAAAACCAAGGTTTGAAAACAGCCTCCAACAACCTGATAATGCTGCCTTCGGGATGAAGGAATTTTAATCTGAAATTTGAGGCTGGCTCAGATGAGTTAATCTATTAAACTGCTATAAGGAAGCTCCACAGCAAACCGTTCAATTAAGAAATATTTAGGTGAGGAGAGACAGAGAGAGAGAGAGAGAGAGAGAGATGGGAGGGAAAGGCAAGGTGACTTGAAGTCTGGGATGGGAGCACTGAATTGAGGGGCTGGGGGGTTCTGACAAGAGGATCTGGGGCTTGGTGTGTTTTTCTTAAAACAAGATAGGGAAATCCGTTTTTCGAGTTTCCTTATGTTTGCACCTCCTACCAAACTAATTGTAGTAGGACACGTTCGAAAAAGCGTGTTGAGGTGTGTGTGTGTGTTTTGTGTGCTGGAGAGAAGAGGAGGGGGGTGGTGGTGAAGGGCAGTGGATTCATCCTCTTTCAACATCCTCTCCCAAACTCCAATCTGTGAACTCTGGTTAGCCCCCCATGTCTTGGGCAAGAGTCAGAAGATTAACTCTGTCCGTTTCCCGGATAAATTAAAATCTTGAACATGGTCTGTGTAGGATTTTCAACTTCTGACCTCCCCTATGCCCCTTTATATGAAAGAGAGTGGAGGGTTAGCAAGTGGTGTCCGAGATCAATGGGCACCTTGTTAGAGGCAGATCCTGCTTACATTCAACAGGAAAGGTGCCCTTTGCAGAGGCACGGGGCCGTGAGAGAGCCGGGTTCTCCTGGGGCCCCATTTCCCAACTGGCCCAGATAAAACTTAGCCCGGAGGTTTAGTCAGTCTGGCCCAGTGCTCAAAATTTTATGCTAAAAAATTCACTGCCAAGTTGAGAAATGGAGACGCTTTATGGAGTATCTGGATTCCTGGCTTCTCTTGATAACCAGATTGTGTGGCCACCCTGGGCCCCATCCCTCCCAGCAGCCCTCGGCAGCCTCTTCCCTCTTTGGACAGTCCCTGCCACTCTTCAGTGTGAACCTGGCTGGTTTCAGCCGTTCACTTTTAGCACTTGAACTTCGGATCCATGCCCGGGAGCCTGCGGAGACACTCGGGTAGGCTCCCCTTGAGAGAGAGGTGGGTGGCGTTTCTGCACCCCTCCCAACCAATGCCCCATCAACTGACAAAACTCAAGGAGTCGAAACCTTTCTCAGAGAAATGGGAGTATGCTATGTGCCAACGTTCTGACAGAGAGACCCATGGGAGTTCTTCATGAAAGTTGCAGTTTCAATTTTGTATGAAATTCTGGACTCTATGTGCCTCCCAGAAAAGCCCCTTCAGTAACCTGGAGTGACAAATCTGAGTAAGACCACATCAACTGCTGCATGAGCTCTTTTTGGGGGGCTGGACCATGAAACGCTGGACTTTCTATCTACAGAAACAGTTCCTGCCCTCACAGTGCTTACTAGCTCGACGCAGAGACGAGAAACAGAGCAGTCAGAAGTGATCTGAGTCTCCCGTTGTTTCCTGATGACTAAGTTAAGGATAATTCTCTGTATTTACCATAACCCCAGGTTCCAGAAACCAAATAAAACACACCTTCTCTTTGGAAAGCAACGTGGGGGTGCGGGCTCCGGAAGCACACACTAGAGAACTATCTCTAAAACCTTATGTGATAAAAACGTTGAAAACCACACAACCCCCTTAGTTCCCTGAAGCGACATGGCTGCTCCACTTCTGACAGGTGGTGGAGCCTGAGGTACCAAGACATTCATTAATTAACCCCCAGGGCCCCACACCCAAAGTGTCTCCACTTAGAACCTGAATACAAGAGACAAAGGAGAAAGTGGGGGAGAGAAAAGAAAAAAGCAGAGCAAGATGGAAGACAGTTCATTTGCATTGCTTTAACAAGCGGCCTTCACTAGGGTCCATGCTGGGTGACCTTGGTCTGATGGGGGGCCTTTCTCCCAGGAGCCATCGGTCTTAGTCTCTCCAAAAACAGACACCACTGGGCTCTTGGCTTAGCTCTCGGGCTGTCCAAGTCAGCAAAGCACACGAGAAACCATACTTCATCTTGTAAAGGACCCTAAGTCCACAGGAAGTCTCCGGAATGCTGCTCAGGGCACTGGGACATACACCACTGGGGCCTCCAGGAGCTGGTTTCCAGCCAGGCTGAGGGCTGGGAAGGGGATGGCCTCCGGTCACCCCTTACTCTGGGCTGCCACCTCTAGCCAGCTCTTCACACCTGATGGAGATTTAGTGGAACTGCTTTCCTTTCAGAAATCTTTATTTAAGCAGGAAAAAAAAAAAAAAAAACCACACATGGCATATTTTTCTCTTAGAAAAACAGACAGGTAGACTTTTTAAAAAAATATAGCATAGTGTACAGGGGAAATATATCTTGTTAGTATAACCTTACATATAATGTAAGAATGGAAAGGCTGCTATACTGAAATAGATGTGGCTTCTGGCAAAGAGGGCACCATTCCGAAGAAATGAAAACACACACACGCACACAACCGCACCAGGGCCAATTAACCAAACCTCCTCCCAATTTCTTCTGAATACAACACAATGACCCTTGCCCCAAACTCTACACAGTTGAAAGGATATGTTATAGGATATCAAATTATTTTCAATGTGCTTCTGTCTGCAGAAACCTTTACCTGGATTTTCTACTTAAGGGGACAAAAAGGAATGCGAGTATAAAACACCTGCCCAGTATACGTGTGCGCGTGCAATGCGGGAGCAATTCAATAAACAAGTAGGCTCTGTTTCACCTATTTAGGAGACGCAAGGCTTCTCTACCCCACCCCTCGGCTACCTATATAAAAGACCGGACTAAAAAGGACAGCCACTCTTGGAGCCAGCGACTGGGGCAATAGTGGGGTTCAGACTGGGTTTAACTGGCATGTGAAAAGGCAAAATAAAATGTTAGCACTCCTACCAGCCTTCATAACTCTTTCTGGGGGCACCTCTGCTGAAGGCCCTGGGGCAAAGCGTGGGGTCCCTTGCGTTCCAGCCACTCTCAATTAATTTCTTGTCTCTCATGGACCTCTCCCCTAGAAATCGAGTCCCAGATGCGCAGCTGGCTCTAGGCTGTGTTTCCGCAGTAGATGATACGTTGTAATAGGAAGGCTCTTATGATGCTCTGATATTTGGTAGATGAAATACTGTTGCACTCACCCCCACCTCAGTAATTCCCCTCCCAAGCCACACACGCACGCACGCACGCAGTCCTAAAGGAAAAGCGATGCCAGAGGGAACCGTCAGGACCCCGGTGGAGGGGTGGAGGCGGTGGGGTCGCCCACCCTGCTGCCTGCATCGCAGGCTCCCTCAGGGCCTCACGGCACAATCTGCGAAGAGCTTGCTGAGGTTCACTTCGGAGTAGCCACTTCGGGACAAGAACTGCTCTGCCGTGTTCTTGAGTTTTTGGTAGTCCTGACGAACTTTGGGGGTAAAAAACTGCTTCTTCCATTTATCTAAAAAGAAATAAAAATAAAAGGATTACAAGTCTCAGAGGTAGCGTCTTTAGAGACCATTCAGTATCCCTCAAGCACCAGAGAAGAGGGCGCAGATCCTGTCTGCACTTCCATGTCTCAGATGTCTCCTGGTGCCCCGTTGCTGGTCTACACCAGGGGCCAGTCCCACGCCAGGGGTGCGGGTGAGTTCCCTAGGTTCCTCTCTGGAAGCCTTGGTTCTTCTACCCTGCGCGCCGCTTCCCAGCACCTAGCTGACTCCGGGGGCGGGGGACAGGGCCACGCTCCACGGATGCGAACTGCAGGTGCGCATGCACGTGCAGCAGCCAAGGTGAACTCCACCTGCAGCCACCACTCTCGCAGCGCTGTCGAGCATATGCGTGCAACTGAATGCAAAGTATGGATGCGGCAGGAAACACTGTCTCAAAAGAAGCCAGGGCCTCCCGGAGTCAACTCCCAGGAGCAGCTGGGCCTAGTCGGCTTCTTTGAGGCCCTCCGGTCTGTGTCCCTCTGCTACTCAAGACTCCTGTGTTGGAAGAGGTGAGGGGTAGGCTGTCTGGAGGGCACCTGTCCGGTGGCGAGGTTGCTTTTTCTTCTCCATCCACACCGTGTACCTGTGGACTCCGGGCATGCGGCAGCCGTTCCTCCGCTTCCTGCTTCTTCTACCCATTCATGCCTGGCCTGCCCACTCGGAGACGGGCACTGCCAGCCGCACAGAAGGTCCTTCCTTTCCTGCCCCACAGCCTGCTACTTGCACACTTGGTTCAAGGAGCAGCAGGGCCAAGACAATGAGGTGTGATCTTTTGAGGACAAGGGTGATTGATCCCTAGGGGAGGCAGCCCTGCCCAGGATGCTTAAGGCGACACAGTTTTGGTTCACAGCTGCTCAGGAACCCTGTGACGTGTTTGGCGAAGTCCACGTTGTTTTTTTTAACCCCCGTTTGCTGGCTGAAGAGACTGGGAGGTCCAGCCACTCACCCGAGGTCACAGAGCCGGAAATGTGTGACAAGGACATGCGAGTCCGGGGGGGGCCAGAACCCTGAGCCCCTACTCGAAGGTCAGGCACCCTAGTGCGCCCCCTCTCCCTACCGTCACCCCTCCCCGGTGCCCCCGGAACAGGCACAGGCACAGGTGAGCATGGCATCAGGCATCGAGGAAGGGAGTACTCGTCAACCACCGGGAGAAAAACCCCACCGAAACAACAGAGCAACACTGCAATCTACCGAACACCCGCAAGATTAAAGCTGGGGCTCAAGATTTTTGTTCCTTAGCTCCACATTCACATTCGTCCTCCACAACCTTTTCTAAATTACGTCAAGTGCCTTTTAAGAAACAACAGCAAAAAGTTTGGTGGAGAGGATTTAAATGCCCAAAGGGGGTGGAAAAAGAGAGGCGAGAGGAGAGAGAGGGGAGGCATTAGTAGCCGACTACCGACTACCAACTACAGAAAGACACTTTGAAAGTTCTAATTATGGGAGTCTGGGAATACACAACAATGGCCCAGAGCGGCGGCCGCCTCCCTGCAGGCCAGAGCAGCAGGCCGGCACCCGGCGCATGTGAATGACACGAACGCAGGTGCTGACTGGGGAGCACATTTAAAGAGCTGCCGGAATAAGGAGCAGGGGAGGAAGGGAGAGGGCATCGCTCCTGATGTGTTTACCTCCTCTGCTGATGGGATATTGACTTTTCCCACCAGGTTGGTTAGAAAGGGGACTATTTACGCTGCCACACAGCAGAGTTAGAATGACAACCAGCGTCACTCGGTGCTCTTCTTCGTGAAAGACAAGTGTGACCGCCAGCATATCCCATAGCCGGTCAATACGGCCAAGGCACCATTGCACGCCAGTTAGACATGCAGATAAAAGCTCCCGCTTGCTTCCCCAAAGAGAATTTAATCAATAACACATGGAAGGTCTTCTAGGAAACAGAACTGCCCGAGCTGGCACAGGCGCGTCAGACGGGGGTGCGGAGGGGGGAAAAGGGCTCGCCCCTTCTTTGTGGTTTTTCTCAGCCCCCTTCAGGCACCTAGGCCCCCCGCATTAGGCTTCACCTGAAACCACTATCCTGTTTCCTGTACTGCTACCCCCACCACTGTAGAACTCAAGGGGAAATACCGGTGTTAAATGGTGGAAACAAGTTAATGTGGCCAGCAAAATTGGATTCCTTCGTGCTCTGGTTTTGGGAGTCGGCAAAGAGGCCACGGGCAGAGTCACTGCACATCAGGCATGCGGTGACGACAACTATTAAAAGATTCCAAGAGGCCATCAGGCAAGAGGCAGAGAAGATCATCTCATCCCAGTCCACAGAGATGCCAGGGGCCGTGGCTGTTGCTGTCTCAACAACCAGCACAAAAAAATCCAACCTTCGTTGACTAAAGAAGGAAATGCTCTCCCTAGACACAAGGGCATCAGCAAAATATGCTCCAGAGGGCTGCGCTGTCACCGGAAATCACTCATCCGAATGCACCCACAAAGCGAATCCCCTTTTCCTGGGGAATAACGCTTACTGTAGGTCCTTTCTACATGCTGATTCCTTAGGGTTATATGCTGATTACCAAAAACCTCCTGTCCCCCACTCCTAAGAAAACAATGAAAAACAAGTTAGCCCAGATATTATTCACACAATATTTTATCAGACACTGACATGAATTGCTAATTTAAAAGTTGGTTTCTACTGATTAGAATCTAAAACCTCAAAACCAGGCAAGTTATAGTATTTTCTATCTGGGATGACCTAGATCATCACCTGCCAGTCGAACCAGTCTTTAGATATTTTATTTGCAAGTTAACTGATCCAATCACATGTTAGAACTGTCTGAAAAAATGGGAGTATTCTCCCATCTAAGGAAACCGTGTCTACTTCGGATATTTTGTTTCCCTGTCAGTAAACCAAACATCTCTTTTCGGCTGTACTCTTTGTAAAACCCCTTCTGCACTTAAGGAAACACACTCAACCAGAAACCACAAGGCAAAGACATTTTAACATCGCCTCCTGATTATTTTAATTAAAGCAGGCTTAGGCACACAGGCAGCAGCCGTC